>NW_027468650.1:24148215-24705715 GCF_046254945.1 Alosa pseudoharengus | reverse complement strand
ATTTTGGCTGTGCGCCTGCTGCCATGTGTCTGGGTTTAGGTTTTTTTTTTCTCAGTTGCATGTGTGAGCGAGTGCGCCTGCAAAATTCATCTGCCTGTTTAGAGCAGGAGGCAAATTTAAGCACTATTTATGCCTATGTCCACAAGAGAGCAGTACATGAATTAATGACAGTTAAGCTAATGTAAAACGCAGTATTAGCAACTAAATTAGCATCCAGGTGCATGACAGACTGAGACAGTTCCTACAGTAACATTACACCCCCACTCTGAACGCAGCATCCCAGAGAGAGGAGCCCTTGGCTGGGCTGGGGTCCTGCTCAGGGACTAGGCGGTGCATGGAAGGCAGGAGGACTCCAGAGCGGCAGGAACACAAGGCATATTAAATGTGCCAGCGGAAAGAATGAGAGAGGGAGAGAAAGAGAGAGAATTCAGAGAGTTTCGAGAGATAAAGAAAGAGGGTGATACAGCATGAGAGAGCGAGATAAAGGAAAAGAGAGCGAGAGAGAAAAGAGAGTAAGGAAGAGAGAGAGAGAGAGAGAGAGAGAGAGAGAAAGGGAGAGAGAGAGAGAGAGAGAGAGAGAGAGGGGAAGAGAGGGGGGAGAAGGCAGATCTGAGGCATGCCCTGAAGGGATGACTGGGCCTGGGGATTATGGCTGGTCTGAGGAGGGAGCCCCACGTGAACGCCCACAGCACCCCCTGCCCCTGCGCGCTCCGCTCCGCTCAGACACAAATGCACTCGGACACCTCAGACACTCCCCCCGCAGCTCCCACACCGGATGGCCAACTTTTCATCCAGCAGCACCCTCACTCGGGCCGTCCGGCCGGGCCGTCCAAACGCTCGATCACACACTACTTTCTCTCCCTCTCTCTCTCTCACTCGTTTGTTTTCTCACTCATTCTCTTCCTGTCTGTCTCTCCAACTCTGTGCCTTTATGTCTTTCTTTTTTTCCCTCAATCATGCCCTCTGACTCTCTCTCTGGCTTCCTCCCTCTGTGTCCTTTCTATTTGATGTCAAACGTATCAAAGTTGAGGATCATCAAAGTGGGGAACATTTCAAATGGAAACCGGCATTTCGCAACAGCTGTGTTTTTTTAAGAGCAGGGGGGCAAAACCACCGCATCAAATCACAGCAGAAATTTCAAACAATTTGTGTAAATTAGAGTGTGGGGTGTACAAATGTATACAGAGGGCCTGTGGTGGTGACTGTTTTGAAAAGAAAATTACTCAAATTATCTTTGGCAAAATAAATAAATCACTCCCTCTAACTATTTACATCACTTCTCTATTCATAGAGAACAAAAATATATGTTTAAACTGTTTATGTGTGTGTGTATATATATATATATATATATATATATATATATATATATATATATATATATATATATATATATATATATACAAAAATTGAGAGGTGGGGGGGACAACATTGCCCAAAACCCGTATGTTCACGACCCTCATGTCTTTACATCCATTACACACACACACCTCCTCCATGCCTGACTGCAAAAACAATCAGCAAGTCCGAGCAAGAGCACAAAAAAGCCTTTTCCAAAAGCTTGAGCTAAAAATTTCACATTTCATCACCACAGCCGTGGCATCAGAGGCGCAGTCAGCCCCTGAAGCATTTCCTCGGGCTGCCCCGTCCTCGCCTGAGCCCACAGAAACAAAAACTTCCAGCACATTTGTCCTTCATTGCTGACTCACTTGGTGAACCTGAGTGGGTCTTTTCACACTGACATTAGCATTACAATGCCCTAATTAGGCCCTTTTGCGCACGCGCATGCACACACACACACACACACACACACACACACACACACAGGAGATATAGAGAGTGTATGTGTATGTGTGAGAGCTAAGGGCGGATTTACTAAATAGACACAAACAGAAATTCAAACTTTCAGACACATGAATACACCTACAGTACATATACACCATCTTTAAAGCACTCTCAAACGCATACTGACATGATTTTGCATATGCACACAAACACAAAAACCCATAACTAATAGCAGGTAGGCTGTGATAATGGCAGCGAACAGAGCCACAGAGAAAGCATCCCTTTTGACCTGCGGAGACGCGGCAGGCTGGGGAGGTGGAGGGGAGGTGAGGTGACGGGAGAGCCTTGACTTTGAGGATAATCGTGTGTCATCTTACACCATTAATATGAGCCAGTGACAGGGCCTATTTTGTCAGGAAGGGGGCGGAGGGAGGTGGAATGGCGGTGGAGGCGAAGCGGAGGGGGGGGGGGTCGGTTTGGAAATAGGGGTGACCCCTTCACCTCTTCACACGGAGATGCATATTAGAAGGGTGCAGTGCAGTGGGGAGCTGATAGAGTCCTCCAGTGGCTGGTATCAGCCGAGCGCACAACTCTGACAAGACACAGCCAGCACACGCATCACCCATTCGCAAGGAAGGAGCACAGGGCTACTGCATCATCCATACAACAAGGATTGTGTGGACTTGGCATTTCAATTTACCCCTTGATAACCATCTAGATGTTTTTAAAAAGTACATTTTAATGATTGAAAATAAAGATTTATATTGCTTCATTTACACTTGCTTGATAATAATAAAAAATGGCTCTGGTTTTTATTCAAGTAGAAAAAAATATGCATTAATATTTTAATTATGTTAAATGTATTTGATGCATTAAATGCATATTTTCATACTATATAACCATCTTCCTGACCTCTGACAACTGATAATTAACAAACAATATATCCTCTATTGCTACAGAAATGTAATTGATGAAGGTTGATGCCTGGGAACCACGACTAGGGCTATCTTGAAAATCTTAAACTCACCAAATAAGAAAATGATTATTATGTTTCACTGAAACAATTTTGGCAGAATTTGGGCAGAAAAATGGGAGTTCATATTTTGTAGGATGAACAAAAATGGTCAGTTAAATCAAAGACTGCATAAAGATCTCAACAGCTACCAAAATTAGATATTATTCATTCTGTAAAATCTGGAGATTATCTACAATTTTTCGGTAATACAACCATATTTTAGCTACTGTTTTAGCAACTACCGGCGCCTTTAACCATTAAAACAAACAAGCCATTTTTTCCCCGGAATAAATTAATAATTTCAGGACACCTCGCCTCCTCAAGGGTTTAACCTACGTTGTGCTATAATTTTGTAATTAACACTGACCTGAAATGGTATGATTGCTACTTCACGTAAATCTAACTATTCAGCAATATTGCTAAAATGTTGTTATTCAGCTTAAAAGCATGCGTTTCCACTGATAGGTATTATCTAAATATCATCATAAATGCCAACCTGGACAAGTGCCAAAATATGTTTAACAATTTCTTAATAATTTTTTTTACATAAACATATATTTACAATTATTTAAAATAAACCTACATTTAATTTGCCTACTTTAATTGTGTTGTCTACAAAAACAACAACAACGACTGCTGCAGGACTTCACCAAACAAATAAACTAAAATAAAACTAATATGGTTTAAGTTTCTCGAAATCTTGCTCCAATTCTCAAAGATGAAAACAGTTGTAGGCTAATGACTGTGTTTTTAGTCTACGTGCCAACTGCCAAAGCATGACTGCGCCATGTAGTCACGCCACGGACGTTTCGAACCCGTGTCGCTCTCCCTCTCTCTCCATTTTTTTGCCATTGCAGAGTGAAAGACGAGACCCGGCCAGTCAAGTCTAACTCAGCGAACCCGACGAGCAGATCAAATGTGGAACAGCTGGCGATGGGCAGAGGGGAAAGTTTAAAACAAATATCCACACACATGTGGTGGCGGGCTGCCGTGTGACATTACTGAGGGATCCGACTCTCATGCAAAACGCCAGATAAAGATAGACTCCGTTACTGATGTCAGTGCGCCTTTTTATATGTATTACACAGGCAAAGATGATTGATCACTGTTTTCGGGTCGTCTGTGCAAGGGGTAAGCCTACAGTAAGTCCCAAGCCTGCAACATGTTTCAAACGACCTCCTTAAATCTTAGTGAACATTAAGTAAATTATATGTCCTTTAATGACAAGGTTGTAATTATATTGAACAGATCACCACCCGTTGTTCCTGCTTTACACCCATATGTAGCATATGTTGCCAGTGGTGGCTAAGTGGAGTTAATCTATAGTTGTTTTATCCTAACTAATCATTTATTACACAATGGAGGATAAATTAACTGATAATTTGCCTGTTCAGTATTTCACTGTCTGCATGACATCAGCCAATCAATGCGTAATCAATGACAGACAAACACGACCTACATCGCGCTGAAATACGATGCCGCGTAAATAATCTTGTCGCTGTTAATTTCTTCGGGGGAAAGTCCACCAAACTTTTTCTCCCTTTTTGCTTATACTATGACTTCACAGCGAAATCTGAGACAACATGTCCTCAACAAACGAATGCTTTTGGGGCACTTTGGGTTTTACTAAAGACAACTAAGGACATGTGTGTACTTTAAGTGAGTAAATGAGCACATTTCCCTTATGCATTGCGCCTCTGTTGTACCAGAGTTGCTTTTCCATGCTGAGGCGAATTAGGGATGCTCTATCAACTCCCGTAAACTAACAAAGTAGCCTAAAACACTGCCCGTGAAAACTATGGAAAAGAGACCCTGCAGAGATATGCTGAGGCCTACACACTCAGAAAACACGTTATTTATTAGCGTTATTATGTGTACAGATTCTCTTTTCTATTCTGCGAGTAGGCTACTTAAATAACTTTGTATCAACTGGCTCGTTTTATTTTTTTGTTAGGTTTTAGTTTAATTGAAACGTGATACCCCTGACAGTTCCAAAGTTTTTTCGCTCTCCCTTCTCTCTTCGTTTTTCAAACGTTTCAGTGAGCATAAAGCAAACGGGACCAAATGATTGCATCCTCTCTGATTTCGTCGTGTTATTGTACTTACGTGTGCGAAGGTGTCTTTCCCTCCAGTTGTGAAGTTTTTCTTTCCTCTTCTACTCGAAAGTGAAGTATTTTCTCGCTTGTTGCAGATGTGCGTCTGGCGCTCAGAAGTTGTGCCTTGAGTTGAAACTCCAGAGTCGCCGTGCCAGAGTTTTGCCTTCTGCGCCCTTCCTCCGTTTTCTTTACACTTGGCTGGACGCAACTAAGTTTAAAGTAACATCTTTGCTATATCTACATACCTACTGGCTTCGGGATGTAGCCTAATTGTGGAAAAATAAGAACGCCTAAAGTGTTTGCCTCGACAAAGACTATCGTAGCGGCGTTAAGTGTACTTTTCTCGAGCCGAGGAGCTAAAGTCTGGAACTCCAGCTGCTCTCTCCTTCGCGTGACTCCTCCCTTCGGATAGCTAATACACCACCTCCCTCTCCCACTCTTTCGCTGCCTTTCTCCCTCCTTCCCTCATTCCCTCCCTTCCTCTGAGCTCTTGCCTACTCCTCCGTTTCCTGAGACGGCGTAGTCACGTTTGAAACGGTCGCCCGTTGCTCCAGCCACGCACGCGAGCTCAACCGCCTGAGGTGGAAGAGAAAGCAAACATGAATGTAGGCTATAGCCTACCACAAACCTTCACTTCTTCAGTTCAGGCGGTATTTTATTAACTGATGAACGAGTAAAAGATATAGGCTACCTTGATATTTGCGGATAGAGCTTGTCTTACATGAAACATTGGTTACAATATTTGTTCCATTAAGCTATTTTTTTGTTTGAACTGTGTTCAGGTTTGGGTCCCTTTCAAACAGGTAAAGGTCCCCTCAAGCATTTTATGCTTGACATCACTGAATCTTCAGGAATGTTCCTGGCATGGACACATAACTGCTATTCAACCCAATTTTAAAACAGACATTAAAGGCATTATAAAATTGTGTGCAATCGCATGTTATTTATTTAAATAAAGCAACTATTTTGTACATTAATAATAAGAAAATATAGTAATTTTAAAGGCCAAAGGGCACTGGAGAGGTAGGACCTAGGTGTTTGTGAGAGTAAATGTTGCACACTTTATCTTAGATTAACCACTTGCTGTTTGTCTCTACTGTATGTCATGTTATCCCTATTTCTCATTTCCAAACCAAGACAGAACAAACTAGTGATGGTGGCAAAACAAGCTAGTCTGTAACAGAACAGTTTTGTGTAGATTATTCACATGTTAAGAGGGAGATATACTGTATAGCCAGGATTTTCAGTCATAATGTACTCTCATAATGCCAAAACATTTTTCCAAACCCTTTATATTAATGGGACAGTTGTAAAATCCAGTGAGGGATGGATGCAGAGAGAGAGAATGGAAAATAAAGACAGTAATTTCAGAAGAGAGCAGAAAAGACATGACAGTGAAACGCCTGAGAAAAGAAACATCATTTCATCATTCCTTTTTCCGTAACGTACAGTATTTGACACTGGGCAGACCGAGTGTCTGCACCAGGCCTGTTCTGTCTCAGAGAGTGTGAGCTCCAGCGCGCAGAGGTCAGCAGAGTTAATCTGTTTGTGTTATCAGTGTTAGCGAGCATGTGTCGGCCTGATGTGCTAATGCCTTCGCCTCATCAGCCAGACCCCGGCCCGTGAGTCAGGTGGGTGCCCTTGTTACAGTGGAGCTGCATGGGCACATCCATCTATTTTTCAGCATGGCTGTTGTATGAACAGCAAATGTCCTGTTGTGTAGTTCACAGAGTACAGGCTATGAGCCGAGGTGAGGCCAAGGGACATGGTCAGAGAGTGTGTTAACAAGCTGTTTTACTTTGTTGATTGGTTTAGTACTATTTAGTTTCTTCTTGGTATTTCCATACAGTGAAATTATGAAACATAATACAGAAAGTTATACATTCTTCATGGCAGGTGTGCTGTAGATATAATATCAGAGTAGCAGGTGAAGGAACCACAAAAACAAGACAAACACATTGCTGTATAGTAGAATGAAATGTTCTTTCAGTACATTCATTTAGTAATCCTGCAGTACTTTGCACTATAACACAGCCACTGTTAACTCTGAAGGTGACCTTCTGAATGCTGCAAATACTTCATTACAAATTCTGTACCCCTCAACATGTCTCGCCTACACCAAGTAGATTTCAACTCTTGCCCTGTCCAAGTCTCAGAATTATGACTCTCCACCATCAGCCCCTGGATGGTGCCATTGCATTCACCCAAAGTCCACAGAACAGTAATTTACTGTAAAGCTGGCGCTGTCCATGATATAGTAATTTAAATATAAAGCCACACAGGAAAGGACCACGGGGCGGGAATCGAACCTGGGTCGCCGGCGTACGGTGCAGGTGCCCCAGCCAGTTGCGCCACTGCTAGGGCCAGTGCGTCTGATTTCTAAGTTACAGGGAGCTCACCTGATTCACAGCAAGATCAGGAAGAAGCTCTACTTCCATTTGGCTTATATCCCACCCCGCTGCGTAGGGGGTGAGAGATCCGTCGAGTAACTCACTCATAGTGGGGAAACGGCAGATTTATGAAGGGGAAATGGGGTAATGGTGGGAGGTGGGTTAGGGTGGGGTGGGGCGTAAGGCCTGAGGGAATGTTCCTCAAAGTGAGACCTTTAATGAGAACGGTGAATAAAATCGGCCCTTCCTGTAGGGTTAGGTGTGATCAATATACATAATCAATATACAGGGAAATTATGTAGTAAGAGGGGGAGAGGGCTTGCGGCCCTACCATCGATCAGTACGTAAGAACAGGGGCGGGTTTCTGTTTTTCAAATGAGGGAAATCATAGGGAAATCTTTTGTGAGTGTGTGTGTGTGTTTGCGTGTGTGTGTCTGTGTGTACAGTATGTGTGTGCACGCACATGTTTGTGTGTGTGTGGTTCAGGGGGTCAAGCCTGACATGTTGCCCTGCACTCGCTCACCTGAGTGTGAGTGTGTGACACAGCATCGACATCTCTGTTAGAGACGTGGGGGAGCGTGGGGATCGAATGGCTTTCCGTCAATACAGTTTTACAGATAAGCTCCTTAACACCTCTTTGATGTAAGGTATTGTAGTGTGTAAGCACCACTGACCAGGGCGAGAGGTAAGTAGTGCTTAGTAGTCAAAAGGACATAAAATAAACATTATTGTGACATTTTAAAATGTTGAAAGTGCAGGTTTTTAAAGATCACATTTAGATATTTCTAATTATGTTGTTTTAATTATTGTGTTTTTTATATATATTAATACGTATTTATATGCTTAATGTTTTGGTATTTTTCACACACATATGCACAAAATATATAACATACACAATATAAAGCATATTCACAACCTGTGTGACATTTATATATTAATGTATAATTTATCAGTTACTTAAACTATTCTTTATTATATTATTGCATGTCTTTTGCAAATATCCTTTCATTTTACAGAAGACAGAGTACATGTTTTTACAGATGGATTAATAGGTGCAATAAGCAAGATCTTTTGTATTATTATTGTATGTCTTTAAAAGAGGAGGAGATGGGGAGAGACTGAGAGACACAAGCGTGAGAGAGGGAAAGAGAGAGAGAGAAAGACAAACAGGAAGACACAGAATGAGTGAAATAGAGGAAGACAGACAGAGAGAGAGAGCATATGAGGCACAGAGAGAAAGGAAGGCAGGGGAGGGGGGGTGAAGGCAGTTTGGGGATTGGGGGGGTTAGCTGCTCCCGAAAGTATTCCATCAAAGAGAGCCAGGATCCCAGGGATTGAGATTCTGCCTGGAGGCAAGTAACTGCTGGTCTCCCAAGAACATATTCCAAAGTAGGACTTGGAGAGCCAAAGCACACATCAAAAGCACCTCCAGAGCCCAAGCCATTCTGGAGGGGAAAGAAAGGGCCACGGGTCCCTCCTTGGCCTGCTCTAAGCCCCTGATCTCACCCCAATTAAGGAGGAACTACTGCTTGTTCCAGACCTGAGATCCACTGTCAGGGTGGTGAGCACATGTGCACACACACTCACACACACACACACACACTAATGCACACACACTTAGACACAAACACACACACACACACAAATGTGCATGTGCAATCAAATGCATACGCATACACACACACAAAATAAATGTGCACACAGGCACATAATGAGCATACCAGTAACATGAATGTAAGTATTTTTAAATAATGTAAACAAATCAATTGCACATGATGGCCAATACTATCACCAAATAAATAGCTTTTATTATTCAGGAACTGACAAAAATCTAAATAGAATATTTTCATCTTTGTTTTAACAATTCAGATTTAGATTTACAATTTATGATTCACAATATGATATACACCATTTTAGCCTCATATATTTTGCTGGTTTATTAACATCTGTGGTCTAACAGTCTATAAATTGTGTGGTAGGATAATTATGACCAGGAGTCCATCAATTCCCCCCCATGTAGTGAATTTGTCCTCAGTGCACTGCAGTGCTTTTGTGACGGACTCAGGCCTCTCAACACTTGTTTGCCTTTCTTTTGTTCTTTGAAGAAAGGATTACGACCTCGCAAACAGACTGCGGTTAACCTGTTGTCCATTCTCAAGTGTCAGGTATGGGAGGGGTGGTCGAGAAAAGAGGGGGGGGGGGGAGTAACCTCCTGGTTCCTACGAGCTGCAGAGCACGGATTATACTGCGCTGATCCACCCTAGTCAAACAAGCCAGGCTCACCAGATCCCCAGCTCTGTATACAAGCGCCAAGTGCTTTTAACACATTCTTGCCGCCTTGCAGCAATCCAGAGCGAGTGTTGAAGATAACATCTCTCTTCTCTTTTCTCTCTTGTGTGTGTGCGTGTGTGTGTGTTCGCTTATGTATGTGAGTGTGTGTGTCTCTCCCTCTCTCTCGTCTGTACTCTCTCCCTTTCCACCCCGCTGTACTCATCCTGCATCCCCATGCCTGTTAGGAGGTATATTTGGTGTCTTTGAGAGGCCTATTAGTGTGCATGACTGATAACACCCCCCCCCCCCACACACACACACACACACACACACACACATGTTCAAAAAGGGATATTTGCCAGCTTATTTTGAATCTGTCAGAAATAATAAACGCAAAACTGTATCCACCTCGGCTATTTAAGCAATTTTCCCCATGATAGGGTCCCGGGGGGGAAATCCGGGGCCCACTCCCCCAAATGACGCCATAATGAAAACGCGGCGGCCTCGCGCCCCCTTATCGAGGGCGGATTAAAAGGGAGTCGTGAAAGAGAGGGGGCCGGCGAGCCCTGTGTGGCATGTGTGTGATTATCTAATGGACTGCGGTGCAAAAGCATGTTAATTTCACTTAAACGCGAGACCTTTCCCGGCCTCTATCTGCTGCCCCTGGCTCCTCTCAGATCCTCTGTTCTCCTTCGCCACATTCTCTATTTCTCTCTCCCTGTCTCTCTCTCTCTGTCTCTCTCTCTCGCTCAGTGAGAGTAATCATGAGGGCTCAGCAGAAGTCATTATGCACGTCGGCTATCTCTGTGTATGAACGTTAGCGTGCAAACACAATTAATCCTCCTGCTCTCTTCCCCTCGTCTTATTCAATCCAGCCAAACTTCTTTTTCCCTCTCTATTTCTCTCTGGCCTGATTGGAGACTATTGCCCACTCTGACTTACAGACAAAAAAGCACTCAAGGCAGTTATCAATATTCAGCTTTTTTTTATGTGTGTATTTCATGCGTGGACTTTTTCTTTGTCACAGCAAGAATGTGGGTCATTTTTTTCCTCTACCCCCACCAACTAAAATCAAACTTTTTGATACACCAATGGAAATCTTATTTCACGCTGCTCCTGATATGAGGCTAAGTCAGTATTTGAATATTAGGTCACAAAGTAATACTTTTGCTCTCTTTAGAGACAAGAATCCCTAATTTCATTCTGTGCTGTGGCTTGTGAGTCTTATTCATGCAGTTGTCTTCTTTTTCTGGAAACTGCTGTAGATCACTGGTTTATAAATGATCATGTTTTTAGGTATGACCTACCGTACACATTCCGAATTTTTATCCTTTCCCTTTGACAAGAATTAGCAGTGCGTAATAGTAGTAGTAATAGTACTGCAGCCAGTACTAAGGTAGCTTTCACACAACTCATTTTTTTTATTTTAGATGCATGCAAACATTTCAGTGACTAACACTGGTAACAATAAAATGTTCATGTCATGCACTCTAAAGATGTTACAATGTAGGCCCTCTCTTATGAGCTATTAAGACCAATAAAGCTCACCTGAGCTGAAGGAGACTCTCCCTGTGTGTCATACAGCACAATGCATGCGCACACACACACACACACACACAGTCTCTGTGCAAGCTGCTCAAAGGGCTGACCGACATCCCTCAGGAGACGTTGAAGAGTTGCCATCAATATTTCATCAAACTCCTCTCTTTCTCTTTATTTCAGGGCCAGATCAAAGCAGGCCCTGCTGTTTAAACCCTATAAACTGGGGTGGACCTTGTGTTTTTTTCCCCCAACCAAAGTGAAGCATCATAGTCTTACCCTGAAAACGGATTGCCTCAGCCGGTGGCCCATACATTTGGACGCTGGTCTTTGATGGTGGTCAAGTCTCCCAGGTGCAAAGTCAGACATGCTACATTATATTTTTTTTAAAAATAGAAAAATTATGATGAGGGATATTATTAAGGAAAATGAAATACATTGAATAAAACCTGACCAACTCAACTCAATCACTGTCTAGTTTGGCTAGCAAAATGTGGGCAGTCAGTGTATGGAGACAAAAAAGTTTAAGATTTGAATAGAAGTCCATTTGAATAATAAATAAACAAAATAAAATGTGGCAAAAGAAATCTGTGACAACTAGCTTTAAGCACATTGTCTGTTTAGTGGGGGAAATGTTGTTTTCATTGGTGTACTTCGCTGCTGTAATTAGCTTAAAGCATATTGAAGAGGATGGACATAAGTGCATAGGCTTGCCCAGTGTTGGACTGGAGTAAGTGATGACCTAGACTCTTCCCTCTGTCTGCTCTGTCTCTCCACCAGCTTCTCCGGAATGTCGGCATCAGACTCATGACCGCTCAGTGGTACGCAGCAGGGGGATTCAGTGTTCCGCTCGGAATTTTAAAATCACGCCCGCGCTCCCACAGGACGTCGATAGGGAAGTGAGTTTTAACTCCCTCAAACTGGAAGGTCAGACAGCAGAAGTGTTGGAAATCCTGCGGAGGGCGAGAGGGGAAGCCGGGGAAGCGATTGGGATGGGTATTCAAAACGTGGCTACTACCCTAACATTGTCTGTGCAGTGTGCACTCAGTCCACGGTGCCATGAGGTGCTAGGGTGAAGGGTCAAACTGAGGGTCAATTTTTAATAACCAGGAGAACCTGTGCTGTTTTAACAAAGACCAGGTGGATGTGCACAAAGGAGATCAATGCAATGCAGTCCGAGGACCAAAACTGGTGTAATTCCTTTGAAGAACAAGTATAGACAAGTGAAAGCTCAACACAAATCACTTTTTGTGGCCAATGTGTATTTATGTCATAATGATGGTTGGTGGTGTTTTTTACTGTGTCACTCAGAAATATAAAAGTTTGCACATGTAGACAGAGTGTGAATGTTTTCATTTTGTCTTTTTTCTCTAGTACATTGATGTATCTGTCTGTATTTTAGGATGGAATTAAAGATATTGATAAAACAAAGTGTTCTTGTGAAAGACAATAGATTTAATCTTGATAATTAAATTAAGATTTAATTATGATATTTCCTCCAAAGCTTTCCTGAAGCAAATACACAGATATTTGGTTTTATCTCCTTGTCTGTAGCAGGGCAGTCTATTCTCACTCTATTCCATGTCTCTCCAATCCCTCTCTTTCTCTCTCATTGCTACTATGAAGGATCTTCCCATCCGTCAATCTACGTGTGTGTGTCGCTCAAAGGCAGACAGTGACAAATAGCAATGGCTGCAAGTCACACACTTATCACAGGTAACACAAGCTCCCTCTCTCTCTTCCTCACTCTCACTCTCTGTCTCATACACCACACACACACTCATACACACACACACACACACACACACACACGCACACACACACACACACACACACACACACACACACACACAGGCCAGGAAATGACAGAGATGAAATGGAAACGTCTCCCATGCCTTGAGAAAGATACTAAAGAGGAGAGAGGATGGAGGTAGAAGGAGGAAGGGCTGGGGGTGACAGCCACTAGATGAGTGCTGGTTATTACATTTGGTGAAGTGAAGTGAAACAGGTTTTGTTTACATAGCCTACAGTAATACAAACAAGCCCCATGTAAAGACATTCAGTCATATTTAGCCAAAATAGGTGTTCTTTTTCTTGTGTATTTTTTGGTGTATCCCATACATAAGAGAATGTACAGACACACAACCATGCATACAGAGACATACTTACGTGAACACCAATCTCAGATTTAGCATACACAGACAGATACAATTAAACAATATTACAACAATAAAATGTACAGTATATGAAAACAATAAGCACACACACACTCTAACATTTACTAGACCTAATTCCGAGACAGATGACATATCTAAAGACAGGGTTTGCTCCAGTGCAGAAAGATCATTCTCTCCCTCTCTCACTCATAATCCTCTGCTCTGTTTAGTTTTTCTCTCTCATATGATGTGTGGATGAGTCTTGAAGGAAATCAAAGTATTTTTTTCCTCTTTCTCAAAATCAGTCAGTTTGAACAGCACAGCTCTTCACCAGTACTGCATATCTCCACTGAGTGGCACTGTTTTGCTATTTTCTGTTTGCTCCAAGTTCAGTTTTACTGTTCATCAACAGCAAGCAATGGTTGCCATCTAGTGGGCTAGTTTCCATACTGCAATGTGGACCGTTAAAGTAAATGGATGAGGCCAGTTGTATTTGTTAGGAATTGCCACCATGACTGTGTGGCAGTGGCACCACTAGATTGTATGCTGGGGAGGAAGCAAAAAGAAGAAGGATGCTGGGCGACTAGATAGGCTGGTAAGGAAAGCTGGCTCTGTCGTGGGAGCCGAACTGGAGTGCATCACTTCAATATCAGACAAAAGGACCCTGAACAAACTGATCAGCATCTTGGACAATGAATGTCATTCACTCCATACTCCATAGAACTATATTGTAAAGCAGAAGAGCCTGATCAGCTGGAGACTTCGCTCACTGTCATGCACAACTGATAGACTGAGGAAGTAATTTGTCCCCAGGGCCATTGACCTGTTCAACGCTTCACTTAAGGGTAGAGGAGAGATGGACTTCTCTGCATAGTCTGTTACATGCTAGCACATTTGCACAACCCCCTCCCTCCCTCCTGGACTGTGGCCGTACTTGATGCTTAATACCTTATACTCAATACTTGACCAATGGCTGTAACCCTTTTACACCATGGCACCCTTGACAGGGACAACAAGGACGCGATCATCCTCAGCTGCACTCTGAATTACAGGCTCAGTCCATGCCCTGTCATGCTTGATCATCCTTAAGCATCCTTAAGCACACTTTGTTGATATTTGATTTAGTTTTTATAGTAGGCCTATATTTAGTATTTAGTGTTTTAGTATAATGTTTATCTACTGTCTCTATTGTACAATGGAGTTTTCTTATATGTATATTACTTTTTCTGCTGTAAGTGTATGTTGTGTGTGATGTCTGTATGCTACTGAGACCTTGAATTTCCCCTTGGGGATCAATAAAGTATCTATCTATCTATCTATCTAGGTATCTAGATTGAATCACAGTCACAAAATCTTAAGCCCACCTGATAGCAAAGGCCATCTATAACTGTACGATAAACTAATATTTTAAAATTACATCAGAACCAGCCCTCTGTAGCAGTGAGCTATGAACTAGAGCTCAAACTCTGCACTTTCAGCACATCTAAAGGCGTCTCAGCCAAGGGAAGCTGGCAGGGGTGTCCTACGCCAGCGCTGCGCTACGAGAGCACAAGCAGCGCAGCTGAGACAGCGGAGGAACCACAAGAAGGGCACGTGCGGCCTGACATCAAGACGGGGCATGCGTCATTTCTCTATTCGTTGGGTTAGTGAAAAACACACGAGTGGGCGCCTACACGCGCCGTTGCCATAACACCTGCCTCAGAGCAGCTCTCTGCGCCCAATGCCATGCCATCAAACATGTGGAGGCGCTCAGAGCTCTGTGCAGAGAGAGAATCTGTGAAGTTTAAAGGCAAAGGGAGAAATGCAATTCTTAATCCAAAACCTTCCATCATCCACAACTGATGTTCTATTTGGTCATTGGTTGATCTTTTTGTTGTTGCTGTTAATTTACTTTGTGAAAGCTATCCCAGTTTGATGGATGATTGATTTAAAGGAGAACTTTTCAATCTAGGCCCTATTCTTAGGGTATACAATGGAAGCATAGGGCAAACAGAAAATGTCAAAGTAACCCACTTTTTTCACCACTAACTAAGCAAAAATGTCATACCGAGAGCGAGGGGCCATCAGGTACAGTAAACCCAACCCACGTAGAGCCCCTTTTCCTTCCAGATTTAACTTTCACTGAAATGTGAAGGAGCACATTGGTGACGGTGTCTATTCAGCAACCCTAGGGCTTGTTCGATCCCCACATGCCTGCTTTCGGTTCCTCAACCCTAGCCCCAACCCTAACTCTATGTTCTTTGCCTGGTTTGTCATTAAAAGGCAGAAAGGTAGATGAGGGGGGAACTTGACCATGTCTGCTTTCGGATCCACAACCCTTACCCTTAACCAAACCTAGGGTTATTTTTTTTCTCAGGAAACTGGTTAATACTTGACAGTATAGAGGAAGAGTGCCGACCAGATACCCGGGATTCCTTGGTTCAATTCCTGGCTTTTGCAACTCTACAGATGTCTTCTTTCCCCATTTTGTGCCCTGGGTGAATTGTTTTACATTCAATTCCATTTATGGTTAAGTCTAAAACAAATTCTAACCCTAATCCTATCTATTTTACACATTTAATTCAAATTTATGGTTAAGTCTAAATCAAATCATAACCCTAACCCTAACCTCAGTGACAAATCCAACTCTGATTCTAAAGTGAGTGTCTGCTCAATATCTTAGGGGTAAACCTGGGTTTTGCCACACAGGGTTCAAGGGTTTAATACCGCTACTCATGCTGTTGATGTTGAATTTTGGGCATCTGATGGAAACTGACCAAGAGTTAATGTCAGTTTGACACTCTTTTGCTGTCCAGGTTTGCATATAATTTATTTAGAAAACGTAAGTTGCGCTATTTGTTATTATGATCACAGCACGGCCTTACTGTTATCATTACCATGTCATTACATGATCACAATTAATAAGTTATCATAATAGGCTAATCATCATCATCAGCATGGCATGTCACATATAGCCTACCTGCTCCATCACTGAGTTCTTGTTGCATGTAGCCTCAACTCTCCACCACCTGCTCTGTCCCTCTGCTCTATGCTTGCTTACACCTCCTCGCAACATGTTGCTGACAGAGGCTAGCCTACTTGCAATATTGTATATTTGAAGCTTCTACATTGGTGTTATTTTTGCACAATATGCACTACCGGCACCCGCCGCAACTTCAACGTGTAGGCTACTTCGAGTATCTAAAAATCTAAAAAGCCAAAATGGGAGGGGTGGGGCCTGACAAGAGCTGTTATTGGATCAGTCCAGTGTCAGTATGGAAAATGAACCAATAGGCCGCTGGCTGTCTTTCCTTTGAGCCGATTGTTGGCCAAACAAATTAAATTATATAGCCTATTTTAACGGCCCACCGGGAAAATGCCAGATGGCCAGTCCACCCCTGCTACTTACTACCACTAAAATGGAATGACCCAGTATGTCAACGGCAACATCCCACCAGGGTCCATCTGGTAGCGGTGTGGGTCTCAGCGGTTCAGGAGGATTAGGTCTAGCTACTATTTGACATCCGTGGCAGGTTTTGCAATGTCTATCGGCTGCCCTATCCATGCCAGGCCATCACACTTTTGTTCCGAGGTGTTGCTTTGTTCCCACTATACCCAAATGTCCCTCAGGGGCTAGTGCAAGTGCCTGTGCTTGTAGAAGGGAGCGTAGGCCTACCTATCTATGTTTCCCGCTTTGTATGGGACCGGGGAACATAGGACCCCTTAACCCCGAGGAGGGAACATAGGACCCGGGGAACATAGGGATGACCCCTTGTAGTAAGAACCTGGGGCAATACTATGCCTCTCAGAACAAGATATCCTATTGTGCACTGCTCGTTTGCGATGATTGGATACTTTTTACTTCTCAAAATGTCTGGTTACTAAGGCTTTGTGTACCTCACGTAGTTCTAGATCAGTGGCTGATGCGTCTTCCACTTCTCTGGTGGTGAGTGCTTTCGGTGTAACGTTCACAAAATCTCACATACTCATCAGCCCCATGCTCATGTTTCAATGGTTTCACTCTGTTTGACAGCAGCTGTGGCTCAGCAATGTTGTTCTTCCCTGCTATGTGAACTTCCCTGCTATGTGAACTACGCTAAACTCATATGGCTGTAGCCTAAGAACCCACTGCAATATAGCGCCTCTCTCGCCGTCTAGGAGTATTTATGTTCACAATCAGGCTATGGCTCACATAGCATGCAGGAACTTTAATTCCCTTCTGGTATTGAACTAGTACTGAGCCTAAACCAACAGGGCTTACGTGTACTATTACATGTATTGGCATATCTTCACCGTCAGAGTAAGATAATTAGGAGGGGCAGCCGTGGCCTACTGGTTAGCGATTTGGACTTGTAACCGGAGGGTTGCCGGTTCGAACCCTGACCAGTAGGCACCTAACCCCTCACTGCTCCCCGAGCGCCGCTGTTGTTGCAGGCAGCTCACTGCGCCGGGATTAGGGTGTGCTTCACCTCACTGTGTGTTCACTGTGTGCTGAGTGTGTTTCACTAATTCACGGATTGGGATAAATGCAGAGACCAAATTTCACTCACGGGATCAAAAGAGTATACTTATATACTTATACTTATAAGGTCTAATTAGCTCTACCTTAAGAGCACAAAAAACTAAAACCTTGCTTCTGCTCAGGCTGAACGGTGTGTCCTTCCTGGTTGGCGTCTCAGTGGTTCTGATAGAGTGGCGAACTGTGGGATGTAACCTACAAGCCCAAGGAAGCTGCACACCTCTGTGGCGTTCTCTGGCTCCCATGCTTCTGTCACTGCTCGCACTCTCTTTCCCGGTCGGCCCGATACCTTTCTCCGACAACAGGATTCCCATGACAATCAATCTGTCCATGTTGAACTGGCACTTTTCTGGATTTAGTGTTAGTCCTGTCTCTCTTAGCCTTGCGATGGTCATATGCAGTCATCTGTCATGTGTCTCTTGGTCATGTGCTTGTATGATCACATCATCTGAGATATTCTCAACACCTTCGATCCCAGCTAAGGCACTGGCTATCTCTTGCTGATACTGTTCGCTGGCAGATGATACACCAAATAATAGTCTCTTGTACCTGTACACTTCCGCTGTGCACGGCAAATGTGGTGATCTCACGTGATTCAGGAGTCATCTCAAGTTGATGGTAACCTCATTTGAAGTCTAGCTTGCTGAATATAGTTGAGCCGTTTATGCCTTGGAATAGTCTCCACAGTGGAGATAGGAAAGCATTCCCTCACTATGGCCTCATTGGCCTGGCTCATGTCCAGGCATAGACATGTTTATTTTCCCAGCGGTTCACCATTTTCCCTGATCACAATAAACTTAGCCTGTTCAGTTTTGTTTCCTATTGAAATCTCACATGTAAATGCACTCTTGACAGCATATAAGGAAGAATATGAAAAGAGTTTCCTCTCTGTCTTAGGGGCCGTTTATACGAGAACGATTGCAAAGGAAGACGACAAAATATTTTATCATAAGTGCCTTTCGTTTACACGGCGACCCCGCCATTAGGGCTTGAAGACGCAAAAATCTGAAGACTCCTTCCAGAGTGTAGAGTTTTGAAGACGACCCGGGTTGCGTCTTCGTCTAAACGGCTAAACCAAAGATCCTTGATTACCTCTCTGGCAAATTAGAATGTCTGCGCGTGACGTACCGGGGTTCTACCACACCACCACCCAGCGGTCTGGAATGCATATCCAATCGAATATCACATACTCTTGCGTCTTCATATAAACAAAGATTTCCCCCTGAGAATGCTCGTCTAAACGCGAATAAAAAAATGAAGACGAGACGCCACTTCTGCGTCTTCTCTTTTCATCGTCACCGTATAAACGTAGCCTTAGAGGCATAGGAGTGACACTTTATGTGTTTAGACTTCAGATTCTCCCATACACTTTCTCCCATTACATTGCTACAATACTGACAATACTTACAAATATGCCAACCTTGAAGACATTTTTTGAGTAGCAAAATATATACATACATTCAAGATACATTTTGGATAGCGTTCCATCTTTGATGTTTGATATCTATCTAAATTATCCATCCAGTGAGTTTTCTGAAAGTGCAAACTGAATCTTTTACAGTAGCTCTATAATGTTGTCAATCTGTTTTAGAGCCTAATAATCCTGACCCATGAAAAACACTGGTGTTGATAGGGACTGATGTGCATATGTTGTCCATTTTCTTATATGTGGTCTTTATTAAATCATGTCTGGTCTATTATTACCTCTTTTTAATTCATTATTACTAAATATTTATTTTGGAAAGAAATACATCTATCCCTCATGTTATGCCAACATATTTAATTAACCTGGATATATTCTACAATAGATAGAGGCTTATGGACATTTGCTGTTGTCAGTATGCAGTGTATCCCTTAACTCCCAATAGCCTATATGCTTTGTTTTGTTTTTCCGTTTAAAAATAATACATTTAATGTTCAATTATTACCTGCTGACTAATGCAAATTACTGATTGCTTTTAAAGAATTTTACTTGCACATGCACTAAGCGTCTTTCTGCCATCTGTGAGGCTGCAATGATAACATTATCCCAACTAAAGCGTGTGCGATCTCCGTCTAGAAAATGCCCAGTAGGCCTACGTGGACAGACCATTCTTCTTGATTAGCGCCAAACAAATTCTCGCTTGTTTTGGCGCTAATAATCAAGAAGAATGGTCTGTCCACGTAGGCCTACTGCTTATTTTGGGTCTCGCTTCACACATATCAGTATTCCAGCATTGGTAGGATTTTCCATCATTTTGGTTTGGTTTCCTCTTATATTTCCATTTCCGTACTTTCCCTTTTTACCTTTTTGAGCAATTTGGTCCACGGTCTCCGTGGTCACTTTAGCCGTGTTCGTGATGGTTGACATTTGCTCTCGAGTGCACACGCTAGCATCAGTCCACGACCCTATTCTAATCATTTTCTCTGTATGCAGAAGAAGGCATGTTGCAAATTGCTGTACAGTCTCACCTAGTTTCTAGTGCAGCTTTTGAAATGAGTGTCTTGCTAATGCTGCATTGACTTGAGACATGAAATATGCATTCAAAACCGTCGACCGCCTTCTGTCGGTTGGCTCACCTCTGGCAGAGTGGCGAAAACATCTTGGACGTCTGGTCCAGCCAAATGAAGTAGTAGTGCACGTCTTCTTTGCTTTGAAGCTGCTGATATATCTTCTGTTAGCCTATAATGAGTCCTTTAGCATATAGCTCGAACAAAGTTAGGCATCACTTCCATCTGTAGCTGGCTCGGTGAAGCATGCAAAGTTTTGAATTCTGGATCAATTCAAATTAATCCTCATCACCAATGTTGTATCCTTGCTTGACTGTTAAATTAAGCACGTTTTATTTAATTAACTCCTCGATCTTCCGGTATAGGCCTACCTAAAATACACTTTAACATTCTAATGTAGAGTGGCATGTTAACCATGGACATGACATATATTAAGTAAAAAAGAAACCAACGAGACAATTATCCTTGCCTCAACACACCGTCAGGTGACACGTAGGCCTAGTTGCAGTCACATGGCATTAGGCTATCTACCATAGAGGACACCGGTATTTCTTTTTTCAAGTTTCGTTTCGTTTAGGCTATTAAAAAGCCGACGAGACAATTATCCTTGCCTCAACGCACTGTCGAGTGACACGTAGGCCTAGTTGCAGTCACATGGCTGTAACCTATCTACCATAGAGGACACCGGTATTTCTTCCTTCAAGTTTTGTTTCATTTATATTGTAAAAATGGCCGACGAGACAATTATCCTTACCTCAACACACTGCCATGTGACACAGATAGGCCTAGGCTACCTCTAACATGTCAAAATGAAAGTAGGCTAGAGTCAACTCAGCTATTGTGGAGTGTGTTCTAAACTAATTTAAAAACGCAACGCAGTAGGCCTATCTCACACAGCTCACATAAACTTAAATACCCTCAAATCCATTGTCCAAAATAAATAGCCTAAACTTGACTTGATTCCTTAAAGTGCATTGACCCTAAAGCGATCCTGGCTAATTATCATGTGAATTTAAGCTTCTTATATGCTTTTAGGCCATATACAACAAGGAAGATCTTTCATGCCTAATGCTGAAGGGATGCTTCAGCGTCGTATGTTAAAGCAATAGTAGCCTATGTAAGAGTTTACCACTTTTTCAGGAATGCCTCTGTTGGCATCAAGTGTATGGTCACATAAGGGATAAACATTCCGACTAACCCAGGCTATGTACAGAAGCTAAATTCTGTCACTAACTCCTGTCTCAATGACACTTATAATAGTAATTTTTATTGCATGAGATGTCATCTACTCAGAGAATAGTAGATTTATGATGAGGAACTCATGGTTCCCCAGTCTGTATGTCTGAAACATTGGTGAAACTGGTGACTCAAAACTGAGCTGATCTATCTGAAACTGAGAGTATTTCTTCTTTTCCGTCTCTTATTCTACTTTTTCTTCTCGTGTGAAAACTTGCCATGTCCTTCTGGTTGTACCCGCCACTTTTAACTGAGGGGCAAAAAGACACATGACTGACAGGGCTCTTAGGAAGCATGTTGTTTTCATGACTCTCAGCATCCTGTCGTGACAAGCAGAGCATAGTAAATCAACACTGGGTGAAAACAAAGCCACATGTGGCTATGTGGTCTCACCTAAATGCAGGTACAGTAGAGTGGAGATAGTCCTCTTAACCTCAAAAACAACACAGAGTCCCTCTTGTTGGGCATGTGTCTGTGATGTTCTGAACAGAAGAACATTGTGTTCACATGAGTGTGCCCTCACACACACACACACACACACACACACACACAGACAAACACACATAGACAAACACACAAAGACACAGACATACACGCAAATACACTGACACTCAGGCATACACATACAGACATAGAAACGGCCACACACACAAACACACATGCAAGCACACACATACACAAACACACACACATACACACACATACATACACACACACACACACACACACACACACACACATTTTAGGAATCACTGACACGTCATTAAGACCACAAATAGTAGGCTACTACAACTTTTCAGCTGATGACGTTTCAGACCAGCCTTTAGGGAACGGAAATCCCTGCTATGAAAAATGTGGCCATTGTTTTGCACTCAGGTATCCTATGTTAGCCAGCAGCCAGACCAATGGATACCTTGTCTTAGCTGAATTACTGAAGCTAAGCAGGTGTGGGCCTGGTTAGTACTTGGATGGGCGACCTTGGAAAACTAGGTTACTGCTGGAAGTGGTGTTGGTGGGTGGCCAGTAGGTGGTACTCTTCCCTCTGGTCAAAAAGATCGATCCCAATCCCCTAGTGCAGCAACAGGGACTGTGTGCTGTAGGAGATGCCATCCTTCGGGTGAGACGTTAAACCAAGGTCCTGACTCTGTCGTGAGCTCTCTCTCCCTGCCTGTTAACGAGCCTTCATTGCTCTCAATTATCTGCCACTCCCAGTCTCTGTCTCTGCTCTGCCTGATTAGCCACACCTGTCCCTACCCTTGCTGTCTCGTTGACCTGCCAGCTGCACTGCATTTTCTGTTAACCATCCCCTGTATTTAAAGCCCTGTTTTTCAGTCCACCTTTGTCAGAACATCTGCAAAGCCTGCACCTGTAACCTGCACGTCTACGCGCTACTCTGACTCCTGCTTATCTACCCGGACCCGCTTGACTCTCCTCTGCTCTCCTGCCGCGGTAACTCGGTCTGCCTGCCACCTTTGCTATTGTGAGTTCTGCCTTGCCTTTGTCTGTGCTGCTGCCTTGTTCGCCTGCCCTGTTCCTCTGCTCTCCTGTTGTGTGTGTGTGTTCCCCAGGACTTCCAGGCCCCTGGAGTTTAAGCCCAGACCCTTCGTCCCCACCGACGTTTGACGCCTCTCTGCCACTGGGACACACACATACCCACACACTCCTTTTCCCCCAACCCTTCAAATAAACTAAAAGAAACGTGACGCACTTGTGGTCCTTGTCTGTCTTGCCCGTGACAGACTCACTGTGGTCATTAAAGATCCCATGACACTTATTGCAAAGAGTAGGGGGTTCCCTGGTGTCCTGGCTAAATTCCCAACCCGGCTCATTCAATCTGGACCCCCAATTATCCCCCACTGTAATTGGCTCAATCACTCCTTCACTCTCCACCTCAAGCTGGTGTGTGGTGAGCGATCTGGTGCATAATGGCTGCCGTGCATCACATTGGTGGTGGTTAGTGAGGTCCCCCCTTCCCTGTGAAGCGCTTTGAGTGCTGAGAACAGCGCTATACTTCAATATCAGATAAAATTACCCTGAGCAAACTGATCCACATCTTGGACAATGAATGTCATCCACTCTACAGCACTATTAAAAAGCAAAAGAGCTTGATCAGCTGGAGACTTCGAGTCATGGGCCTAAATCAGCAAAATGATGAAAGATGCCCACTTTACAACCTCCTGGTCTGGAGTGTGTCTCATTATTGTTGGTTGATATTAAGTGATGATTAAGTGATCACTAATCAGTATGCTGGTTGTAGTGTATTCTGGTAAGTTACATAGCTTAGGCTGATGCAACTTGTAGCATGATTAATACTTGCATGTGATGTTGAGAGGTACAGACACTATGGGAAGTCCCCAACCGATACAACACAGACGTTTTTTTGTGGATAACTGAAATTGCCATACAGATATGAATGATCATGTCACGGCTGAAAGATCCACAGTCATTCTTTCACAACAACAGTTATGCCAGCTCAGAGACATTTTTGATTGGTTTGGAAAGAGTCTGTTGCGTGCCGCCTGGCATAACCAGACAACCATGTCTACAGTCATAATGAGAGTGATGTGGATTCGCAAGCTTAGCATCAACCACAGAATGTATGTTGCATGCAGCTGGGAGTTCTCACTGAAAAAAAAAAACATTGCCTGAGCAAACCTCTGAGAGGTTCTCTTGTGTTATTTTTAAAACATATATTATTATATGACGTTCTATCCTCAAAAATAGACATAGCCTATCCAGGAAAGATAATGTTGTACAGTGCGTGCTTAGGTAAAAAAAGGCTGTAAAGGTTACAGAACAAAGAAAATGGCAGTAATGTTCAGTAATGCTCAGAATGCTTTTTAATGTAACCCAATCCTCATGAATCCAAACCCAGGACTGCAGTACTCAACATACTGTATTTGCTTTTTGAGATGATAAGGAATTCTGATCCTTTCCTTTTTACCAAAATTATGTTCTGCTTACTTACTTGTGTAGAAACAGATTGGATAGACCACTATAGGCCTAAATTGAATATATGATGGGTGAGAAATGTATATAGAATGCTTATACAAAATAGAAGACAAGACATACAGAAGTCAAAACTGAACAAATGTTTATTTACAATGGCATATAACACATGTACAACCAGACGATTAAAAAAACCTAGGTCTGAGAACTTTCTTTATTAGAGAAAAATCAAAGAATTCATTTATGTACAACAAAGTTTTGAGAGTACAACAAATTTTCCAAAGAATCCAGTTTTGTACACTAGGCTAGTGAGCTGCACTCCCCTCTCATATTCTCTTTCCTTTTTACCACCATTATGTTCTACCTACATACTGATGTAGAAACACATTGGGTAGAATATAAGCCTGAATTGAAGTTTTTAACGGCATAGTTTACTTGCAGATAATTAGTTTATAACAAATGTTAGAGTGGGAGTGAAATGTTATTTATAGCATGCTTAGACAACATAGAAGTCAAGAAATACAGAAGTCAAAACTGAACAAATGTGTATTTACAACATTGACATGTACAAGCAGACAGTTATAAAAATGATTTAAAAACAACATCTGACAATAGGTCTGAGAACCTTCAATATTAGAGAAAAAACAAAGAATTAATTTATGTACAACAAAGTTTCCAAAGAATCCAGTTTTGTACACCAGGCTAGCTAGCTATACTCTCCTCTCATATTGTCAGTCTGAAACACACTACTAGAGCCCATTCAACATCTGACGTCACTGCCGTCAAATGTAGGGTCTAAGTACGGCTCAGGGCAAGGTCTAACATTACACAGTACCGCCATCAAGTTTGCCTAAAAGCTACTGCCTACAACTGTCCCTCTATGCTCTCTAAGAGATTTGTAGGATGAGTGGAGGTACTGTAAGTGGAGATGTACTTTAACCTCCTGACTGAGGCTTTGGCATCAGGGAACCTCCTTGAACGTGGATCTACTCCGAACTTAAAGCTGCTCTGAACATGAGTCTCAGGTGAGTTTAGAGGGACAGCGCTGGGGTGGTGTCTGTGTCGGACATGACCGAAGGCCGCTTGGGCGGCATTGCTGGTGCCGTCAGTGTCCCACAGGTGACCTTGTGCAGCAGCTTGAGGAGATCCTTCCTGAAGCGCACGCCAATGAACGCGTAGAGGAAGGGATTGATGCAGCAGTGCAGGTAGGCCAGGCTCTTCACCACTTGGCCGATCACGTCGAAGCTGATTAGCGTGTCGCAATCGGTCATGGTGGCATTGCTGGCCTGCCCTGCCTCCACCACCAGGTGAGCGTTGTATGGCAACTGGGAGATGATAAACACCGCCACCACGGCAAAGATGACGCGCAGGGCCTTGTGCTTCTCGAAGTTGCGCGCCTGGAGAAGCTTCCGGATGATGACAGAGTAGCAGCAGACCATGACCAACAGCGGGATGCAGAAGCCCATGCAGATCTGCAGCGACAGCACCAGAACCTTGGTGCGGTTGTGCTCATTGTTCCAGTACACCAACGTGCAGAACGACCCTGACGGCTTCACCTTGGCGAAGATGAACTCGGGCATGGCCAGGATGCCGGAGGCCAGCCAGACCACCAGGCAGGCCAGCTTGCTCTGCAGTAGTCTGACCCGCTTGCTCTGGTTGTGGGCCTCTGTGACATGGACGATGGCCACATAGCGGTCCACGCTGATGCAGGTCAGTAGGAGCATGCTGGCAAAGAAGTTGATCTTGTACAAAGCGGACATCACCTTGCAGAAGCCGTCAGCGAAGATCCAGCCACTCTGGGCATCGATAGCCCAGAAGGGCAGCGTGAACAGGAAGAGCAGGTCAGCTATGGCCAAGTTGAGCAAATACATGTCAGTCATGGTTTTCAGCCGGTTGTGGACAGTTGTATAGATCCACACCACTAGAAGGTTACCAAGCATGCCCAGCGCAAAGATCATCCAAAACAGAGGGGGCTCGTAGTATCCTCGGAATTCACGGACCCATTTTTTGTTGCACATGCCGTCTAATTCCAGATCACCAAAATCACTGGTGAAGTCAACAGTATACTACAGAAAGACATAAAACAGATCAGTTATGGATATGACTGCATTTTCGCTATCAATCCTAGTATTCTTTTTTAATCCTAGGATTTTTTAGAAAAAAATGTAAAATCCTAAAATCCTTCAGACATTTTCATAATATTTAGTTTATCCTGACATTTACACTGCTATGTGTTGTGTTCTGTTAATATGGATTCCAAGCAAAAAGACGACCAGCCCCTCAGATCCTCTACTGTTTCACACATTTTGTGTTTCATTTCTCCCCATAATTTCCTGTATGTCGCGGTTTGTCTATATATTCTAGCCTACTCAAAACAGAGATCTCTTATGCGACGTAAACCCCGCTCTACTGACGCACGCGCACGTGTTACTCAAAAACACAGGTGCAGGTGTTGAGCGTCGATGAAGGTAAAACCGCATCATATCGTACCACATCCTCGAGCAATCCTGCACAAAACGTCTCACTTCAGACGGGGGGCACAGAAAATTTAGGCGAGACTGGGGGGCGAAGACTACGCTAGAAATGCCTGTGCATAGATGTTGACATAGATGTGGGGTCGCGATAACGAGGGGCGGGATGGAAAGTTTGCGCAACCAAACAATGTATGCCAGAATGCAGAATGCTATATTATTGCAAAAATATGTTAGGCAAATACAGCAAACGCGACCTAAACAATCAACGGAGGTGTTCTGTTGAGAACGAGATAGACTCTGAGATTGTGCAAGCAGCTTAAACGTTGATCATAACTCATGTTCCACAACTGCACGTGCATAATGAATAACATTCATTGATAATGTATTAGTATAAAATGAAAGTCATGTTTCAATTCAAACCAAAGATTTTGAAACACTTACATCTGTGGTGCTGGTGGACGTATCGTCAGCATATTCTTCTCCCATCTTTCCTAAAAAATAGTTGTTTGTTAGATTTTTTTTTAAATGAAGTAAACATTTAACCATTATTGTGTAATTCTTGAACTAATATATCAAAGAACTTGTAGCCTATGAGATCTCACAACCTAACTGATTTAGATTTTTTCTATCAGAGAAAAATGTAATCAGTGAGTATCTGCAGTGCATTTGGAAAAGTCTTGAAACATTACTGGCTTATAATGAATAACTCAATTTCTTTTTGATGTACAAACCTCATTTTAAATATATATCAAAAAAAAGAATTGTAATTGAATTGAAATTGTAAACCTGCATGTAAGTTTTCTGAGATCCCAGTTTGTAACTAAACAGTTCAAGTAACATGTGACAGTAGCTGCATAGCACAGAAAAGCATCTGTAGCCATCAGACAGGTACAGCTGATTCCTCTCTGTTGCAAATAAGCAAGTGTGCTGTTAACGGGTGCTGAACTTACCCTGGCAGTGGTGAACTGGACAAGCTGAAACAATCTGGCAGTGAAGTGAAGTGAAGTGAAGCGAGTCTTTAGAATGACTGTCTCATTACACTTCCCCTGCATATATAGGGTTTCAGTTTGATCACGTCACCATATGACGCCACTCCTTTGCCTTTTGACTCATGTCATATGTCTCCTCCTTCCTCAAAATCATCATAGCTTCATGCAATATTCAGAATATGGATTAAAATGAACATCTTTTGTGAACATTACATCATTTAATGGACCAATTGAGACTATAATCAGTAAGTTGTACTACATAAATGTCATCTAGGACAACTGGAAGGCTTGTTCCAAATGTCCATCCATTGGCCCTTTGGTCACAAAGTGGTTCCTGTTTGACTTTAATGTATATTTATTTTTTTCAGAATGGAAACATTTTGGAAGAGTACCACTTCCTTTTGACTCTACAACACTTGAGTGATGTCATAGACCTTTTGTAACCTCTCAAGGCAATATTTCTTTGAATAACTATTTAAAGGCAGATATGAAAATTATCTTTCTGGAAAAAAACATGCACATAGTCACGATTTCTATTTAATTATGTTCAAATTTAACACTACTGAATCCCACTGTGGTAAGGTTAACTAGTTCTTGGGAATATGAATCCAACACTCTGTAATCTTTGGTCGGTCCTGTGAAATGTGCTTGCTGAATAGTTTTGCTAATGAAACTAAAGGGCCGAGGAAGGCTCTCTGGACTGAACGAGCTGATTCAGAAGCAGCCATTACAGTCATAGCCCCCACCATACCACCTAGTTAGCTGACCAGCATGCACACTCTGGGCCAAATTTGAAAACGGAACCCTGAAAATCCTGGTTTGGCTTGTGAAACTTTGGGCCAATATGTCAGGGGCAGCCGTGGCTTACTGGTTAGAACTGGCTTACTGTAACCGCAGGGTTGCCGGTTCGAACCCCGACCAGTAGGAATGGCTGACGTGCCCTTGAGCAAGGCACCTAACCCCTCACTGCTCCCCGCATGCCGCTGTAGCAGGCAGCTCACTGCGTCGGGATTAGTGTGTGCTTCATCTCACTGTGTGCTGAGTGTGTTTCACTAATTCACGGATTTGGGAAAAATGCAGAGACGAAATTTCCCTCGCCGGATCAAGAGTATACGTATACTTATACTTATATATATGTACTTCAAAAGGACTTACTCATAGTCTCTTAGTCTCTTTGTCTCAACAACATATACAAGCACTGAGTCATTATTTATTTTTTTTTTTTTTCGGGACCCCTTAATCCATGGTTTCCTTGTTGCAGTCTTTATTCATTAACATGTCCATGAATCAATGTCAATGAGAATACTGTCAAATGACATAATGTTCATGGCTGGTCTTTTTGAGCAATTGAGCCATTTCCATGAATCCCTGGCCAGATCGGGGAATTTAGAAAATTACCTGCTCAACTGCCCTGTTAAGAACAAGTTGCCTGTTCTTGAAACTTGATCATTTGTTTTACAAAAAAAGAAAAGGGAAACTTATCTGATACACTTCTTTCCTTTTTATTTCCTTTCTCTTTTAGCCCTTGAGTACTTTTCTCTCAATGTGTACCTTCTCAGACAAAACCAAAACACACGCCGCAGCCAGCCAAGTTGAGATTGCACTGACAGCTTTCTGAGCTTGTGTGTATCACGTTACAGCTCTGTAACAACTATAAGGGCCCTGCTAATGCACCTGCATGGCCCTTCACATGAGCACGCTAGCCACACATTACGCACTCAGCTACTAACATGCCTCCCACCTGTACGACACAAAAACATTTAACACCTTTGAATCGACTACCACCCAGACAGCAAGAGGTCTCATAAGATTGGAAGGAGGTCCTGTTGGAGATCTCTGATCAGTGCTAGTGTTGTTTCAGCTGGTGTCTTTACCCTAAAGGATATGGTGTGAGGGCTTTTAAAGGTATTGTGTGTGTGTGTACAGTAAATGGATTGCTGTATTGCATGAGGACGGTGCAGTGCAGTGATGAAAGACAATCTTTTGAGTCTGACAACTCTGACACTGAGAGTGGATGTCGTCATTTTTCATTCAGGACATCTGGCAGTCTGGATTAGTGCTGACTCTCCTTTTGAAAATGAACTCTTTCACCTTTCTTCCTCTTCAATGAACAAGACGATTCACAAGACAAATACAGTATATACAGAACAAATAGTTTTTCTGATTGTTTTTTTTCTTTCAGAAGGCTCACTAGTGAAGCTGAAAAGTATCCCAACATATTGGCAGATATATGAAGGGTTCAGATCCAAAAGCCTCTAAACGCCACATCCGTCAAAAATGACATGGAGAGTGAATGCTCTCCACATGTTCATCAAATAATTTTGCAAAACCCGTTAAATACCACACTTTTCCTGGTATGAAATCGATTTGTAGGCAAAAACCTAACCTGACTTCGGCATACTCAATTGTTGTCAGAATTTGAGTCTGATACTGTTCCGTTAGGATGTGATTATGGGGCATGTTTCAACCGATGCAGGGGGGGAAATGCCTCTGCACTCAATTGGATAGACATCAGAGCAACGAAATAGCTTACTGTGAGCTGTAGAAAGAACACCTGAACCACCCCTCTTCTCCACAAATGCCTTAACATTGTTTTCTGGTCTTTATTGTGCTGTCAATATCTTATACAACACATGATAGCGAAATCTAAGACCACATTTATACGTAGCAGGTTAGGCTATTCGAAAAAATAGAAAAAACACCGATGCTAAAACAGCTGGGGAAGGTGTCGCAAACCCCTCAAGCAAAGGTGGCCAATCAGAGATTTCAAACAAATGAGGGAACAACGTCACAATGCAAAAATGCTGTTTTCCCCTGATTACATGCAAAAGTAAAACCAGAGTTTTCCCACATCTCCACTTTGGCCGGAAATAATTGTTTTCAGTGATAAAACCTCCGTTTTCATGTAAATGAAAGGTCAAACCGCATGGAAATATATGTGTTTTTCCTACGTGTAAACGGGGTCTTAGAAGCCGTCTGTCTAGCTTCTAGCGACAGTGTTTTAGTTGCAATCAACCAAAGCTTGCTCAGATGACGTGATAGATGAGGCACTGTTGCTCATCTGTCCATCATCATACAAAGTCCACCCAGACAATTTGATTGGTCCGAACAACTCTGGTTCGGGCATAATTGCCCCTCAATGGAACAATTCCAGACTGAACTACCCAACCTCAAATGTTGTGGGCGGGGCTAAGTTCAGCTGGCTTCCAGACTAGCAAAAACCTATATGATGATAATGCTCATATACCTAAATGCCTAATACTCATTTAAAAGAAAAGTGGTCGGACGGATTTAGTGGGTTTTGCATCTGAACTCTTCATATGTTTCCTTTTAATAAACTCCTGATTTTATTATACAGCAATGAACAGTCAATAATGAATCAATGAATCCTTTTTTCAGCTGATGTAGGTGAAGAGCATGTGATGTCTAGTTTAATTTGACCTACGACATCAATACCACATATTGCCATGTGAATCTTAGGGATTTCCCCTTAAGGAAAGTTTTTGATATTTGAGGTCTTGTTGGCTTGTTTATCACATGTTCCGTATTTGAGGATTATCACTGTATGTTGACTGTGTGGTCTAGACAAACAGGGAAGAGGTCATTTGGTTATAAGCTGAGTACACGAGATGACTGAAAGAGAGAAGGATGAAAGGAAAAAGAAAGCTCAAAGAGAAAATGAAATTAAGCTAAGCCTAAATACACCTTGGATTTCCTTTGAACACACTGGTGCTTTAAGACACTCTGAGGTTTAAAAAGTCCCTTCCAAGTCAGGGTATCAAGAGAGTAGCACTTCATAGAGCTTCATAAAGAGCAGTTACTGTGACTCAGAGAGTCTTCTTTACCTGACTCACATGACGTGCCGCCTTGTCCCCGCAAACTGCCACCTCAGAGAGCCTTTCTAGGGCTCATGGTCTTCAGGAGTTTCACTACTTAGACTTGAACATAGTCACCTTCAGTTGTGCTCATTTTCAAAATAGAAAGGAAGTAAACGTAGAATTGCAACAGAATAGAAAAACAAGACAGAATGGAAAAAAATATTTGCAGTGTCACTCACAAACAACTGATACATTTTCTGATATATACTGTATATTTTCTCTCCATTAAAACATATCTGTACATAGTGAATATATCAGTGGTATCTGTGCTAGGTAAAGTGTAAAGGTTCCAAGACAGACATGTATGTATACAGAGACACAATCTTGAGCTTTTTTTTTGGTGAAAAACATTGTCAGCAATCTAAGGTCAGGAGTTGAACACCCATTGTCATCCTCTGAAAAACAAGAACACATGCAACCAACACATGCAACCATGTGTGCGCACGCACGCGCACACACACACACACACACACACACACACACACACACACACACACACACACACACACACACACAGCAACATACGTATTTCAAAACAAACTCAATGACATTTCTCATGTGGTAATAGGTTTGTGGAAACACACTGGTCAAATGTCACTAGTTGTGGCAGTAATAGTTTCAGTGTTCCTATCTTCTCCTCAGTGGGTAGTTGTGGATACTCACTTCCTTAAAGTGTTGACATTTTTAGGCAGGATAATATATGATGTTTTTAAGTGCTTACTCCACAGTGACTCAGTGTTTCACATGAAAAGGGGAATGAAGATGTAATTACACACATGCAACTGATACAAGGTTGATAGCTTTGATAACACTTTGATAGCACACATGAAATGACCAAATACATATGTGAGTGAGGGTGTGCATGCATTTTGTGTGTGTGTGTGTGTGTGTGTCTGTATCTGTATGTGTATGTCTGTATGTGTGTATGTGTATGTCTGTGTATGTGTATGTCTGTCTGTCCTTCCGTCTGTCTGTGTGTATGTGTATCTGTGTGTATGTGTATGTGTGTATGTGTATGTCTATGTGTGTATGTCTCTGTGTGTGTGTGTATGTCTGTGTGTATGTATGTCTGTGTGTCTGTATGTGTGTGTGTGTGTATGTCTATGTGTCTGTCTGTGTGTGTGTGTGTGTGTGTGTGTGTGTCTGTCTGTGTGTGTGTGCGTGCGTGTGTGTGTGTGTATGTCTGTGTGTCTGGCTGTGTGTGTGTGTGTGTGAGCTTGGGAAATGGGGTTCTGTTCTCTGCTGATCTAAGTGTGGCATGAAAGTGTTAGCCGCTGTTTTTTTGCCGTTGACTGGTTTCTGCCCCAATGTCTTGTTTCAGTGTGTGGGGGTTATGAACTGACTCATGGGGTCTGAAGACTGGCATGTTAAATTTCTTTTTATGGTTGCATTGCTGCTGATAACAGCACACGACTGAACCACAAGCCGGGGTCAGGGCAAACAGAAACTTTCACAATGTGGAGGAGTAAACATCCTGTAACTTACTATCACTAACAGACTGCTCATTTTCAAATACTCCTTTAGCTGTCTGACATGAATATATCATAGGTTTGCAAATTGAGAGCAAAAGTTAAGTCGAAGTACGCATGGCATGCAATAATTGGTAAGTGGCCGAAGTAGACTAGATAAAATAGTAGAATAGTTTATAATTGGTCTAAAAGTGGCAGAAGATTGAAGAAAGTCAGAAAAACTCTAAGAACCAACAACATGGAAAGCCACTTGTAAGGATTCTCAGTTTGATTCAGGAGCACCTAAAGGTGCCCTGTCAAAGGTTCAGTCCATAGGCCTCTGTGGTCTGCTATTCGTTAGAAGTGTGAGTGTCAGTAGTATTGGTCCCGGCTGGCATCCCTGGTCCCTGATGCCCTACACACACACACACACACACACACACACACACACACACACACACACACACACACACACAAACACACACACACACACACACACACACACACACAAACACACACACACACACACACACATGTGTTACCTGGAATCCTGGTTGTGGCTGTGAATCCTATAGTGTGACAGACGATGCCCTGAAGGCGATGTTATCCAGCTGATAAGGGTGTCTGTGGCAGAAGGGGGAACGTCCCATGACTGTTTCAACAGCAGAGGCAAACAAGTAATGGGAAGTGGACTTCCACTGCTGCCACAGTGACCTAATGAAAAAACACTGAGGCACTGAAATGTTTTATTCTTAGGTACACCGACCTCTTCTGAATAATTGAGTCAACATGCGATCATGTGAAGCAAGTCTTAAGCTGGTGATACAACTTTCTGAGAAATTTTGCTGGTATTTTGTTTCTGACCAGTTCCCGTTGATATTGACCAACATGTTTTTCAAAAGAACTTTAATCATCAGTAGGCAAATGTTCATGATCATCCAGAAAACATGGAACTTAAATTTCCCCTTGAGGATCAATAAAGTATCTATCTATCTATCTATCTATCTATCTAACTGATGATGTGGTTGCCAAGCAACATTGCTCAAAATATTGCCCACCTGTACAAAATATGAATCTGGTTCAATTCTGTGGGGAATAGGGGTCATAACAATCAGCACGAGTTGGTGTATCGTGATGCAGTAACATACAAAATTATCCTAAACTTGGCCATTAGAGATGTTACTCTTCCTTTACTACTGTGAACAACATCTTTCTCTATGTATGTTTCATTGGAACCTCACTTCTGTAAATATCCCTTCTGTAAATATATTGGTAGCAGTAAGGCCCAGTTTTTCTGACATTAGTGTCTGCTGGTAAATGTATATCAACTCCAAGCAGAAAGGTGAGAAACTGTACACAGCTAGAGCTGCTGCCAACCACTTCCTGTGTTTTCTCTCTCTCTCTCTCTCTACCAATGCTGTGATTTATTCAACGCTGAAAGTGATCGAGATGCCGCAAATGCAGTCAGCAGAATGCCACTGCTAGTAACTGCTAGCCTCACAGTGGCAAGTCATCTCTCTACTTTCAGTCACTCTGATGGTTGCGGGAGGTGATTCGACAAGGTTCTCAGTCACAGCAGATGACCGTTAGATTTCCCTGGCAAAGCTTCCTCACTGTCTGACACCTCCTCTGTCTGATACCTCTGTCTGACAAATCTGCCTGTTGTGTATTCATGGGTTCATGAAGGGATATGTTTTTCATGCAGGATGTTTTGTCAGGTATCTGTTGTTTCCCAGGCATGGAAACCACTGGGGACTGTTGCCGTGTTTCTAAAGGCAGTCCATTGTCACACTCTTAAAGACAAATTGATGGGCCCATTTTACACAACACCATGAAACTAGGCCAGACAGGCACTTATACCTCTTCCTGCAGAAAAATCCCAGAGGCTGAAAAGACAGCACTGATGTTTAATAAACACCTCTAGCACATCTAATTATTAGTTCTAAATCATGAATCCATTTGTGGTGGCGGCCACATTTTGTTTAGTTTTATGTTGATATGAGCACAGAATAAGAAGTAGTTTTGAGAACATATTTACCTGTGATAGTGCATAAAAGCATATGCTATTAAATCTAAATTAAAATCAAACCCCTCTGCCAATGCATGCTACATTCAGGCAGCACAAGGTTCACTACACACAGATGAAAGTTGGTGGAGAGGATGTGGGTTACGAGTTTCACTAAAAACATAGTGGTTGCCCTGTGTCCCGCCAGTAACGTTAGACAGGAGCTATTTATTGGGCTGTTAGATTAGATAGGCACAACCAATCAGACACTGTGGGAAGGCTTCAGTCAGACCTAGTGTTTTATGACACATTCAGTATGATTATTATAAATCAATGTTCTGTTTTATGGGGAACCATTATTTAGAGGTTTGGTGACTGTAACGGTGCTAACCACAGGTGGTAAACTGACTTGCACAAGTGTTTGCTCTCTGCCCCATGTCAAAGTCAAAGTACTCACCAAACACATGGAGGACCATCTATGAGTGCTTTTAGTATGACATTTAGTATGAGGTAGGCTACTCCTCTACTGCAAACAAGGTGATACACCATTACTACTTATTATTACTGCAAACAAGGTGATACACCATTATTACTACCATTATTACTACTGGACTAACCTTTCTCAAAACAGTCACAAGGCCATAAGGTAGGGAGCCTCATGGACATTAGCACTAAGGTTTGGAGAAAAGTAGATTCTCCATGTGGTATGATTCCTAAGAACCTTAGCATCTTTCACTATTAGCTAATAGCTTTAGACTTGAACATTATGTCAGATGCAGATTTCAGTCTCCTGCTTTATGGAATCAGCTACTGGTACTTTTGGTCACTTTTAATAAAAGCATCATTAGATATAACATCAAAGCATGAATGTGTGGTCATACATCATGCCAGTAATTTGAATAGATGCAATCTAATCTTCACTGAAACTGGACACAGCATGGGCATGAGCCACCAACCTTAGGCTCTCTGGGTAACACCACAAGAGGGTGCCCTACTGGAGGGTGCCTTTAAAGGCTTGATGGAATAAAAAGAAACTTTCTCTACTTCTTTGTCCATGCTTTTTCTAATCAGGTTGTTTGGGTTTCTCTAAGGATAAAGTTGAGAAATAAAAATAAAGTAATCACACGGGAAAATGAAACATCCTTTACCAAAATCTATCGGTACACCACAACAATTGCAACACGCACAGAAAATGTCCCTAAAAATAGCAGGCAAAAGAGAGGAACATTAGGCTTGTCAGCCACCCATGCCATGTGACATGTTATCATGCCTGCTCGTTCATTTGAATTGGCACATAAAATTCCCCCTGGAAGCCCCCCAACCGAGAGTTTCATTGTCGACCTGATCTGGCACTTTCGGTTGTGAAGCGGCATAAAGCTTTGTTGAGACGACGGTGGTTTATGGGCACTAGTCTCAACCACACAGACACACGTTCTTTCAGCTTGCATCTCTTGGACCACAGCACATAGGAAGAGCTCTGAAGTGAAAACATATTTTTTTTAAAGAGGGTGTGGAAAAGGAGACCGAAACATTAACCACACTCCACTCCAAGAAATTCACATCCATCAGTTGAAAAGAAAGTTGAAAGGTTGAAAAGAATGAAAGAACACAAAATGTAATTAACATGTCCAAAACGACAAGACCAAAAAGATTGCACCATATGCTAAAGCCAGTTATGAGGACATCAACGAAGCAACTACTGTACACATCCACACAGCAAAATACAACAAAATAAAACAGCACTTAAGGGTAGGGTAAGCGGTGCTGGATGATGTCGCGTTTGTTCATGTTTCTTATCAGAAACTTTTTTTCCAAAGCAACTTACATGACATTAGAACCAAAGACCAAACAAAACACATCAGAGAGGTAGCTCACTCCTTTCAATGGTCCCAAAGAAATTCCACAGTGTTTTGTTATTGTTTGGGGGACAGGCTGCCCCCACTGTGAATGTTTCATTAGTTTTCTAGAGTAGAGAGCTAGCAGATCATGATTCATAAGGAGATATTCTCAGAGTGTTACAAAACGTGTTATGTGTTAGACATTGCCCAGCATTGTTTACCTTTAAGGACTAAGCTATTATGGCAGTACTGACATGCTAGAGTTCAGATAAGTTAAGTTAGACACAGTTCATACACACACACACAAAGTGTCAAGGCTCGTCAACATTTTAAGGTGATCTAACTGACACATAGTAGTTTTGAAATTATGTTTTATTGTTTGAACGGCAAAAATCTGCCCTTGTCTTAGTTATTTCTGTCTGCCCCAAAGTGTTGAAGCAGACTCAATACTTAGTCTTCTGCATCCGAAGAAATAGTTGTCGTCATCTCTTCTGCCGACAGACAAGAAAGGAGTTTCAATGGTTGTTATTAAACAAGCTACAGTACATTGCTCTAAGGCATTTTGTTTACCAATATGAGTCCAATTGTCACATCCTGTCGTTGGAACTGCCCATATGTTACTTTAAGTTGTTCAATAATTGAACTCTTGATATACTACCAGCTAAGGTGTCTTCACCAAGTAAATGAGTACTAATTTCCACATGACCATAACAAACACACACACACACACACACACATACACACACAGTCTTACCTGTGATTGTAATTTCTTCTGTAGTTGTCTCAATCACAGTTTCTGTAATGATGTACAAAAATAATGAAATGATAACTCTACAATACTAAAAATGTGACACAATAACATGAAGTCAGAAGTAAGAGATAACTACTATTGGCGTGTTAAATTCTGATCTAGCTATATCCATATTTTATTAATTAACTTCGGCCTGACTCTGCCCACTTTGTGCGTCTGACTGCACATGTCAGCAAAATACTCTGTCAAACTTGCACCCATGATGTTGTACCTGTATGTTAGCTTCAGCCGAACTAACATGACATGTTGACTGTATGACATCCATGTGTGCACGTACAGTCGACCTATTATTTATGTGCTTTTGGGGAGATGTGACTATATAGGCTGTGTGTCTTTCAGTTCAGAGTTGGGTCATTCTGTATCAATCAGATAAGGTTGTTGCAGGACCGTCTCAGATTTTGTTCAAACCTTGTCTATATCAAGAATCGGTCCCAATACCAAGGACTGTGAAATATTTCTGTTCAAATCCTATGTCTTCATATTTTTTTCAGCCCTTGAAATTACTGCAGTTTTACAGCCTGAAAATCACATTATCTGGGAGGCAATGTTTGGGCTTTAATATAATGACAAATATTATTCATAGGCAGCCCACATTTTTTAGGGTGGAAGACAAACATGTTCTCAGTATGACTGAATCACTAAACGTTTGTACGACATTCTCATTGACTAAGGCGCTAGATTTGGGGAAAAAAGTGCAAAAAGAGTGACATTAAAGGGAAACTTGGCAGGATTTCCCCCTCTGCTGGAGAAATTGTGCATTATGCTATTTTTAAACTGTGGGAAAAGGTAACAATAAAGCACATGGATTTGTTTACAAGCTAGCGAACGGTTAGCATAAGTTTGGCAGAACTATGTGGATGTTACAAGGTAAGAAACACGATTTAAAACGAGTTTCTTGTTTCTCACTTCTCTTTCCGGTAGAGCTTAGATCGGGCCCAAAAAATCAAGCCCGACCCTACCCGAGCCCGTGCACATTGTGCCCGAGCCCGACCCGGCCCGACACGTTAACTGTAATTATGAGCCCGAGCCCGATTTAAACCCGACATTTTTTAAATACGTGGGCCATTATAACTGACGTTCTCAACTAATTCCGAGCTGTTTGAGCTACAGAAATCCGTTTAAAGGACATTGAGAGGACAAAAGAGGACATTGAAGGCTGGCTATCATTATTTCTGCCATGGCAAGCCTGCTTCATGTTCATCATGGGCCCCTTAAAGGTGTAGGTTTTTGAACATTCTAAGTTCCGCAACAATTGAAGGTTCTAAAATTCTATGTTGAATTCAATGAACCCAGATATTCTTTAGAATGTTAATTTCCCAACATTCCCGTCACACCGGTGTGACGGTACTCCTTTAAGGGTTAAAGTATTTTTGCTGTCATAGGTGAACATCGTGCGCACTTAATGCACGCAACAAAGCATACCTGACAAATGCATACCTCTGACTTTTCTCCAAACTTCCTCGAAGTTATTTCTCCTGTTTTCATTTTTTTTCTTTACATCTTCAAGCTTCACGTTGCACTTAAGCTACACAATACAGCACAGCAGGCCCGGTGTGATGTGTGCAAGTGGAGAAGCTGCGCATGACACTTGTTGCGCAGATGACATTACAATTGACGTTTTGTAACTCTGAGCCTAACTTATTTAACTTTGTATACACTTGTTACTTAGGCCTACTTTGTTAAATATAAAATATTTCTGAGTCTGACTATGGCATAGCTTAAGCTCCCCACCCAAGTAGGCTAATGATTAGAAAGAAAAAAAAAAGCAAGCTTGATCAAGGACCCGACCCGGCCCGGCCCGAGGATAGTGGCTGGAAATATCGGCCCGACCCGCGGGTCAAGTTCGGGCTCGGGCAGAGAATCTAAACTCTGCTTTCCGGGACGGTAGTCTCAATGTTGCAAGGTTGGTTTTCCGCCTGGGGACGCTAGGCGCAGCGGGGAAAGTCACCATTTTCACCGGAACAGGTCATTTAACCATCCAAATGATTTCTAAACGGGTTTATTACGTTGAAATAGTTGCCAAGTTCCCGTTTAAGGGTAGTATAAACATGTTTTGTGTACTTTTGGTATCAACCATTTTTTTCTTTCTTTATATACTATATTTTATTAATGGTGTATCAATATTTGAGCTCCACATCTTGGGCTTGAAGATTTAAAGGATTAAAGAAGGGGAGGTTGTGTTTTTCAGTCATTTTTATGGGGTTAAAATAATATGTGGGGTAGCTAGTAGGCACTTGAAAATCTATGTGAAAGTAGCTCACTGTATGGACATTTAGGTGCCAATGTTGGAGATCCTCAATATCACAAGTTTTGCACTTTTTTCCATATCTAGGGCCTTATTTAAAAGTATTGGCCATGCAGTACAAACTTGTAATGGTCCAATCATACAGAGAACATACAAACCCTAAAAAGGTTGGGCAGGCTAGAAATAATGCTTTTTAAGATATTAATGCCAAAACATGGCCTCCAAGATAAGGCACTTCTGAGAGTGTAAAAAATGATGCAAAATCAAGGGTGAATACATGTATGAAAACATTGGAAATTAACAAAAATATTGTACAGGTCTTAGTTTTGTGGCCTAAATATTAGGTAGACCAACTTGGGTTACACTTTACTTGACAGTATCGACATAAGAGTGACATGACACTGTCATGAATGTGTCATAAACGTTTATGACATAATGCTTCTGTTATTAAGTGACATTCAGTTTTTGTCATAGGGTTTTGTTAGGGTTAGGATTAGGGTTAGGTTTAGGATTAGGGTTAGGGGTTAGGATTAGGGTTAGAGTTCATGTGTCATGACAGTGTCATATGTTCATGTCACTCTTATGTCGATACTGTCAACTTATCATGACAAAAACCGAATGACACTTGACAGAAGCGAGTAACAGAAGCGTTGTTATGTCATAAATGTTTGACTTGTTTATAATGTTTATGACACGTTCATGACGGTGTCATGTCGCTCTTATGTAGATACCTTCAAGTAAAGTGTAACCATTAGGGTTAGTGTCATTCTTATGACAGTGTGATGTCACTCTTATGTAGATACCTTCAAGTAAAGTGTTACCATTAGGGTTAGTGTCATTCTTATGACAGTGTGATGTCACTCTTATGTAGATACCTTCAAGTAAAGTGTTACCGAACTAGTTGTAGTGCTGTTCCCTTTTCCTCCTAGCCAGTGACATTTTACATCAAAGTGTAAAGTACAGTTGCTCTGCCGTTAGCTGGTTTCTGTGCCATGTCCTGTTCTAGTGAGAATAATTTTGGTTGATGAGTCAATAGAGGCCTTGTCTGTGCTGAACCAAACAGCCCAGGTGGCGATACCAGCACCTTGCTGAACCACAAACTGACAATGGGGTAACAGAAACTTTCACTCTTCATTAGAATACCAAGAAAGAGAAAGCTCCTGTTCAGAAAGTGCTTCTGTTGCATAGTGGGTTTTTTTCCATCAGAGGTAGCTGATGACAGCTACAGTTGTATTTCTGAAAACACTTTGTGACGACTTTGTATTGAAGCAAACATTTCAATCAGTCATCCTTTACATGCTTGCTCATAAAACCACAAATAAGAAATCTAATACTGACCAACAGGTACAGTGCAGATAAATACAAATGATGACTCTTGGTTTTATATTTTCAGGAATTACACGGAAATACTGGATTTTTTAATCTCTGTTGCATCACCAACCTCACCTGAGTAGGAGTATGTCGATGATGACTGTGTCACAGTCACAGATGATGCCCTAGGAGACAAGACATGTCACTTCCTCAAACAACGCACCTCATCAGCAGTTGTGAAAAACAATATGACGGTTGCCACCACAGAAACACATAACAAAGCTAAAACGCCATGAAAACGTCATAGTGCTATGCTATCTACAATCAAAGTAGGCTACTCAGTAAGAATGGCAGGTGACATTTACACCGACTAGGAAGTAGGAGAAACGACATACTGATCCACTTCCTCTGTGCTCTGCTCCAGAGAGAGGAGGTCTTGGGTGGCACTGGAGGGCGAGGGGCTCCTGACGGAGGCGGTGGGGGATTTGGACAGGTTCAGGGAGGAGGAGGCGCCACTCAGCGGCATGGGGAAATCACTAATGTCACATAAAAACACCAGGTGAAATGAAAATGAAAATAACAACCTTCGATGTCCAAATGTCTACATGCAACAGGGACCTTGAGGGTTATTGTATAAGCTGAACGGAGCACAGAGTGTCAGTTCACCTGTCATCACTTCCGTCCAACAGCAGCATGTAACTCTGGATCTCAGTGTCCAAAGCTAGCTTTATGTCTAGCAGCTCCTGGTATTTGAGGATTTGATTGAGGAGGTCCGTTTTGGCTGTTTCAATGGCGGCCTCCAGCCCCTGGATCTGGGCTTGATACCCAGCCACGGCAGAGTCTGACTGGGCCTGGGCCTCGGCGAGGTGGTGGTCCAGGGTCACTGTCTGCAGGAGGAGCAGGGCAGGAAGAGCAGAGGACAGGCAGGGTGACAGTGATGACTCAATAAAAAACAGGAAATAGTGGATGGAAATAGTTTTTGTCATGTTTGTCTTTAGTTTTTGAAATGCATTGGGAGTCTCTAATAGGCCTAATAGACACTCCCAATGCATTTCAATGTATACATTCACTTTGAATGAGTGGGACTGACAAAAAAAAAGTAAAGCAATCATTGCCAACTGCTTCAGGCTAATCTAAGTGTGTTGAGTGTATTTGCCAATGTAGTGACAATGAATGAGTAACAATGTGGAGGTGACACTACACTGACTTCCACTATAACCCTTCCAAATACACGAGCAATTAACTGTATCTGTACTGACATCAGAGTGGGTATGATGATAATATTAAAGTGAATGAGTATGTGAATCAAAATGTCGAAATCACAATCAGATTACTGTATTCCACCGATTATCACAATGCACAGTTAATCATAAGGAAACTACTGTTGAAAATGAAATGACTAATTACTCTCTAATGCCCTGGCTTCGGATTACACATTTATCATGACAACTGATGAAACAATCTGACCTAACATCTTTGATGTTGTGTGAGGATGATAAAACTCCCTTTGTTGATACGTAAGTTGACCTAACATTTTTGATGGTGTGTGAGGATGATAAAACTCCCTTTGTTGATACGTAAGTTGACCTAACATCTTTGATGTTGTGTGAGGATGATAAAACTCCCTGATACGTAAGTTTATTGCTGCCGAGCAGCTCGATGTTTTCTGGGAAGGCTACGGTACCCTCAGCAGCCGCAGTAGACATTGACAAAAGCGTTAGCATGTACAGTAGCCTAGTTCCAACCACTTCCTGTTTTATTTCAGCATTTTTTTTTCTCTTTTTTTTCCTCGACCCATAGAGCTGTGATTTACATGATGTTCGGAGAGCGATCAGCACGCTCTGCAGTGCAGTCAGCTGCATGCAGACAGCACACCGGGGCCTAGAGGGGGAAATCATCGCTCAGTTTTCACTGAGACAATGCCACAAATGAATCACGATGCTCCATGTGTTGATTTTGAAAAGAGGAGTTACAGCAGGTGACATTTAGATTCGCTTGGCCAAAACTTCCTGTCTGTTTTACATATTTGTTATGGGTCTGTGATTGACTGTAGCCCCAGTAGTCTCTTGAGCTCTTGTTGACACAACCTCTTCTTTACTGTCTGTGGCAGCTAGGAACTGACCCCACAGCTTTTCTGGCCACTACATGCTAACCCAATACATACTAACCCAATACATGCTAACTCGGCTCCTTAGCCACTACACCAGCACCTCCCCCTCACATGTTTACTGAGGTTAAACTGAACTCTTATCAGAAATGACAGATACAGAAATTACATACTGTAGATACAGAAATCTACGCCGCAGTTTTACACACCCACGTCCACTACCACACCCACAATCATGATCCGTGTAAACATTCATGCACTCTAACAAACAACTCTGTGATAAACAAACCAGCACACACACACACACACACACACACACCAGCACACACACACACACACACATAAAGGTGATCTGTGAAACCTTCTTAAACAGATACAGAAATCGACACCGCAGTTTACAAACGCACATCCACACCCACACCCACAAACATGATCTGTGTAAATACTCAAGCATACAAACAAACAACTCTATGATAAACAAACCAACACACACACACACACACACACACATACACAGACACACACACACACACACACACACACACACACACAGACACACACACACACACGCACACACACATAAAGGTCAGACTGTCTGCATGCTGCATGGGGAAATCACTAATGTCAGACCTACTTTATTAACGAGATTCTCCAGCTTTAGTTTGAGGGTCTGCAGCTCTTTCTTGGAGGCGGTGAGCTCCCCCTTAGTGGAGGAGAGCTCCTCAGAAGTGCTCTCCTTCACAGCCTGGACCTCCTCCATCTACAGACAGACACGGAGGAGGACAATGAGAGACTTATATGATGGACAGATGAAGGGGTGGGTATTTGGAGATGGAAAATAATCTTTAGAAGTTTAGAGATTAAATATTAGAAGTTAAACTGAGGGACATGAGGGGAAAGATACTGTACAGACCAAACATTGTGATGGACACATGTTTAGATGCAGTTGGTTTCAATACAATCTAACTGTACCTGGGCACTAACACAGTCACCACAGTAAAAGCTCCTGTAAACTAAACTAGACTCCCTTCCCTTGGGCTTGGCTCAGCTACTATGAGTGTAAAATTGGAGAATCTGATAAGCTTTCTCATATGTTCCACAGTATCAACATACTTTGGTTTTTAACGCAGAGGAGCAGCTTTATTACACCTGTAACATTACATAAACAAACAGTAATTCTAATTGAATTGAATTAAAACTACCTCTTATTAAATCCCCTCTGGGCATAAATGTTATGTTTAGTGGCCTCAAGCCTCACTGCACACAGCTGAAAGCTCACCGAGGGACAAGGATGTGGGTTGCGAGTTTCACTGTAAACACCGTGGGAGGCTTCTCTTTCTCTGACCAGCGGACGACCTGAGGCCAGAGACCTGGGGGCTGCTGTAGGTTTGTTCCAGTGGGGTCCAACCACACTCATCTACCTCCAGTGTTGACTGGAGAACAATTTGTGGTGTGAATATTTGTAGCTGTAAACCCAGCAGCGCGCCTTTTAAGTGGCACTGGTCCCCTATTTTGAGTAATCTGTTTGATGATATATAATATGATATGATATGTTCAAAGACTAAATTAGTAACAAAAGGCAGCACATCCGCCACTATTTGATCCAGTTTTGGGCCCTAATTTAAATGATGGGCAAAGTGCAAAGCTAGTCAATGAGTAAAGTATATCGGGTATGAACTAAAGCTCTCATGTGGCTTGTGGGAGTATTGAGCTGACCCACCAATTGTTTGTAGTCAGGACCTTGGTCATGGTATTAAATCAGCATATAAATGCCAAGTTATTAGATTAACTTTGGTTAGTCTTTAGACTTTGCACTTTGCTTGTCATCATTTCCTAGACCAGTGTTTTTCAACCTTTTTTGTGCCACGGCACACTTTTGACACTTAAAATGTCCCACGGCACACTAACATCCTGTGTGAAGAAAAAATAAAAATACCATAGCCTAACATTTCAAATAATACACAGATATGGCCTTATTATGGCTTCTATGCAAGACCTGCTCAATGAAACAAGCGCCCTCTGTTTCATTTGTAGGTGACTATATCTAATTTAATTGTTGTTATGAACTGGATATGTGATGATTCTGTGAATACTGGATATGGGGCCCCCGTTGTACAATGCCTGCATACCACAAATAGTGCAATCATACAATCAATGAGAGCATGTGGTTATAAATTCTTTGATGCAACAGTTGCTTTTCTGGACCAGTGAGTGACATTTGGGTAATTTTCTGCGGCACACCTGATGATCTCTCACGGCACACTAGTGTGCCCCGGCATAGTGGTTGAAAAACACTGTCCTAGACAATGGGAACAAAGCAGTACAAAGCTGCCATGCAGAACAGCGCCACCTAGGGCAGTTGGATTGAAGTGCCTTGCATGGAGGCACGTGCCTTGTAGGCTTGTGGGGAATAGATTGATATTTTTGGCACAACAGCTGACTGGCTATGTAGGTTTTGATACCACCATTACTGAGAAAAAAGTCGGTCCTCTTCTCTAGGCTATTTGACAACCCATTAAACATACAAAATAACAAAACATTGGACTGTCTGTCCAAAATGCACCTTGGATGCTTTTCACCGATCCACAATTCCTTGCCCAGCACAATGTTTCATCATTCCTTGTTTATACACCATTTCTGTCAAATACTTCCAGCTGCGACAATGTGTACCTTGAGTTTGTAGTATGTGTCAGCCTCCTTTCTGTGTTTCTCTACTGTTGCCTCATACTCTGCACGGATCTTGTTCAGTGCCACAGTGATGTCGAAGGATTTCCCTGTGTCCACCTCAATCATTGACATGGATGTGTCATAGGATTTTCCCATTTTGGGTTCAAGACTGGCTATCTCCTACAACAATCATCATCATAACAATTCTAGGATTAGGATTCTAGGATCTGAAATGTATAGAAACACTATGTATTCATTGTGAGGCCATTCACAGTTCATTCAGCACAACATTCTTGTATGCATGTTCACATAGTAGCCTGCATGTGCAAGAGAAGAAATTGTATACTTCATGTACACAATGTGTACAAGTTATCTGCATTACCTCCTCTTGTATTTTGGTGATGGAGTCCAATTCATCCTTCAGGCTGTGTCGCTGAGCATCTAACTCCTCATGAAGTTCAGAGGCTGCCTTAATGTCCTGCACCCCACAAATTAACCAGAAACATCCTTTAAGACTAAAGCATCCTGACATTTGAGTATGCCCCACACAGGCACTGACACTGATATCTCTTATGCAATCCCTAAACTAAAGGTAATATACTTCGAATGATCTTTCATTGATATTCTTTGAAAAGTACCGGGCCTTTAACAGTTTGGTCAACTACTGTATATTTCAGCACCTGCATTAAAATAATAATAACAAACTGTTTTCATTAGTTAAATATAGATACGGTTGTGTACTATATGAACTTGCCACACTGATTAGTGAACCAATAACCTCATTTGAATCATTACCTTTCTCATGGCAGCAATATCAGCCTCCAACTGAAATTTCACACCTTGCTCAAAATCATACCTGCAAGATGTAAACAAGTGTGAACAACATACTAAAACAGCCAGTCAAAATCATGCATGTTGCCTGCACACAGGCGCACAATACTACTGCTTTTTTTCTCGATTGCGAAGATGCACTTAATGAAACTGGGGTCTACTTCATCTTGATCTTCACCTTCTTAGCAAAGCAGAAGTCCCCTCTTGCAAATGTCAACAAAAACAGTTCTCACACACTCTAATGCTATTGGATTAACTATGTTATTTTTGCTATATGCCAATGGAAAACATGTTTTCACAGTTAATAGACATTGCTTGCACATTTATGAACTTGAAATGTTACTCTGTGAAACTCCTTTGCACAATTTTCAATCAGCAATCATTCATTATTGATACCATCTCTGTTCCGTGTTGCTATTTGCAAGCTGGATCTAAGGCACATCTGAGAAATAATTATTAAAATAATTTCACTTAATACATTATGTCTTTTCAGTTTTTCTATGTAAAATATAAAGACATGGCATAGGCATAGCAAAAATGAAGGCTGAAACTCCTCATATTGAAACCTAAGTTTTGCATTTTGTTGTCCATTGTTGATTGAAGGCACACACTGATTTGACCACAAGTTTTGTTGTTTGAAGGAAATTACTTGTGGTTGCATACATTTGGTTGAAATGTTTTGTAGCTGTGCTTAGGCCTACAGTCATAAGAGACATAAAAACAAACAAACACTTACTTGGCCTTTAGTTCATGTGCAACACCACGAATGCCATCCAATTCGATCTCCAGTTTGACTGTGTCCAGGGAGAGGGTTGCAGTGTTGTTGCGGTACTCCTGCAGCTGGGTTTCTTGTTCGATCGCAGAGACTGTGACCTTGGTCGCATCCGAGCTCCCGGTGAGCGCCGCTAGGCGCGCCTCCAGAGCAACGTTTTCTTTCTGAAGTTGACGCACTCTAGACACAAAGCCGCAGAATCGCCCGTTTAACTTTGCCAGCGTGCTCTTCTCGTCCGCCCGCGTAAGTAGAGGGACAAGCGTGGACGCACGGCTAAAAGATCCTGGGGTGACATTTACCGTGGAACCGACACCTCTCGATACCCCAAGACCTAAGGCTGCAGCAGAGGCACCTCCAACAAGACCGAAACCCATTCCCAGCCCAACATCTGAGCGTAGGCCACCAAAGCTCCCAGTAGTGGGGCCTAGAAGCCCATTTGCTCCAGTAGACCTAAACATCATAGGCATTTTTATGGGATATGTGTAAGGAGGAGAGATGGGCAGGATGAGACAAAACGTGTGCCGAATTGGAGAAGTTTATATATGGTGGGAAAAGGTAGCCAAGGGGAAGAACTGGAGAGAGAGAGAGAACATGGCATGGCATGTATACCTCATGGCAGAACATGTCCATGTTAGTAATTTATTGGCTTACTACTTCATATATCCAACCTGGTGGTTAGGCAGACCTCATAAATATGGAAAACTAGGTACAAGAGGCACTCTACATATTTAGTGATAGATACAGTTTTCTTTTCGGCATAACTAACTAGATTGGCGCAACTCACTCAGTGGGAGCTCATAGCTGTCCATGGCTTAGTTGTTCAGCCTTGATGACTGTTTCAAATCCAGCTATAAAATGTAAAGATTTGTAGTACTTAGCCCAAACATTGGTTTTATAATATGAAACAGCCTGATACTTAACTAGATGTACCGCGTAGCGGTACAAAATATGACCGCCGCTCAGTCCTGCACATCCATTCCGCGAAAATAAATCATATTAATGAATTTGTCTCCATCTTCTACTCCATTCCCCACTCTTGAAACTTTTGTGTATGCTTGTTTGAAATGTGTGTTTGCACACATTCCGCACACAAAGTAGCCTACTGGCGCTGCAAAGGTGAATAGATTTGTTTCTGGGCCAAAAAATCTGTAACATTGTTATAAAACCTTTAAAATCTCTAAACAATCACAAGTAGGGCAGTTCATCACAGTCCATCCATTGCAACTGGACTGATGAAAGGTACACCTGTAGGCTACATTGTATTTGGGAAAAGCAGAAGGTAGCAGCATAATGTATTTATTTATTTATTATTAAACAAAACAATCCCTGTCAGTTCCATGCAGTTTTCAACAGCTATCAAGAAGAGAGGTCATGTCATGGATTTTTGTGAATGTTTCTTCTTCTACATATGCATAAGTTTAGTCATCTAGTTCAAATGATATTCAGCTTTATTGTCAATGCACAAATGAAATACCAGTAGTCTAAAACAAAATGCCGTTTTTCCCAGTGGTGTAAATAACTAGCTGACATGTCCAAAGGGCCTTCATGAAATGCGTTGCGAGACTGTTCATACACATTTTAACGGGCAAAGTTGAAGAGCTACTCTCCGTTATTGTTTGTGCAAATAATATTCTGATTCATGTTCCCTTGCATTTTGCAACCATGAGGTCAATGGTTAAGCTCAATCTTTTGACGCAATCTTTTGATTTTCACCCAGCCTAGTCCATGGTAGGCGCCCGATAGAAATATTGTTTAATTTTGCGATTGAGATATCCACGCACTGGCGCCCCCCCTGCGACGTGTTCGCCCCCCGGTTTTAGAGCTATTCTAAATGCAAAAATGCATAGAGGGAGTTATGACAAAACCGTGACTGTTAACAAACTATAAGCTATATAAGGTAGGCCCTATGCTAGGCCTATTACACAACACAAATTGTCGCTAGGCTATGCTGGCGACCCAAATAAAATCTCCGTTGGAACCAATGGCTTACACCTTACAGTATCAAGCTGCCACCTCTTGGCGAAAAAGTTAATAGTTTTGCATATCAGTAGTAATACATTTCACGTAGCTGTGAATCACGGAAAGGGCGAATGAAGTGGACACTTCTAAACGGAACCCAACCCACTGTACAGTAGCTCAAGGTCTGTGGCTAAAGCAGCCATAATGAAAGCGTTATCATTGTTTGGATACTTCACACACACGTGTTTTTTAATCGCATAGACTACAACTACCAAGCTGGAATCAAAGCACATCGACTCCCCTCTCACACCCTAAACACGCACTTCGAACAAACAAAAAGCGCCTCAGTCTCACGGAATAGCCATAGGCAAAACTGTATCTGACCCTTGTAACATTGGTACTAAATCATTCATCGCAAAGAATGATTTTTGTAGCACGTGCAACAAATATGTGTAGGTACAGCCCTGCCCTGAATACATCTCAACGTGCGCTCTAAAACATCTGGTTTAAATGGAGATTGTAGATCATCACGGGATCATAGACAGGTTATCTTTCAGGTAGCCTATATATTTTCCATTAAAAAACCATCACGTAGCGAACGTGTTGTGGCTAACTCACTTAGCTCCTGTTAGTAGCCTAGGTTATGGTCATAAGCAAATGAGATGACAGTCGAAAGATACAATTAGTGCTGTTATCGATTTGCTTGGTAGCTTATAAACGCATTTATGGTTTTCTACAAATACATCAATAATCAAATTGGCCTCCATCACTCAACCATGCTAACGGTAACATTATTTTACCTACGTTCTGCTATTGATAGGATTAACGTAGCCTACCTGCAGTAAAAAACAAGCATGTCCGATAAACATTCTCAGATTTATTTCGGCTTCAATAGGAAATGGGAATTACATGTCATGCAGAAATCATCCTACCCTTAGACGTTCTCTGCGGTAAACTACTGTAGCCTACAGTCTTGTCCTTGTAGGAAGCATAGTGTCTTTCCAACCCATTTAAGATTAACTTCCAACAAAATTACGTCTCACTGCAACGATGCGCCATCTAGTGGACAAACGACTACTTATCGCCAATACTGGAAATGCAGCCATGATGATGATGATGAATATTTATTTTGGCTTTCTTTTAATCCTACTGAATTTGTAATTATGTATCGGCCGTTCTAATACCGATAGTATGTGGGTGCCTGTGTGTGTGTGTGCATGTGTATATGTGTGCACCACCATCTACAGGCCAATGAGTGTAGAGTCACTAAATGTACACATAACTTAATTTTTTAGACCCCCCCATGGATGAAATTCTACGAAACTTGGCATACCCCCAGAGAATGTCAGGTTAATCATACACATAAAATTTGGTGCAGTTCTGAACGTCTTTACTGAAGAGAGGGGCGATTAAAGCAGAATGATATTGCATTTTCATTTTTTACCGGGGGGGTGCAAATCACAAATGAGTGATTATGGGCTAAGTTGATGTGGGCCCTTGAGACCAACATACCATAAAAATTTCTTCATCCTCGGTGCCACGGTTCAGGTAGTTATTGAGGAAAAACTGCATTTTTTGGGTTTCGGGGGGCCCAGCGCGGAGGGGGAGTGGCCCCCGGGGACCAAACGAAATTTTTCCGTAAAAGTCTAGTGGGGCTACATACCCACCAAATTTCATGTGCCCTGGTGTTTCGGTGCCCCGGGTATCGTTGACCAAAATTTCAGGAAGTAGATGACGGGGAAAAAAAAAAAAAAAAAAAAAAAAAAAAAAAAAAAAAACTTTGACAATCCCTATATGACCGCTTCGCTAGCTTCGCTAGCGGCGGTCATAATAATCAGAGGCATTGCCTTGCTTGTCTAGTCTTGTAAGCCTTTGAGCGGTTTGCTGCAACTAACCCTCCATTTTGTACTAGAACAAGCATGGTCATGCTGTTCTAATAATGGCATATGTTCCGCACTTCATCCTGAAAGTGACAATATGGCAGATGTCTTTTACAATTCTAATTAATTGCCTGCTGTTAATTGAACAGGATGAGGAATACATTTATAAGGGACACCAGAAGTACTACCAGGCCAACTTAATAGAGGAGGCAAAAACTCAAATGTCTCCCTGTAACTAAATTCACATAAGGCAAATGATCTAAAATTACTTGTGGCTTTACTAACCAGTATTAACAGGTCTTTTCTGAGAACATAGCTTGAGATGCATGCTCATTGCTCAGCTAATTGTGCACACACACCACAAGTGTTGCAGGATTCTTGAGAACTTTTAAGTCTTTGCTTTAAGCCTGGAGACTGTGACAGTGTGAGTTTGTTTCAGAGACCTCACAACCAACAATTAAAGGTAAACTATGCAGTATTGGCAATTTCCTTACTGTTTTCTCGGTTTTTGCTTCTTTTTCGCTGGCTCTGTCATGACGAATGTCTGAGAAACTCCATCGCTACCTTTTTCTAGCCGGTGCCTGTGTGTATGTGTATTTGAATGCAGTAAAGCAATTTGTTACACTCGTTATACTTCCTGACACTGAGGCCGTCGGCCCGCCGGCCCACAGTTGCAAGGGTTTTCCGCTCACAGGCACTAGGGGGAAGCGACACGGCCACCATTCAACCCGAAAAAAGTCATATAACCATTCCAATGACTCTGAAGCTGTTAAATGAAGGTATATTAAGCTAAAAAACCTGCATAGTGTGCCTTTAAGCACCACTGACTTTCCATTACATTTACATCCAAAATATCACCACTGCAACATGATACTGAACATGAAACGTACAACATATACAGTATGGATAATGACAGTAGAGGGAATCCAATCATTCATCACAATCTATTCTTTACAGATCAATGCATCTCTGAAGAGTGCTCATACATCTGTGAAAAGGGGTTAACAAGGGAAACAAGCATGACCGCCCCCTCCCTTTCTGTTGATGACTGAGAGGACTGAGAGGAAACTAAAAACAAGAATTTCTCTTCCAAACGTGTGAAATCTCACACCCCAGCACAGCCTAGAACTGACTCACGGAAAGTCATCTTCTACAAGATTCAACTTTTTATTCACTACCCTGTAAACAAACAATCTGATGCAAGTAGTTACCGTATGCGAATGCAAAATATACCTTGAATGACATGTAAGAAACAAAGAAAATACATCAAAATAGGTTCAACTGAAACAAACAAATTATTCAATTAACATTACGATTAAATGTCATTGGATGTAATCACTTTTCCTTCTTTGGAATGTGCTGTCAGTACCAAAAAGAATGGCCAAGAGTGAGCATAGCTACACAGCTACCAATAGCCATTTAAACAAGTGAGCATGTTAAATCAGAAAAAAAAAACATGGAATGATAAAACTGCTTTTCTGTGGAGATACAGAACATTAGAGTAAAGGCTAGTAACAGACAATAAATGACTATGTCACAGAAATATGTTCCCTATGTCAAATGGGGCTTGAGGCTACTATGTTCCCACTCAGGCATATTCAATCTTGGGGTGTGGAAGGGCAGAGCCCTTCAAAATACCCTCCCTCCCCAACTGGCATGATAGTGCTTGCAAAGTGCTTTTCAGCTAGAATAAAAAAAAAAACTTCCGCAGACATTGCAGAGATTCACAGAAAGGTAAGACGTGGTGTCTGCATCGTCAACAAAAGTAAAAATAAAATAGTGTGTCTGTAAGCGAAAACGGTGCCTTTTCCTCCACCTTCATCTACGTCTTCACTACACCTGGTTGCAAGGGTCTAAAAGAGGTGAACATCTACAGAGGCTCCTTTCACCAGAGAAAGCTGCTCTTGTTATAGGCAGGATTGTGATTACCGAGCTGCATTGTTCTTAGAAAGTGTATACATATTCAGACATTTCAGCAATTGAGTTCCTTTAAAATTGCATGTCATTGTTAAAAAGCCCTTTTTTTTCTTCTTCTCATAGCCCAAAGCCCAAAGTCAACTGAGTTTTGAGTTTTGGAGTCAAACTCCACTAACAAGTAGCTTGTAGTTTTCATGAAGATATGTCTGTCCCTCCTTGGAGTCTTGACTGGTACCTGTTATCAGTCATCTGATTCGTACCTGGACAGAGAAACAGGAATATAACAGATTTCATTAAAGACAGGGCAAGGGAACTCTACATCTTCATTAAGCCAAGGTATTCAAACCAAAATCGGATGAACATGCTTTACTCACTTCTGTAGGCGCCGCCGTAGGTCTTTAATTTGATCATTTTTCTTGGACAGAATCTCTTTCATGTTGCGGTATGCTGCCGTCTCCTGGAACTTTCTGTCCAGCTCCTAACCCGGCAAAAACAAACAAACAAACAGACAGACAACAAACACACATTCACACATTATCAGCTGTGGTAACTTAGAAATTAAAAGAAGAGATTGCACATTCACATCGGCATCGACATCGGTTCACATCGGCTCAGACAATAATGTCCTCACACCAGAATGGTGGTATGAAATGGTAGAAACTCTATGGTGGGTGCGTTTATGGTAAATCACACTGTATGTCTAACCTGTAAGTGTAACCTTATGCTACCTACAGAAATCACCTTGTGTTTCGCTTCTCACCATCCACCAAGGATGTGCGGTATGGTTTTACACAGGTAAAATGTGTTCATGTGCTTGTGTGAGTTTGTGCATGCAGAGAGCACCTCACCTTCTCAGCCAGAGCCAGTTGGTCCTGCACACGCAGCAGGTCATGCTTGGCCGACACCAGGTTCTCCTGCAGGTCCCGCTGAGAGGCCTCCTTGGCACTCAGAGACTTCTGAAACTCGGCCTGCAGGGAGGCCACAGTATCCTCCAGGCTGCTAATTTCCTGCGACTGCACAGCATGCTTTGGTGGTGTGTGAATCAAACAACAATTACTTCCTGTCCACACATCGACCTCATGTTCTGAATAACTGATATCATGAAGTCAGACACTGTTAGGTGTGAAATGCTGTGTGTGTGTGTGTGCATGTTTTTACCTGCTGTTCCCCCTGGGTCACCTGCAGATCTTTCAAGGCTCTCTCTGCCTTGGACCGCTCATCCAGAGCACTCGTAGCCTGTAACAAACAATAGAGGATGGAGGGAGCTCAGAGATCATCAGAATCTTCGCACAGAAAATGTCATTCCCAACCCCGTTTTTCTTGTAGATCAATACATTTATCATCTGTCCCTGACCCACACGTCCACCCATGAAAGCATCCTTCCTTCCTTCAATCCATTCATTCCAACAACCTATCAACCACCACGTAGGGATCCATTTCCCTCCATTTCATCATTCAGGGTGTGATCCTCTAAGCAGGTCTCTTAGCTGGAATCAGACCACAGTTGCACAGCCTGGACTTCAACCATGCTTTTATCTGTCAGTCTTTGCCCACGCAGTTTTCTGGCACGTCTAGCTCACATTTCAAAATGATCTTTCGAAATGAGGAAGGCGTGAATTCTCACACATCCTACGTACCTGAGACTCTAGAGTTCGCAATCTGGCTTTCAGCTTGTCGTTCTCCTCCTGGAGTCTTCCAATTTCCTGGACAAGTAGTAAATGATTCATATTATGCTACTTTTGTTCAGATTATACGAGTATTACACTAGTTTTGCTGTAACTCAGTATGTAATAATTGACAAAAACAACATGTGCATCACGCAGATTAAATAAAAGTTACCTTGTTCAGCAGTTCTGACACTCCACCTTCATTTAGAGGGGCTAACTTTGGTCTGTTGATCTCCTGGTTCGTATAACAATAAGGCAGATTGATTTGTGCTCATTGGATAATAATGTAGGATAGATCCACAATGATGATGTTCATGCCATAATGTCCACATAGGGTTGATCTCTGAGAATAATCAAGCCTAGCATTTGATGAAACGCTGAAGTGGAAGCTGCACTAGTTTACGTGACAGCATGAATAACCACAGAAGTCACACCCAGAACTAAGTATCATTTATGGTCTTATTTCACTTTTTATTTTCATATGAGTGTATAAGTGGAAATTATACTATTATGAAGGATGCACCACAGACAAGGGCAAATGTACTTATTCTCATCTCTGAGTTTCAGTGACTTACCTTACTGCCAGATTTGAAATCTGCCTTCTCAAACTCAGCAACTTCTTCTAGAAGGTCCCTATAAAGAAAAACATAATGTGGGGATTGAAAAGGGGAAGAGCCAATTGCAAAGGTCAACACTAGATAATGAAGTGAAGGTAAAATACGTAGTCAACATTTTTGTTTTCTTCCTCTGGAATTTTTGTAAATCAAACCGTCAGACTATGAGATGTAGCTTAAAAAAAAAAAACCTCGAGAAAGGAAACAAACTGAACACATTGTCTTTTTCATGGAAAGTTATCCAACCATTACATCGCTCAAAGCATCATCTGTGCAGGCCAGGGAGTAAAAGAAAGTATCGGAGAGAGAAAGAGAAAGAGAGAGCGCAATCACTCATACATGAACAGGTGCGACTTTCTAAGGCCTCAAGGACAACAGCCATTCTGAAGGTGGGGGCTGGGAAGGGAAGGAAGCCGGAGGCTCGGGGAGGGGGCCTACACACGGCCTCGCCTGCACATGGCCGTTACGGTTCTTTTCATGAGAAAAATACTACACCTCCCCGTTTCCACAGTGGAAGCAGTTTAACACGTACACATAATCTGTGGTAAACAACAAAAACATGCATCTGTGTGTGTGTACTTTGCATTCACAAAATGTGTGTGTGCGCGTGTGTGTGTGTGTGTGTGGTTAAAGAAGGCCGCAGAGTGTACTATCCCCTCTGTTGAGGGCGTTTTCCCTGCCTCATCAAAGCATGGCCGACCTGTGTTGGGAAAGGGGTGGTGGTCTCGAGTGTGTGTACTTCTGCTTGTTTCTGCACAGAGATACGTGATAACAAGGTGCAGCGGCAGCAGTGGCGGCAGCTGTCAAAAGGCAGGAGCAGAAAAGCCGTTGCCTGCCTGCTATCATTTGGTTTTGATCTTCTTCTTTGAGATTCTTCTTTTTTTGTTGTTGTTTTGGTTTGAAGTTGTTTCTTCTCTTTCGCTCCCATCGTTACCTTTCAAGGTCACACAAGGTTCAGTGCGGGCTTGTGAGCAGCATGGTGGGGATTGGGCCGTTGCTGGTTCTTTTACTGCCATGGGGATACCGATGTTGCTGGTTCTGTTGATTTTTTTTCTATACTGCTCTTAGCAGAGAAGCAAAAGTGTCATAAATAATTTCCCGCCTGAGATTATTTTGAACAGATAACACAAAGTGTCATGATGCACAGTGGGGATACGATCAAATGCAACGGCTATCTCACCTCAGATTATTAAAACGATCTTAAAACAGTTTTCTCACATCACTATACCTCTGTGAATGAGACAAATTTACCATATCATCTCTGTACCCCATATCTCACAAGTGGGAAAACCTCTGAACACCAAATCGTTCTTAAGTCGTTTACTGGCCCAAATGGGGGGGGGTCTCAGTTTTTGTTTATTTCCCTACACCAAGCAGTTATCAGGACTTAAAGCAATGAATATTTCTGTGCCTGAAACTCTCAGACATTTATGAGGGCGTCATATACTGTATTTCAACATCCTATTTTAAACGTACTGGCCCATGCCTGAATTCAGGCACAGTGCCGGAACACTTTAAGCCCTGAGTAACATTACCATTCATAACAACTTGAAGAGCCAGCCTTCTGTAATACGTTTTATGCAGTGTCTACAAGGAATGCTCCATCTCCCATTTAACATGTTGTTATCCATCCAGTTAGATGCCGTGTGTGTGTGTGTGCATGTGATGTATGAACAGGTTAAGTATGGCCTCTGAGCCAGAGGGGACGCTAACTTTATAGGAGTTTTGTGGTTATAATGCTGAAACAAAACAGTTTCAGCATTTCAGCATCAGTTTCAGCACTTTCCACTGGTAGTGCTACACAAACATAACCACTCAAAGGAAGGTTTGTGGGTATTTAATAGAGACAGGCATTAACGACAACATGTATAGTAATAATGATTCATCGCCATCTCTGACAACATTATTTTTATTGACTTCTACTATGCTACTATTGTTAGTAAATGCAAGGACACACATAATGAAAGTTATACATTTAGAAACGTGTGTACACCCGAACAGAGCTGTTCGACAACAAGTTGACACAAGGGAAATGGAAAATGCAAGTTATTCTGATTAAGCCACAAAACCCTCCCCTGATGAGACATAAGAAAAAAAGAAATCTAGTTGAAATATGTGGTGGTCTGTGCAGTTGGTTCTGTGCAGTTGCATTAGTTTTTCTTCTTTTGAACCACATGCAAAGGATCAGTGGGCGGCACAAACTCTCTCACACTGTAACATCAGACAGCATGTGGGCTGCTGCATGAGAGGAGCCATGAGTTGACCTTTTCACCCGAGGTCGTTTCACCTCTGAGGTGTACAGGGAAGACGTTGGTGTTGACTTTGACCGAATCAAAACAGCGTCGCTTTTCAGTGATGCCATGTAGACGGTGCTCGTACAGAGTCGTGTGCTTCAGTTGCGCAAACACAACATTTGGAATAAGCAGTTGGGACTGTTAAACGTGCTATGGTAATTTTCTCTAAACTGAAGGGAAAGAAAAGAAAGCAAAAGGATTGACGAGGATTCATTTTTATGATATTAAAGTACATTATATGTGACAGTGGACATTTTAAAACAGTTTTTCATGTCTTTTCATTTGGGCCCCAAACCTTACCATTCCTGTCAACACTCCCCTTTTTCCTGGGTTTCTCCCATATTTCAAGGTCCAGGTTCCCAGCACCCTCCCGTTTAGTTTTTTTCTCCCAGAAAACTTCTGTAATTTGCATGGCCATCAAACTTCATTTTAACTTTCAGTGTCCCGCCGGCGGGACGGTTACCCCCCTCCCCCCAACATTTTAAATCAATTGTATGCACCATATTGCTATGTAGCATAGTAATGTTATACACCATTTCAAAGCTTTGACTCTTGGGAATCCAAAAATGACAACTTTTTTCATGTACAATCTGTATAGTGCTTTACATTCTCAGACACATTTTATTATGTCTCAATTAAATTTGATCCAAAATGCCCCCCTCCCCCTCCTCCGCTTTTGGTGATACCCCGACTTCTGGCTGCAGTGTAGCTGCAGCACAATAAGTAGATGCCTCATATTGGGTACTGAAATATTCACAAGAATCCATAGAAATTGAATCTTCATGTTGTATTATCCAATATTAGTTGTACAGATGTATAGTCTATCTTATACACACTCATTGAACCAACAAAGTAAATGCAAAAATAGAGACTTTTTTGTAATTATTCCATATTTTGTGTAGTCAGTCTATATCAGAACAGCTGACATACAATCTAAATAGTCCACAAGAAACCTCAAAGTGTTACCTTTCATTTGAGACCAGGATTATGCTTCTACACAAAGGGGTTCATGTGCAGTAAGCATTTTATTGTCAGTATGCATTTTGGATAACAAAAAGTCCTATGGGGAGTATCCATAGGCATTTTACAAAACGCATGGGCATACCTTGGCAAATAATAGTCTAAAGCACTCATATTTTCATTCTATATTGATCAACTTTTGCACACAGCTTCACAAGACCTGGTGCTAGGGCTCAGTTGTGTTTCTAAGGGATATCAAGACCTAGACCTAGAGGGCTGAAATGTGGTCAGTTCAGAGATGCTTGTAATCCGGCAGAAAGAAAAAACTATATTCTAGCCTCTGTAGCTCTTTGTCAGTACATCACACATTTATCTTGACTGCTTCCTACGAAAGCTACAGGTTCTCAGTTTTCTATAGAGGTCCAGCACTTGATGGTTGACCCCAAAAGAGGTGGGAACAATGCCCTTGTAAATAGGCACAGTGCAATTTCAGGCAAAAACTTGAAATTTGTACTGAGAACTATGTAGATAGAATCATTGATCCATTCATTTTTTCTGTTTTTCTGTTCTGACATCTCCCAGGTTGCCAGACATACACGATCACTTACTTTCAATTTCAACCATTTTGTCGTAGGCTAAAACCTGGTAACCCAAAACCCAAATAAGGAAGCGGGTGCCGACTGCACAACCAGGCTAGTTGAATTGCCTACTCCAGAACTAGCTGTTGTCAAATTGTTGGGAATTTAATTGATTAACACATCACATAAACTGTTATTGAGTGTTGTTGATACACAATAGGCAACTTGTGTCCTCAGAACTAAATCTGACAGCAAGCAGCTTTGGAGTTTTGGAAGTAGGCCTAGGCTGCAGGCAGGCAGCTGGTGGATACATAAGTGGCATGCGTAGGCTTTCGTTAAGGTAAAAGCAACGACCGAAATGCAGTGATCTGATCTGGTATAAACACTGACTGCTTGGTGGTATATTACTATGCAGCAAAATCTTCATCACTTTTTCTGTAAAATATTTTTTGGATGAATCTAAAAAGGTTGTATTGATATGATTGTACTTTTGTCTTGTCTTTGACTGAAAGTGTTACTCAAGCTAATGCATTATCACTTCATTCTTATAATTCTTGCAATCTATCTTCTATCTATAAAGCAAGAAGCGTCTGTGTGTCTGTCTGTGGCACGCATATCTCGCTGCCCGTTTGTCAGACTGATTTTGGCAGGTGTCTTGCTAAGGGCATGAGTAAGTGCAGTGCCAAATTTGATGTTGTTTGAATAAGAAATGCAAAAGATATCGTTAAATATATCGGTAAAAGAAGCACACTTTGGCTTTCGCCGCTAGCCACTCCCCCTCCAACACACCACTGTACTGTAAGCTACCAGTGAGGATAGAAGCAGGGCTTTGGCAGAGCTGGATCAGTGTAGGTTACACAGGTAAAAACTTAACATGTCTGACCTCAACAATAGAGTGAACTCAGGTATGCAGTGGCTCTTCAAAATGACATAAAAAATAATGTGCAATAATCGGACACTTCCAATAGCCCAGGCTACTTTGGACTGTCTTTAAACTTTGAATAAGCAAACAACATTTCCAACTGCAAGGTCTTAAATTGAAACGAGCGATAATGGTCCCGAATTAAAGAATGTCTCAGAATGCCACACATGCGAAGCATAACCAGCGACAAGCAACGAGTGGCAGACAAAGTGTGATGTCACATATGAATAGCCCAGGCTACTTTGGACTGTCCTTAGACTTTGAATAAGCAAACGACAATTCCAACTGCAAAGTCCTAAATTGAAACGAGCGATAATGGTCCCGAATTAAAGAACGTCTCAGAATGCCACACATGCAAAGCATAACCAGCGACAAGCAACGAGTGGCAGACAGAGTGTGATGTCACCGTTGCAAATTTCATATGATGCATCATTCCACAAAATGGTTTATTTTCTCTATCATCAAGTTATTCAATAGGCTAAGCATATAGCCTTGACTCAAAAAAGCTGTTAGGATTATGTAATTTTGATTTGTAAAAAATGTCACATGTAGCCATGCTTAAATTCTGCTCACTTCACATGTATTATATTATTATATTATCTGTAGGCCTATTCATTATTGAATGCTTACCTGGAATTATGTTTTTCCCTATTTTATTTTCAAAGCAGGCCTACCTTGTCCCCTGCACTCCAAAATCTGGCGAGGGCCCTGACATTTAAAGCCCACATGCTTGGGCTTGCATCTTTTTTATATTCTTTCAGTTTTATTTCAAGGTTTTTATTTCAGGTTTCCAGGCCACTCATTGCATCGCCTTGATATCTATATGTATATAAAACTAACACATTTTTAAGTGACCACACGCTCTTGACTAGTTAATTATAACTTCTATTATTGTTATACGTTTGTTGAAAGAGTCCATGAGTTTCAATGCATCTTGGATGCTTACAGCTTTGAATATGTTCATTGCCATTTTCTGATCGATGTTCTATATAGCTATGTGGTTAGCAAATTTCACACATCAATATAAACTTTGTTGTTTTACTGTGTTTCTCAATTAACAAAAAGTCTTCCTATACGCTCATTGATACACTCTGCTCTTAATGATGCTTTCTAGTGTTAGAAATTGATCACGCAGAATGCCTGAAGCCTGCACCAAAAACTGTACTGTTAGGGTAGATGTTAAAACATGGAATGTTCGTTTACACTTTACTTGACAGTATCGACATAAGAGTGACATGACACTGTCATGAACGTGTCATAAGCAAGTCATAAACGTTTATGACATAACATTCTGTTATTAAGTGACATTCGTTTTTTGTCATAACAAGTTAGGGTTAGGATTAGGGTTAGGTGTAGTATTAGGGTTAGAGTTAGGGTTAGGGTTCATGTGTCATGACAGTGTCATGTGTTCATGCCAGTGTCATGTCACTCTTATGTCGATACTGTCAAGTAAAGTGTTACTGAGTGTTATTGGCATGGTTTTATTTCAGTTATCCATTTTGCTCATCAGTTCTCTGGCGGTCCACTGGCGGGTTGCAGACAAATTCCCTAAAATCTTTTTCATTTGTTCAGTTATACTCCATATATCCTTTTATAAACGTTTCTTAATATTCATGACAAGTTAAATTTAAAGAGATGGTGGTCCAATGGCGGACCACAAGTGGCACACCACCGGTGGCATACTACCAGCGGTCCGCTATCTGCCAAACTGATTTTGCCATCTGGGTATATATTATATATATATATATATATATATATATATATATATATATATATATATATATATATATATATATATATATACATATACACACACACACACACACACACACACACACACACACACACACACAGGTGCTTGTCATATAATTAGAATCATGGAAAAGTTGATTTATTTTAGTAATTCCATTCAAAAAGTGAAACTTGTATAATGTATACATTCACTTCACACAGACTGATATATTTTAAGTGTTTATTTCTTTTAATTTTGATGACTATAGCGGACAACTAATGAAAACCCTGAATTCAGTATCTCAGAAAATTAGAATATTGTTAAAAGGTTCAATATTGAAGACACCTGGTGCCACATTCTAATCAACTCAAAACACCTGCAAAGGCCTTTAAATGGTCTCTCAGTCTAGTTCTGTCTACACAATCATGGGGAAGACTGCTGACTTGACAGTTGTCCAAAAGACGACCATTGACACCTTGCACAAGGAGGGCAAGACACATAAGGTCATTGCTAAAGAGGCTGGCTGTTCATAGAGCTCTGTGTCCAAGCACATTAATAGAGAGGCGAAGGGAATGAAAAGATGTGGTAAAAAAAAGTGTACAATCAATAGGGATAACCGCACCCTGGAGAGGACTGTGAAACAAAAATGGGGGGGGGGGGGGGGAGATTCACAAAGACTGGACTGCAGCTGGAGTCAGTGCTTCAAGAACCACCACGCACAGACGTATGCAAGACATGGGTTTCAGTTGCCACATTCCTTGTGTCAAGCCACTCTTGAACAAGAGACAACGTCAGAAGCGTCTCGCCTGGGCTAAAGACAAAAAGGACTGGACTGCTGCTGAGTGGTCCAAAGTTATGTTCTCTGATGAAAGTAAATTTTGCATTTCCTTTGGAAATCAAGGTCCCAGAGTCTGGAGGAAGAGAGGAGAGGCACAGAATCCACGATGCTTGAAGTCGAGTGTAAAATTTCCACAGTCAGTGATGGTTTGAGGTGCCGTGCCATCTGCTGGTGTTGGTCCACTGTGTTTTCTGAGGTCCAAGGTCAACACAGCCGTTTACCAGGAAGTTTTAGAGCACTTCATGCTTCCTGCTGCTGACCAACTTTATGGAGATGCAGATTTCATTTTCCAACAGGACTTGACACCTGCACACAGTGCCAAAGCTACCAGTACCTGGTTTAAGGACCATGGTATCCCTGTTTTTAAATGGCCAGCAAACTCACCTGACCTTAACCCCATAGAAAATCTATGGGGTATTGTGAAGAGGAAGATGCGATACGCCAGACCAACAATGCAGAAGAGCTGAAAGCCACTATCAGAGCAACCTGGGCTCTCATAACACTTGAGCAGTGCCACAGACTGACCGACTCCATGCCACGCCGCATTGCTGCAGTAATTCAGGCAAAAGGAGCCCCAACTAAGTATTGAGTGCTGTACATGCTCATACTTTTTATGTTCATACTTTTTAATTGGCCAACATTTCTAAAAAATCTTTTTTGTATTTTTTGAATTTGGGATTTTTTTTAAAAGAAATAAACATTTGAAATATATCAGTCTGTGTGTAATGAATGAATATAATATACAATTTTGAATGGAATTACTGACATAAATCAACTTTTTGATGATATTCTAATTATATGACCAGCACCTGTGTATATATATATATATATATATATATATATATCTATGGGCTTTTTATGGCTTTAATCTAACAGGAGTGCAGAGAGTGACAGGAAGTGAGTGGGAGAGACCTGTATGGTCGCTGTAACCAGTTGTGCCACAGCGCCCCCCACGGAAAATTGCTCAAAACTCTCTTCTTAAACTTAAATATTTTCAGTGTTACTTACTCCTCTATTACAGTTAAATAAATATGTTTGGTGTGTGGACAAAACAAGACATTTTAGGACTAATCAATTAATCAAGAAGAAAATAATCGACAGACTAATCGATGAAAATAATCTTTAGTTGCAGGTCCGTGTATACTGCCCATGTTGCACAAAAACTTAGTGCTGAGCTCAGAGCCCATGCTGATGATGAAATATACACAATGCACACCATGCACTGACCTGTGCATTCTGTTGACATGGCTCTTACAATCTGGGGGCTTAAGTCATGACCTCTCCCAGCGAGACTTCCCTGTATTACTGACCTGTTCTCCAGCTCGGAGATGTCACTCTGCAGCCGAAGGTAGAACTTCTCAGCCTGGGAGAAGAGCTGGCGCAGCAGCAGCACGTTGGTGTGGGCCATGTTCAGCAGCTCCGTGTCTACCTCCCCACGCACCACCATCTGCAGACCGTCCAGCATTTCAGTCACCTCGTCCACTGTGAATGTGTCCTCCACCAGCCTTCAGGGAGAGGAGAGGAGATGATTGCTAAGGAGAGGGCAGGGGCTTAGGGGGTTAGAGAATGATTGAGGATGGGGGATTTTAGGGTTCTGGGAAGTGGGGCTGAATTTGTAAGACTTCAAGACAGATAAAAGATTGCACACGGAAACACCTGCATGCTGGAAACACATTAATGTTAAGGAGGTAGCAGCTAACCGACTGTCTTTCAGATCTTGAAAGCAGGAATCAATGGTCTTGAGTCTCAAGGTCCTCTTGGCACGGGCAAAGCGCATATAGTTGACAACTTCATTCTGGTGATGCTCATTGAAACCAAAATCACCCTGTAATAATGACAGAAAAATGGGAATGAGAGATTGTCTTGCTCCTCTAGAATCTACAGGTCAGCAAAAAGTACAAATCCACATTGTTTTGTATCAATAACCCATACCAAACATACCACATACTATATGCACTGAGATAACAACAAAAAGCTCAACCGAAAAAAATTGCATAATACAAATATGTTCTTCTATGAACTGCAGAGGGCACCCTAGTCACATTTCAAGGTGTTTAGGTTGTTTGAGAACTGCATCGCATTCAAGTGTAGGCTAAGTCTTATTGAGTTATTTCTGACACTGGATATCGGCGGACTGGACGAATTTCTCTTTTAGTTAAATATGTAAAGAACATACAGCTTAATGCTGTAGTTTATACAAAAAATAAGTAGCCATGCCATTCCAGCTTCGACAGTGTTTACTGGGTTTCAAAAGCAACATGTGGAATCAAACAGACGTGGGTTACTTCAGATAAATAGTGTTTGTTTGTAAGCCTGCTTTGTCTAAACAGTCTGAACTACTTGCACAACACGATTGTATCATCATAGTCCAATAGAGCACTGCTACATCTGCTGACAGATGTAAGCTCGGATTGCTAGCGCTTGCGTCAAATTGAAACACTGTTGACATGTAAACTTCTACTAAATAATTTAGCAGGCTGGGAAACATTACTGTTAAGGAAAGAGTAACGTTAAATGCTTTACAATGCGTTTTAGCTATCCCTCGCTAGTTACAAAATAACATAGCTTGTTGGAGAAACAGTATATCCCATAACCTCATCCCGCACAGCACATTGTAACATCCTGTTCTTTATTAACATCACCCACATGTCGCCTACATCCAGCATCATTTTCATGTATCGTTTAAAGTGACTTTAAGGGTAACAGTTCAACGCTATTTTGACAAATGTCTTACTGTAGCCAACCATCAACTATGACGATACGTTAACGTTACATGCAGAAACTGGCTAGCCAGCTAAGCTACTTACCATTATGTTTTCTACTCCAAGCACTCGTGTAACCAAGGAGTTTCTAACGTTAACGTACACTGCAAAATGTTCGTTGTAAAGTGACTAGCAGTGGAGGCATACAACACCCTCCTGATTGTATTAGCACTAAAACTAGCTGTTAGCCAGCTAACTGGAAATTCCTTCTCTGTTTGATATGGATGGAGTGTGCTTGGAAACGGAATAGCGTCATTGCGTTACCAACCAACTTACAGGGATTTGACCCGTCTATGATTTGCCCCAGCTGGATTTGCTATGCCCGAGGTGTGGGCCTACGTGGCTCAGAGGATGTGTCGCAGAGCTATACAATTGAGAAGATACAATCATTGATTGAGCTGCATTGTACTAAGATGGTAGAAACTGTGGATTGCAGGCCTGCTCTACCGAGCTGAACTAAAAAATAAGTTAAATTGATCTGCTCTAGATTTATTTGGCTTTCGTTTCAGAAAAGAGCACTAGGCCTAGGCTACAATTTCCAGATTTGCACTTGGTAGGCCTACCGCATGTGTAGGCCTCTAGTGTTTTTGTGGTAGACGCACACCAATTGTTCACGTTTAAATTATCCAGTTATTAACAAAAACAAGCTGTTTGCTTTGATATGAGTTCCATTACAGACTCTACCCTTTTGATTTCATGTAAAGAAAAGAAAAAAGTTCAGAATATGTCACGCTTGTCTTTTTTCACTCATGAGTAGGAGAGTGAAGTTGAGTCAATGTCTGTTTTGTTTTCAGCGCATCCCTTGGAAAGCATGAACACAAGTCTTTTCTCAAGTGTAGGCCGATGTTAACTCAATTAGGCTAACGGGCAGCGCATGTTTGACCCCCCCTAGATCAGATGCTTCATAGCGTGACCGCGCTGTGCTATTCCTCTTCATATCACTCCGTCTGCAGTCCACAATATATAGGCCAATATGTTTCCCCTTTACCTTCAGTCGCAGTGAGTATAAATACATTTACTATATTTGGATAAGATTCAGGTGTGAGGGATAAGAGTGTGTTTGTTTTTTTCTTTAAAAAAAGGGGTTGTAGATGATCTTAAGTAATTTACAATTTTCATGTAGGGTGTCACATTCAATAAGATTTTGATGATGGAAAAATAACAGGCTTGATTTATGAGTTGTTTTCTTGATTCACATGTTCAAGTAAGTGTGAAGTGTGACAAGGGGTGAACAGCCGTGTGAGAAAAAAAGATGTCAGACAGCATTTTAGAACGTTGGCAGCGAGGTTATGATGTTGCTTATTTGTGTTTGGTGCATCTGGAAGCATGGCATTACACAAATAAATCATTTCAACTGTGACAAAAGACTCAAACGGACTAAAGGACTTAAACGATAAAAATATGGATCTTTTGGATTTAATATGTAAATCCAATATGAAGTGAAGCGTATTTAATAGTGGTAAACTAGGCCCATCTGCTTCTAGGCTTTTTACATGCATATTTCACAATCCTAGACGTCCCAGTTTTACAAATAAAGCAGACCTAGCCCTCAATGTTCCAGTCCAACATTACGCCTTTGGGGCGAAGCTAGTAGACCTACAAAAGAGCAAAGATCCTTGATTACTAACCTTCAACCCTCTCAGAAAAGAGCTTCTTAATGAAAACTGAGCGGCCAGGCTGTTTGCTGGTGTCAGACAGCGGTTGCATTTCATGAGTAGAGCAAACTGATTGAAATGTCAATAGGCCTAGAAGTAGCCTAAGCCTACTTATACAAATAAACTCAGTCTGAGTGTTGTTTAATACATATTTTGTAATAGGCTAAACATAAAACGTAGGGTACAGATTGTTCCATATCAGTTGCACAACATTAAAGTCGAGCAATTAGGCTTTTTAACCTCTCATTTAATTCAGTAGGCTAACTCTGACTGTTTTTACAGGTCGCTTAGTCGTTCGGAGAAATATGGTAGCCTACATTTTCCGAAAGAAAATACACTCATTGACTAATAAATACATTTTGAGAGGGTTAGCACGTCTATCTTATTAACTACAAATCCACGACCACACAGACATTAGCCCTAGACGTCGGGTTGCTTCCTGGCTATCCAATCAGCTGATAGACCCATGACAGGTTAGTACTCTGCGCCTGCGCTCTCTTGCACTTGAAGCAGAACGAAGATGGCAGCGTCCTGAGTTTCTGACTGAGGGTAGCGCAGTTGATCAGCCACAGCATCGATTTGGGAAAACAAAACACAAGCAACAACGCACATTGGAGGGTGGGGGGTTAAGGGACGGAATACATTTGCTTCTGAAACCGATCATCCAGGTAAAATTACATTCTGGCTTCAACTGTCTTCTTTGCATTGTAGCCTACCTTCATTTGAAATTCCTCGACTGGTTGCAATGAATCCAGTCAGCTAGCCTAAGCAACTAGAGCTAGCATCAACGATTAGCCACCCTCTCAGGCAGTCATCCGTTAGCCATAAACACCAAGACAGTGCGTAACATAATTTGTACATCAAGTTACTTCTGAAAGACTAAAACACAGCATTTTTGTGCCAAACCACAGTTACTTTTCCCTCCGAGCTTGTCACGCCTTACTAAGACTTTTTTTCAAAGTTGGGCCGCTTGCTTAATGAACCTAACCTAGCCTGCTATTGGGATAACGTTAGCTAAAATGGATGGCTTGTCGCCGCATCATCAAACTGGGTGTGATGAAATTAATCGCCATTGCATCTGGCAAAGATTCTGTTTGTGTAACAGGAGTAGCCTACACCAGTTGAGTAGTTAATTTGCTTGATATTAGTTATGTTACCGATCGATAACACTACTCAGATGTGGCTAAGAAGCAGGATGCGTTTTAGCTAACGTTAACTTCTTTTGATTAACGTCAGAGTTTGACACGTTTTGGCTCTGCCTTTACAGCGTCACCTTTTTTAATCTGGATATTGTTATTTGAATATTTGTTTGAATAAGCTAACTCTTCGCTATTTGCACGATGAATATTTTACGTCGGCAACCATCATTTGCCTGCTGGAAGCAGCTTGCTGTTATCGAGAGACGGTGTTACTAATCAAGTTAGTGACAGAAGGCGACAGCGCCCTCCTATAATGATGTGCTTACTACCGAAGTCTCTGCAGCCGTGGTAGCATTGTAATAGACACCTGTAATTTAAGTTAATGTAAATCAGTACATTTTCAGAGTACAGAACAACATCATGCGCTATATGCTACCTCTGTCTCTCAGTTGCAGTAACGTTACTCTTGCAGTAATCATCCATCCTTGCAAACCCACTTTTTCGTTTTTTGAAGCAAAGTGATCGGATTCGATTCTCCATTGGAGAGGGTGCTTCATGACATTTAAATTGTGGTGAAAATTAGCTGAATTGGGCTTAGGCAACTGGTGATTTGGATCGTATGGTTCTAGGAAAACCTGAACAATATGTCTAGTATATTCCAATGTTTTAAGAGAGTATTTATTTTTATTTAACGAAGTTAGTTCAATTCAGTGCTTTATTATAATTTAGGACGGGTTGTAGAGGCGTTATTCTAGGTTTTACTAGCTATGTGTACGTGTGCCTTTACCTTCGCCCCACCTTAGAAACACGATGCTGTCACATGACACATGGACGGTACCGTTGCCTTTAGACGCAAAACTGGGAATACTTTGATTTAGGCCTAGCCTTCTCTTTAACTCACCCATTCAACACACCCACACTGAGAATACTTAGTAGAATTGCTCTTTTTTGATAAAATGTCACAAATGCTATGACTTACTGCTGCATGTTTATTCAACCACGTGTTACATAAGACCCCCCTGTATGGCTTGTATTTCCCCTTTGTAGTGTGTAAAATTAATAAGAAAAGAAATCCTTTGAAAAACAGATTGTGTTATACCATGTTTATGCTGCTGTCATTCATTACAAGGTGTGTGAGTGTCCCTGCCAGTGTTGCCAATGTTTTTATAACAATATTATTTATAGTGTGTAAATTACTTTGGCTTTGTGGTGCATGGTATCTTCTGAAACCAGGGTAGTGAGTAAGTAGTAAATGCATCACTTTCATCAGATTATGTCTTGTATGGAATGTCTGTTTGAATGACTCCAATATTGTCAGAGATGGTCTTCCTTCCAACATTGTGGACATTAATAAACATCTACTTCAATTGGCCCTTTGGTCTGAAGTGAAGTAGTGTTGCCTCGGAGTCTGAACATTATTGATTTACACTTTCACTTAGACGGAAGCAGATAGAATAGTAGGTTTGGATGGAAAAGTGAGATGAATGTAGAAACACAGGCATGTACATGTCTTGCAGGCCTACCTGTCTTGTGCACAATGCCTATGAGTAGCGAGTGGGCAGCCTAGATAAGTGAAGTGATAAGTGAGGAGAGGTCAGCTCAGAGTCCTGGCCTGTCAGAGAGGTTTTGTGTGTCAGCCACTATTGATCCATGCAAAGAGAGAGCCAATTACATGGTCACATCCTGGAATGATTGCAGTTGTGGGAACCCTCCCTCCCTCTCTCTCTCTCTCCAACTCCCTGACATACACCCCATTGTTTACCCCTTTTTCTCTTTTTTGATGTTTCTTTCTCCCTCCATTTTTGTCCCCTTCTTTCTTTCCTAATGTTCTCACATGCTCTTTCTCCCTCACCGTCTCAGTTTCACTCCCTTTCTCTTGAGACTCCCTGTCTCTTGCATTTCTTGTCTCCTCAACCATCGGCCATCCTTCTCCCTGCTCTCCTCCTCCTTCGGCCTTCACTGCTCTGAGCTTCATAATGAGGTGGAGTGCCCGAGTCTCTATGGCATCAGAATGAGTTATGTGTCCATTACAGTAGCCTATACCCTGTTTTGTGCTGAGTTTTTTTCTCCCCCACAGTGAGACTGTAATTTACCTCAGAGTAAAATTGTGGCGGTGAAAGACCGTTGTTCTGTGTCTAATCGCCTATTGGTGGAGGTGCACAGTAGTTGGGGCATAGGCTCTATCTGCTGTCAAATGTGGCAACAGTGAAAGCAAAAATCCTTCAATATTTCATATTATGCATTCGATCCCTTCTCAATTTCTCAACAATTCTCAACAAGCATGCATCTAAGATCAGGGTTGAAATATGAACAAGCCCTCACTGTAAGAAAAAGAAGTGTGCATTCAGATGATTGACATCGAACATAATTGACATCCTCAGGCATTTCTCCTCCTCCAGTCATGGCTAGTGGGATCGGGCAGTGCGCCTGAACCCCTAGCACTACTACAGCCAGGGAGTGTTGTGGGCAGGGGCTCCCATCTGCTTGTTCGTTTGGCGGAGGAAGGAAGAGTGGAGTCAGGCATTTCCAGCGGTGCTGCAGAATGCTGACGAAGCCTCTGCCTCAGCTTCAGCCTCGGCCTCAAGCGTGCGCACACCGCTCCTGTCAGATTATCACCCCTCCGAGACTGAAGAGGTGTCGCCCTACCCATGGCCTCACCTCTTCCCTCTTTTCTCCCCTCTCTCTCACCCCTGGCTCTGGAATTCACCTTGTTCTGCTGTCGTGTCGCTCTTTTTTTTCCTTCTTTCATTTCTTTCCATCTCATTCCTGTTCCTTAGGTTTCGTTTGCTCTCCGTTTCGCTTTGTATTTTTTCATGATGCACCCCCCCCCCCCCCCCCCCTTCCGTGTCTGTGTTTTCTGTGTCAGTGGTGCAGTGTTTCAATTTGACTTGGGTTAGGGAGGTTTTTGGATAACCTGCCTTGCAAGCAAACCCAACTGAAAATCTCTAGAAAGCTTTTTCAGTCACATGTGGCTATTTCTCCTCAGCAGAGAAGTATTCACATGGCGTTTCCACTCTTTCTCCTCCACACTCTCTTTGTGGCACGGCGCAATAGTTGCACTGAGCCAAAATGCCTCATGAGTGAGATTTACCCCAAAACACGGTCTGAAATTTGCTAAACGACACATTCAAATAGCAGTCATTTCACTTCACAAGACCACAGCATACTTGGCAGCTCAAAACTTCCAGCCATGAAGCAGCCCTTGGGTTATCAGTCTCTGCTATTGACGAAGATGAAATGGTAATTATACATGCACCTGATGCAAATGCAATAGATTGAATTCCTTCACCTACAAGCTTTGGCAGCGTGGAGCGTAGATGCTTCAGAAATGAATAATGAGATCAGTCAATTTGATGTGGATGGCGGATGGGCCGGTTTGGCATTGGGGAAATAAGCCTTCTCCACATAATGGAGTCTCGTTGATGTTTGTTTACATTGCAACCAATATGACAGGTTGCCATGTTGGCCGCATCATCTTTTGAGCGGTGTCTGAGGAAAGGGATTTGGGGCCGAGGTGCAAAATGTGTCTTGAGTGTGTGAGGTGTGTTGGGCACGTTATTTTTGGTTTTGTGAATTGAGAAGTTGGAAGGTTGTTGGGGACTGTGTGGGGCCAGCCTGCGCTACCGTTTGGTTAATCGCCCATCCGTAGTCTCGATTTAGCTACACTCTCTCTACATTTGGCTTTCATGGAGAGCAGCCGGGTACTCCAAGTGAGCGGCACTCTTGGTCCAAATAATTCAATGAGCTCCCTCACATGCTCAGGAATGTCTGGACATGCTGATGTCGCCAGGCAATTTGGGTTTTCCTACTAACTTGACTTAATTGAGTTGCTTACAGTGGAGTGGGTAGTATGTTTGAATTGATGGAGATCTTTTAGGTTTATTTGTTCCTGTGTGTCTCCTCATTCCTTTACAGTGCAGTAACCTAGCGATTAGTGAATACATTCAGTGTTGAGAATACATGACATCAAGGCTAAATAGTACATAAATGTATTGATTTATTTAGGATGATATGGAACTTCACACACATTCCATGTTCAAGACGAACAGCATATGTTCAAGACACTGCAGGGATTGAGATAGAGCTAGTGGCTAAGGCATAGTTCTGTTTTATGCGCTCGTGAGATTATGCTGTGAAGTGGAGAATAGCAGCTTTTGCTTTCCCCTTTTCTTGCTGAGTCTGAATTTGTAATGTCAGTTTCCTATGTCCAGGAAGTGTGTCATATTTCATGTCGTCTTACTGTGCCTTCTTACCCTGACCTTGTACTCTGCTCCCAGGCCGTGCCAAAAGATGAACGTCCTCAAAGACAACAAAGACCTGGCCTGTTTCTACACCACCAAGCACTCCTGGAGGGGAAAGTAAGTGAACCCAACCTCTTTCTCTCTCTCTCCTCCCTCTGTTCTCACACCCTTTTGTCTCCTACAGAGTCCTGTTATATAGGGTTTCTTGTGGTGGAGTAGTTGCCCCTGTGCTCTGTGGTTTTTTCCTAATTTGGACTGGGCCAGGGTTCAGTTTCCATTTTTTAACAATCAGCATCCTGACCAGACGGTCAGCCTGTTATTGTCTGAATGTCACACATTTCCCTCTATGTCCTTATCCTCACAGATGAGCCTCAAACGAAACCTGTTAGGGGGCTTAAGGCTACTGTTAGATTTAAATGGTTTGTGAAGATAGATAGATAGATAGATAGATGCTTTAGATTGATCCCCAAGGGGAAATTCAAGGTCTCAGTAGCATACAGACATCCCACACAACATGCACTTACAGCAGAAAAAGTAATATACTCCACTGTACAATAGAGACAGTAAAGGCGATTTATAAAATATGGGCAGTGTTCAGTTGTAAGTGTACTTTGTATCCAGGGACCTTTCCCCTGAAGTTGAAGTGAAATTGTCAGCATTTAATGCTTAAGGGCGGTGAAACCGTGAAAAGCCTGTTATTCCTTCCCCGTGTAACATTTGGTCTTTCATAATTTACCATAACAGTTGCAGTTGAGATTAAATGCCCGGGAGAGTGAAAGTCTTGCTCCTCATTTTGCCGCTTTACTTCATTTGTGTGAGCGTGAAGTGGTCTGGCTGGTGTGGATGGCTGGTCATATGACTGCTTCTTTGCAGCCCGGGTGCCACTGGAGCGGTCGCCGAAGCTTGGTAACTTAGTAGCTCTGACAATGGACAGCTCTACTGGGGGCAGAGAAAGACGGATCGTGGGAGGTCTGACTGTGATGCTGACCGAGCTGACAGGGCTACAATGAATCAGGGTTTTTAGCGCAGGAGGGGAGAGAAGAGCAGAGAAGGAGGAGGAGTAGAGAGAGAAGCATGTGGGAGGGCAGACGATCACAGACGGTAGAAGAGGCCTCCCAGTCAGTGCCCTGGATGCAGTCGGAGGGGGCAGGCAGCGCTGAGAGGCGAAGCGCCGGCGGCCATTGTTGAGTGTCTTGGATACGGAGGACAGCCAAACTGAGCCAAATGGAGGCCCTTCCTCCACACAGTCTCCTTGAAAAGGCCTGCTAGTGGGAAATATACCCAATTTCCTCTCTGGCTCCATAGAACTCTGGCCACTGAGTTAATAATCTCCATAATCTTTACTGTCAAAAGCTTCCGCAAATCTCATTCTCAGCCTGAGCCACATCCCGTGCATCCCCTGACCACTTCTCTGTCCTTGGCCACCCTTAGACAGCAGAACATTTTTGCAGCAGATAATTCAACAAAAAACAGCATGATGCATCAGAGCTTTCAAAAGACCCTGACAATGGTGTCAAGCTGCATGACAACCTCCACTTCCTGCCTCCCCTGGTGTTTGTAGACGTTACAGATACAGTGCCAGTGAAGATGCTGGGCATCAACTACAGCCCCCAGGTTCCTTTAGAGAAATTGTTGCATGTCCACTGCTTAGCTCAACATGGAGCTGAAAAGTTACTGGTTCTGATCCCTTAAGAAATGATGAACATTACTTTCACTGTTCTGGCCTCCATGGTGGATGAAGTCACGCTCAGGTTTTTGTCAACATGTCACACATGTACTATCTATCACCAACTGCTCAGCATCTCTCCCTTTCTTAGTCAGTGTCTACATCCTTGTCTTCCTATCTCCTTCTGTCTTTCTCCTTCTGTCTTTCTCCTCTGGAGTGAGTCTCCTGTGCCTCAGTGTCCGTCATTCTCTCATTGTAATTACTGAGCTTCAGATGTAGGCCAGCTTTGAATTGCTCTGGAGCTTTGACCTCTTTTTGCACCCCCCTCCCCCTCAGCCACTTCTGCTGCTAGACTTATTCCTCCTCCATTTGTAATTACATTTGTGCATTGCCGAGGACAGCGGTGAGTGTTCAAAATTAGGAATCCAGCGTGGTAGAGTGACTTTTTTTTATTGAGAACTGGCCTGTCCCCCTTTTTTCTCAGTTTTCACTTTATCAAGTTTGTTTTCATTTACCTTTGTTTCCTTTATGCTACCTTGATACGCTAAAGTACAGGGCTAGTGTATACATACAGAACACACACACACACACACACACACACACACACACACACACACACACACACACACACACACACACACATACACACACACACACACAGAAGATTTCCTCCTTGAGGGCGCATGCCTGAGAGGGAAGAATAAAGTGTTAAAGGGGAAGTTCTGTAGTCTTTCAATCAAGCGTCTATTTTTAAATTATATTTATGTTTGGGACCACAACCATGTCATATACTATAGCCTTTAGGGGCAGCTACGCTACGTCAAACTACATCGCTTTTATGCTTCTATGAAGAAGGTCTCGGCAGACAAACTGAAGTATTGTTTTATTTTGTAACTGTAAAGAAAGGGTATAAAAAGGACTGTTTGCGTAGTTAGTGCATTACCTTACCTTACTCTTACTTCCTTTCTACAAGTTAATTACCTAATACAGTGCAAGCTACTGTCAATGGATGCAAAAGAACCAGAGTTCGGTAGGCAACTTGTACTGGCTTTCTTCTAATGAAATGGGGTAAAATAATTGTAAAGTAATGCACTGACTGTAGTAACAGTCCTTTTGCAAATGCATATTCCAATTGTATTCAGAACTTCACTGATTGACAATGTTTTCATCCCAAATAAAAGTTTAGACTCATTATCATCTAAAGATAGTCCTTAAGTTGAACAATACTGAATTTCTCCTTTAAGTCTCATGATGTAAGAGGATTGACGTTTGGCTGAACCGTCTCCCATTCAGACGAGCCAAGCTTCCAAATTGCAGAAGTGGCTCATTGGAAATACGTGCGTGCTTGTGCGTTTGAGCTGCGGCTGTTTTTTGACTATACGGCAGCTTTTATGGACTGAGTGACCTTGGAAGTCAGATAGACCATAGAAAGAGCTGCTGGGGAGGGGAGTTGCAAGGGCTCTTTTCTGAAATCTATGTCCTCACTTTGAACAGTAAACCCACTGTTGCCATATAAGCTTGATAAGGGATTCTTATTCTATTGGCCTGCTGCTTTTTGCAAATTACATGTAGTTCCCACAAAAATTAAGGCTAAAGAAGCTACGATACAAACACCTCAAACAGACGAATGTGAAAGAAGATGTTTGTGACTTCATGATTCACTGTGCAACATTGCTCCATAATTCCCTCATGGAGTCAGGGAAACCATTACAGGAACCATCTGACTGTAATTTGATTGGTCAATACTGCTGTTTCCTTATTGGATCAAACCAGCTGGCTGCCTTGGATGTTTGATATGTGCTGTGTTTCAAGGTGTATCCAATATAGATTTTCCAAATGCCAAATTTCACCCAATGCCAAATTTCATTGATTACACAGAAGTGGCTGGCGCTGCTACCTTAGATTATGATTGCTGTGATACAACTAAGAAAAACGGCACAAGGTGAGCTAGTGGCCATTTACCATTATTATGTGGAACAGTAATTTTGGTTGCACACTCCACCTCAGATATCAGATAGGCTAGCACACTACAGCTATTTCTCTGTTATGGCAATAGACTGGAGATAGGGCTGTGGAACAGTCCGCTATCTCTTGCAGACACCTGGAGCCAGTGCAACTGGGAGTCCATAGATCTCACTTTGAGTAGCTGGAGGGCTCAGGCTGTGCTACAGTGTGGTTTAACACATGCCATGCAAGATGAGCAGGCACTGTCACCACCTGCAGCAGTGGAATTTTCCTGCGCTCTTGAAAAGGATTTTCCATTTGCAAGCTTCTCTTTTATGTGTCTCTGTGTGCGTTTGTGTGTGTGTATGTGTCACTGTATGTGTTTCTGGTGTGTGTGAACACTTAGAGGTGTGCCTGTCACTGTCAGGCAGGGGAGGAAAGAGTGAGAAAACCAATTTGGGGGTGTATGCTCTTGGGCTTGAGACACATCTCCCCTTCTCTCACACAGGAAGTTACTCAATCCTTGACTCTCTTTGTGCAAAAGCAAGTTTGTGGAGGGAAGGAATCAAAAACAGACTGCCACGGCTTACCAAAGAGAAGCGATAGAGAAACAGAAAGAGTTTACCAGAACAACAACGCCCAGATGCAACAGTCCTCCACCACCAAACCTAGTAGATAAATGAGCCGCATCCCCAGATGTTCTTTTCAGATGTGCACACTGTACCAGGAGTGGCCAGTCTGTGTGGTGCTCCGTGGCTTTGGTCTGCGGCCGCAGCATGTTTCCCATAAAGGCTCTTTATTGGCCAGCTCCAGATCCGGCGGGCTCGTCCGTCGTCTGTGTCCTGGAGCTGTCATGCTCCACCACTGGATCGTGTGTGTGACTGGTGCCCTCTGAGTAACAGGCAGGAATTGTGCTGAGAATAGTGGATGAAGAAGCTGATTCAGAACATGCATGTGCGTGCGTGCGTGCGTGTGTGTGTGTGTGGCTGTGCATATGCGCGTGTGTGTGCATGTGTTATGTTGTGCATATAAGGGTATGTGTTTGTGTGTGTATTTGTATGTGTGTTTGCGATGGAGTATGCCCTATGTCAAAGTCAAAGTCTGCTTTGTTGTCAATTTCTTCAAATGTCAAGACATACGGGCATGTGTATGCCTCTGCTATTTGTCTGTCTCCTCCATGTTTTGAAAGACTACATTCACTATTATACGCGTGTCTGTGTTGTGTTAAATTATTTGTGTGTGTGAAAATAAAGCATAGTGTTGCATGTTGCTTAAGGCGACAGTATGTTTGAAATACTTTCATTATCTTTTCACCAAATATGCCTGTAAACAAAGTCTGTTTAGTTCAGGAGCTTGTGATCAGTATAGATTGCTGCGCTGGCATTAGCATCCTGTAGCTGTGGACTTTAACCCCACAGGATGAGCTCGTGGTCGGGTAAGCTTATGGTCAGGTGAGAGCGGTCCGTCTGCTGCTGTTCTTGTTGCTGATCTTGACGTTACCCATTCACTTTATCACCAGCAGCTGAATGTTCACTGTAAATCCTGACCTTCACTTGCAGCTAGGAGGTCAACAAGCAACCAAATTGGTTACCATGGCACTTTACTAATGCATCTAGAACACTTAACATTTACATGTCTACACGAGTGTGCAGCAAATGTGTCATCATGTTTATTAGTGGTGGAACGGTACACAAAAATCACGGTTTGGTGTGAACCTCGGTTTTGAGGTCACCGTTCAGTTCATTTTCGGTACAGTAAGTTTGTAGCCACTGCTAACCTAAAATTCACATAGCATCTTATTATGCATCGAGAAAACATACATGAGTGTTTAGCAGATGTGTCACCATGTGTATGTATCACGTTTATGTGTTTTGTGTCTTGAGAGTGCCATGGTGGCATTGTGAAAGTGGCACAAAACAGAACTTCCTGTTGATTTCTAAGGTTAAGGGCACTCGCCACTTCCTATTTGGCAGGAAGCAGAGGATTGAACATGTGCTGCAGGCCCCGTGCACAGTAAAGACTATTATCTGTGACCAGCTTGGCTGCCTCACAGCACTGACTGAACTCTCTGAAGTCAAATGCGCTGACACGCTGGATTGCTGAATATGTGCAAACCTGAGGTTGGACTTTTTGTGCTTGATTCAGTTCCCATTGCATGTATGGCGACTGTATTATTGAGCTTTACTATTAACTTGATAGGCTGCATGCAATAAGGATGAACATTTTGTTCCTTTCTGTCTTCTGACATACGTTAATTTATGTGGATTTACCTTAGTTAAGACTTTTGTAATTTTGCTGAAATGTTAAATGTTACAGCCAGCAGTCAGCTTTTTACAAGCTATGGTATGTAATCTAATTAACTCCATGGGGAGTCCAATTGTTGCTATTTGTCATTGATAAGGGGAGGAAAGAGAAAAATCAATCTGGTTCGAATCTCATGATCACATTTTTTTCGACGGCCTGAGTTATTGTTTTATCAGTCCTACCGTTACTAGATTATCTTGCCTCTGGTTTGTAAGCATTGTTGTGTACAAAGTCCACCCAGTGCCTTGTGATTAGAACTGTTTGCCTTTGTTTATGTTTTCTGTCTGTGAATCTATAGGCTAATTCACCTCCAAATAATTTGCGGTGGGGGAGGAAGTGGATGTTCTATCAAGTAGTTTATCTCCAATTGACCTCTGCCCTTTTAATGTGATTTGCAAGGTGTGGGGTTGCAGAGGTACTCACATTCTTCAATACCCTTCTGTCTGGTGCTAGCTTTAAGGCCTACGCACACGGCCGGCGACGCAGCGGCGATTTATAGCAGGTGACTGGCAAAATGGAATAGAATCATTGAAGTGAATGGTGCAACTCATACAGCAAGTGGAACGACAGGGCGACTGTCACCGTCGCTCGACCCTTTTCTATTTTTCAGGACGATTTTGATACGTCATAATAGATATTATTATTATTATTATTATTATTAATAACAGCTGTCTGGCCACTGAATCGATGGGTGATCGCATCGCCAGCAGTGTGTGTAGTAAAGCCATTACAGAATTCCACCTTCGCGTTTGACTGTCGTATCGCCAGCCATGTGCGGTGGGCTTTAGCCGTACAGTCAATCTGCAAGCCTTGGGTTAGTGGTGTGGTGATTCCTGGAGAGTGTGTGTGTGTGTGTGTACCTGTGTGTTATACATGTGTTTTTATGGTGAGTGGGGGAAAAAAGAAGTGTAGAAGAATGAATTATTAACCAGTCATATGACAAGGCCCCTCCTGCACAGCCACTTAAAGCAGGAAGGGAGAGTGAGAGAGAACACAACAATCTCTTCATGTCAAATAAAATACCAGATCTGTGGCATAAAGAGTTGAAGTGTGGTCATTAAAAGGCCTGTTGCTCTTCACTGTATTTAACTGTGGAAATATGGACTACATCAGCACTTAAGACAGGTGGACCCATAAATCTCAAAGACAAGAAAAGTGGACAGACAGATAAAGAGAGAGACAGATAGGCAGGCAGACAGACAGACTGACCGACCTATGATGGGTGGTGAAGCAGGGTTTATGTGAGGGTTGTAGGGAAATTTAGATCCATCACCACAGAAGGCTTTGTCTAGCTTCTGACGTGCGCGAGAACATAAGGCTATTCACTTGTACGCTCTATTTTGGTTGGTCATGCCATTATAGACAAATCAGACCTGCATAGGAAGCTCGCAGGCTTGGAGTGATGCACATGAATGGCCTCTAAAGCAAGGCCTGTGTGGATCTTCTGTCTTCTATCTTCTATCTTCTGTCAGAGGCTGTTAGGCTGACTGTTAACATTTGAGATCCCCATTAATAAGAAAAGTGGACACTTTTCTTTTGTGCTAGCCTATGAAAAAATGCCATCACCAAATTAGATGCCTTTATAGCCGTTTGTTGGCTTGGAGCTCTGCCTTGTCTTTGAAGAAGGGACGTCCAATAATTGGTAGCCCAGGCTGAACTGTGGATCTGTTTCTTATATCCGTCTTTGTCAGTTTGGGGAATTTTAGTAGTACTTCAACATTTAATAACATAAGTTCAAGTTGCTACAAAAACAGGAATTCTGCAGTATGTGCACACATAAGCTTTTGTTTGTTTAAAGGAGTACCCACACACATGCACACTATGACAGTCTCAAGAGGCTGTGAATTCCCATACTACTGTCTTTTCTCCTCACAGTGTTGAGTGTGACACACACACACACCACACTTACTTATTCACTCATCTATCTTCTGGGTAATATCAGCTCTTAGAGGTCAGGGCTTGGTTTCCCTCGAAGTTGCACTACCTTGGGTGAATGTTCTGGGGTGGACCAGGGTCATGTCCACGGCTGCTTGTCACTAGGAATCTAGTGGAGATTCCGAGGAATCTGAAGGGTGGTTGTACCCTTGCATCAGTTGAACAAGTAGTGCTGACCAACCTGTTGGCTGGGTTTATGGTGAAATAGCGGTATGACTAGTGTGTCTACTGCCAATTTTCCTGATAGTCTATGAGGTGGGCATGTGAGGGTGTACGTGTGAAATTTTTTTCGTAAATAATGCTGACCAAAGGTGTTATTAATCATCTCATGCTTAATTGTGCTTTTGTGTTTAATTGGGAAGTCTGTAAAGAACAAGCCCTGGACCTGGATTCTGTTCTGCCCTCCAAATCCTCCTCTTGTTTGTGTGTTTTACTAGACCGAATCACTCATGCAGAGTGGTAGCTGTTAGGGCTGCTCAATTATGGCCAAAATCATTTTTACGATTATTTTGTAATTTTAAGATCACGATTATTAAACACGAAACTATAATCAATTTTCAAAACATAATTATTTTTACATTTTCAAATATAATTTTAAATATAATCAAACAGGAAAAAAATGTATGTAAAAAGACAATGCACACAACAACTCAAGACAAAAGGAAAGCATTGTTATGAAACTGAATGTAGATAAATAATTGTTATATTTCGATTATATTGTTTTCATAATCGTTGAAAGTCATAATCATGATTAATCGATTAATTCAATTAATTGCACAGCCTTAGTAGCTGTGAGAGGTCTCTGCTCTGTCCACGCACTACTGTGTAGCAAGAAAACCTTCACATAATGTCACGTCTGAGAAATTTAAACAGGCTACCACAGGACTCCTGTGTCCGAGAGCGCCTCCTCTCCCTGTGGACTCTTTGAGGCGCTTGAGAGGCGTTGCTGGGAGGGCTGTTGTTTGTTTGGTTGTGTTGTTTGGGCCCATGCTAATGTGTCGCTGGCTGGGCTGGTGATTGACAGCGCGGTGGGTATGAAGTTATGGGTTATTATGTCCCATGACTCCCCTCTTTGTTGGTTGCCTTGGTGACTCTTAAGTGTGCCAGGGGCAGCCTGGTGTGTGTGTGTGTGTGTGTGTGTGTGTGGCAGTAGCCCTCGTATTCATGCCACAACCCTCAAGCAGCCCTTGCAGCAGCTTTCTGCATCACTGCCCTGCTGATGGCCTCTCTCTCTCTCACACACACACACACACACACACACACACACACACACACACACACACACACCTTTTCAGCATCTCAGTTGTGCATGCAGAAATCAACCTCATCAGGGTTTTGGAACACATCTGCACACACCACTGACCCATAGTAGTCTTGTGGTAATGCCAGCTTTGCGTCAGTCAACTTATAGCGGAGTCCAAGGTACAACTGTCTGTCTGACGTAAGGGAACTGGTGTGTGTGTGTGTGCTTCTACTGTCTGTATAGTATACGTGGTATTTTCTTGTGACTCGGCAAGGCGATCTGAATTCTATATGTGTAGCGTTGGGCACAGTGGAGAACAGATGGATAGATAAATGAAGAACGGTCAGAAATGCAGTGATAAGATCCCCCGCACAGCCTTAGAAGTATAGCATCCTCTTGGTGCCCCCCCCCCCCCCCCCCCTTTGGCCTCCAGGACTCCCATCCAGCTATTCAGGGCCCTCCCTCCCTCAGTCTGGTCCACATGTCTGTGTCTGTGAGGATGTTGAAAAGTGGCTGCTGAATTAAAGTGGCTGCTGAGGTGGTCTGGTCTCCATGGAGCCACCGTCCCTCACCCCACCTTGGGCAGAGCTACTCTCAGGACGGGTCTGGGCAGAAGGAGGGAGGGGGGGATTTTTTTGGATGCTTGAGTGGGTCTGGAACAGTGTCAGCTTTGTTTAAGATCACTTCTCATTTCTTTCTCCTCTCATCCTCTTGTTCCCCCTCCCCTCCCCCTGTTTCTTAATCTTTCCTCTCTCTCTCTCTCTCTCTCTCGTTCTCCGTAGTGTCTGATGTGTCTGAGTTGGATGTGATGGTGTGGCCCTCAGGGTCCAGTGTCCCCACACCCCCCACTTGTCATTGTTAAGTGCCTGTTGTTGATAAGGCACTTGTTTTTTATGTTGGTCAGAGTATTTCATGATTCGTGTGTGCGTGTGCGTGTGCGTGTGTGTGTGTGTGTGTGCATATGTGTGCATATGCACATGCACAGTCTGACCGATGTTGTTTTTTCCCCCATCTCTGTCTCCACAGGTATAAGAGAGTCTTCTCAGTAGGCACTCATGGCATCACCACATACAACCCCACAACGCTAGAGGTCACAAATCAGGTGAGCTAACTAATGCCGGCCTTTAGCCATTCGATTTTCAAGCGATTTTACGGTCAGAAACTAATTTCAAATTCAGAATGAAATCATGTTAGTTTTACTGGAGTTTGATGGAGAAGCGTATTCCACCTGACACAACAACAAGCCCAATGACCTACTTGAAAATACTTCTATTTATCTAAGTACTGACAAACTTTACTTTCACCTGCTCATGCATATATGGAGACGTAATGTGAGCTAATGTGATGCTGTTATATGCATAGCAATGCAGGTTTGGGATGTTACACATGCAACAATGTTGCAGTGGCACAATCATATGGCTTTGAATTGAGGAGGCTATGGATCGTTTAGCCTCATTGAATTTTTGTTGATATCTGGTGCACGATGGGAAATAATTCAAAAGGAATCTAGTTGCTGTCTTGTAAATAGTGACATTGCAAGATTCCCAGTCTTTGCAAAATAGTCTGTGACTTTAAAACCTGTGACTTGCCTTTAGATGTGAGAGGGTGTCAGACTTTAGTCTTTTAAAAGTCTTTTCCAAATCTCTTCAAAGTCGTTTGCTGTATGGGCAGCATAGTGCGCTTGTGTAACGTGTTTGCACGTCAGTCACATTTATGTCAGTACTTTGACTTGTGTCTGTCACGTTGCTTTTTTCACAACCAGAGTTGTGCCTGGTCAGTCCTTGTAAACCTCTAGCTGTAGTCACTGTAAAACTGTCATATGAATCGTTTTAATGGAGCGTCTCACTGCAGGAGCTGAGGATCAGTTAAGGATCGGTTTAATCATTTCAGTTCATCGTCAGAGAGGAAGGTGGAGAAATTTCTGACGTCTCCAAATACATGCTTTTCATACAGTACACAGCACCTAAAGCAGCTTTGACTCTGTTCTAGTGTGTGTGTGTGTGTGTGTGTGTGTGTGTGTGTGTGTGTGTGTGTGTGTGTGTGTGTGTGTGTGTGTGTGTGTGTGTGTGTGTGTGTGTGTGTGTGTGTGTGTGTGTGTGTGTCTGTCTGTTTTTATCAATATTTGTCTGTGTGTATGTGTGCACCCTGTCCCCACACCCTATGGACGTGCTTGTGTTTTCATGTGTTTTCTTTCCATGTGTGCGTGTGTTCTCTGTCCCTGTATCCCCCTGGCTGGTAGTGGCCGTATGGAGATATCTGTGGCATCGCGCCCGTGGGCAAGGGCCAGGGCACCGAGTTCAACCTCACCTTCCGCAAGGGCAGCGGGAAGAAGTCGGAGACGCTCAAGTTCTCCACAGAGCACCGCACAGAGCTGCTGACCGAGGCACTGGTGAGTGCACACCGTTAATCATCACACACACACACGTAAAATCGTGTAGACAACCCATTAGAAGTGGTGGAGAGGGTGTAGTGGAGTGTCTTGGTAGAGAGCTTTAGGTTCTCTTAGATGTTAAGTAGTGGAGGTTTATTTTTGAAATGCAGGAAAGCCTGAAAACATTATGTTTATTGTTATGTCTTATATTCTTGATGAAATGGTTACATAGGGTATCATTTTATTATTATTTAAGTTTTTCATTTTGACTTCCTCTAATGTCAGTAATTATGTGACATGGACATGGTAAGAACATGGTCACACATCCAGCCCTATAAGCCATGTCCTCCTATAAGTCCTCTACTCTCAGCTCCACCACACTGATTCAATCGTTACACCTGACCTATTAACATGCTTAATTATTCGAACGAATAGAAAGTCTTCCAGATAAGGGAGTGATTGGAGATCAGTGATTGGAGATCTGTACTGGTATACCAACATCATCTTTTGCTCAGGGCTGAAGCCTCTCCACAGCCGACTGTAGACGGAGGCTAACTCCTCTTCGCCTGCCTGGTCACCTGCCTTTATTAGCTCAGCCCAGCCAGCAGGGCGCCATGAATATTTCATGTGCATCACTCTCCTCTGGGGGCAGCGGTATGACCCTGAGCAGCGCTGTGGTGTTGAAGCGGACCAGGCGTGTGTGTGTGTGTGTGTGTGTGTGTGTGTGTGTGTGTGTGTGTGTGTGTGTGTGTGTGTGTGTGTGTGTGTGTGTGTGAGACTGACTGACTGACTGACTAAATGATGGTGGGTGTTGTTTTTGTACAGCGCTTCAGGACAGACTTCTCTGAAGGGAAGATCACTGGGAGGGTGAGTAGCAATCGTGCTCTGTTGGTAAACATCCCATAATGAGTCATCCACCAAGACATGGTTTCCCAGACATACTACCTCACACCAGTACTTATGCATAAATTCACAGACTTGATTGTGTCCTCTTGTGTGTACAACACACACATCCATACATACACATACATACACACAAACACTTATACATACATAATAGATACACACACACACACACACACACACACACAGTCTCAAACACCGACACGTCACATGTGGAAATGCAAACTGCTCACGTGCAGGCCTACCTACAGCCCCTAGCAGAAGTGGAAAGGAGAACCTGGGCGTCAGGAATCCATAAAGAGAAAATGAAAGAAGCAGCTGAGTGACCAGACTGCCCAACTGACACACTGACTCATTAAACACAGGATGTCTCTACACAGCTCAGAGAGAGAGAGAGAGTGAGAGAGAGATAAAAAGAATCAGAGGTAGCCTTACAACACCCTGCGGTGATTTATAAGAGATATCTGCTGTTCATTCACCAGACTTCCCCTCTTTAAAGTACTCTTTTCTCTTTCATCTGTTTGTGTTTGCATTTCCCTGAAAGTGTTTTTGTTGGCCCTGCACAGTGCGTGCGCTAGTGCTTCTAAGCAAACCCCTCACCCAGCAGCCTTTGCGGGCTTGACTTTCATCTACCTTGATCAATGCCACTTCCTGGTGGCCCGATCAAACAGATGCGGTAAAGTTTTTTTTTTTGTTTTTTTTCCCCCACCGGCAAATAGGCTAGCCTTGAGCTGCTAACTTCTACACAGTCATTTAGGGCTTTAGGCCCCGTGTTCACCAATCACGTTTTTTGCGCTGACAGTGCCCCTCAACCTCATTTTTTGGAGCCTTTGTCAAGTGTTTATTGTTGCTAGGTTACGAAGTTTTGATTGGTCGTCGAGAGAGAAGTGACAATGACGAGGCCAGCGTTGTTCTAAAAGTTGAACAGATTTCAACTTTCTGCACTCTGAGTGCTGCGGGGGAAAAAACGGTCAGTGCCAAGGACGCTAAGCGGATTTGTATAGAAAATAGCCGCCATCGGCGCAAAGAACGTGATTGGTAGACACAGGCCCTTAACCCTCACAGTACTGTGGTAGAAACATGCAGTATCACTGTTAAGCGCTGGAGCTTACAGGCAAGGCTACCCAAAGATTACACAAGATGCCATCTCTAGGACTGCAATGCAAATCTTTCTGTGGTTGTGAAGAGTGATAAGCATGTGAAGAACTGGTAATGAGGTGATAGCAGAATTTTATGCAAAGAGGTGGTTTTGGAAGTCTTGTCTGTCTGACCAGGAACTGAAACACCCACGCTCTGGCCACACATGCACGCACGCACACACACACACACACACACACACACACACACACACACACACACACTCCTGATTGTGGTTTGTTACATAAAGGCTAGTCTTTACTTGTAGAATTGGAGAACAAGCAGGAGAATGAAAAAGGTCTGTTCTAAGGCCAAGTCTGTAGTCACCGTTTTTGGTTAGGTTCTTTACAGTACAAATGAAATCATATACTATGTATGATGAATGGCTATGAATGTGTTCTGCGACATTGTAATTCTTAGGTTCATGCTTTGATGCAGTCAGAGGGCTGATTGGGTGCCACACATAAACGTAAACACTTCAAAAGATATCCCATTCACTGCAGACACTCCCTACCCTTCTCTGCAGCTTATCTGCTCTGTTCTTTTGCAGCGCTACAACTGTTACAAGCACCACTGGAGCGACACACGCAAGCAGGTCAGCCTGGAGGTCACGCCAGGGGGCATTGACCAGATCGACCCCCACACCAATCGGGTGATCTGCTCCTACGACTACCGATCCGTAGAGGGCTTCGCTGAAGTGTCCGACTACCAGGGCGGGTTCTGTATCCTCTACGGTGGCTTCAGCAGGCTGGTACGATTGAGTGTGTGTGTGTGTGTGTGTGTGTGTGTGTTGCTTGCTTGCATTGTGCGTGTTTGATTTAAAGAGAAATTGAGTGTTGCGTTCCGTCTAACATTTTATGGCTTTCTAATTTTGAAGCAGTGGTTTCCTGTCTAGTGAAATGAAATGAGAGGACAGAGAGAAGCTGGCCAAATCATGATCAGCTTCTCACAGCCACATTAGCTGAATTAGCTAAATCATGTCGCCTCAAACTCACAGCACACTCATATCTCTACCCACAGCACCTGTTTGCGTCAGAGAACCGTGATGAGATCATCCGCAGTGCCATCGAGCATGCCGGCAACTACATCGGCATCATGCTCCGGCTGCGTAAGGACCCGCTCACGTTTGAGGGCTTCGCCGTCGAGCGCCTCGGCAAGTACGGCTCAGACGAGTGCATCACCTCGCTGGCCGAGTTCGTGGTGCAGAAGGTCTCCCCTCGACACTCGGTAAGAGGAGGGATAGAGAAACAGGCTTTACTCTTTCTTCTCCTCCCATCACCAGTCCTCATGTTTTGGTCAGATAGCTACTGGCATTGTTGAGTACTTAAGTAATTATATGTTCTAGAAAACGTGTGGCTTTCCTTTTTCTTCTCACCATTTGTTCTTCATACATGTCTGCATTCCCTGTTTTTCTGCAATCTTCTCCTGTCACACTCTATCTCTCTGTCTCTCTTTGTGTCTCTGCGCCCCCCCCCCCCCCCCCCCTCCCCCAATCTATTTTCCTCTGTCGCTGACCTCTGCTGTCAAGTCTGTGACTCTTGTCCTGGTTTGCTGTTTTTGTGCAGTGTTTTGACTCTGCCTGTTTTCATTAGTGCTGATGGCTTCCGCTCTGTTTGTCCCTCTTAGGAACCTATAAGGAGGATCCTGGCCCTCACAGAGACATGCCTTGTTGAAAGAGACCCTGCCTCTTACAACATTGTCACCATCAAGCCCTTTGAAGAGGTGTGTTGAGTGACTACTGAATGACCATCTGTAACTTCAATGACCGAGCCGACAATTTGTTTATATACTTTGTTTATATTTCTTTTTATAATTCTAAACAACATTCTTACCCTAAACTTTGGTAGTCATAGATGCTAATGCTATAGCAAATATGCTCTTCTGATCATCTTTGAAATGTTAGAATAAAGGAAGGATAGTACTACTAAGGACATAATGAAATACATTATGCTGTTAACATGATGTGTTTATGGATTGTTCTCACTGCTGGGATTGTGACGTGTCCGCAGGTGTTTGCGCTGATCTGCGACCAAGACAACCCTCAAGTGTTTACCGTCGAGTTCATCAGAGGACAGATCCGCAAATACAGCTCCACAGAAAGGTATACACACACCCACACACCACACACACACACACACACACCACACACTCCCTTTTTGTTCCTGTTTTCTTGTATTTTCTTTTCTTGTATGTCTCCTGTCTGTCTGTTATATATATATTCCGTTTCTCATTCTCTTCCTTCACCTCCTCCGCTCTCTTCTCTTCCTGTCCATCCCTCTCTCCTCTCTCTGTCCCATGCAGAGACTCTCTGCTGGCGAGCCTGCTGGACGGGGTGCGTGCGTCGGGGAACCGGGACGTGTGTGTGAAGATGGCGCCCACCCAGCGAGGCCAGCGCTGGGGCCTGCTCAGCATGCCCGTGGACGAGGAGGTGGAGAGCCTGCACCTCAAGTTTCTGGCCGCCCCACCCAGTGAGTGACCAGCCCATCCTCCACAGACTGGGACACTGACCACAGCTCCGTCCGTCTCACATAAGCACCTGCCTTAACACACCCGCATGGTCCGCACACTGAATAAATGACACTAGGTCTAATCCTCTTCATTTCAAATAGCTGTACTTTTAAATCAAGAAGGACTAAAGTATTTTATAAACTAATGCTGATGCTACACAAGGCAGCTTTTTGAGCAATGTTTCTGGGCTGAGCTGAGCCTGCGTCTAAAACACATCATCATGCTGTAAGCTACATATCGAGTTGCCATGTTTCTTTTGATGGTTTGAGGGGTTTCTCTCCCCTCTTTCAGGGGTTTGTCGCCCCTATTGTGATCATCTGATAGAGGTCTAGTGGGACAGATTCCTTCAGCCTAAGCTGTGTGTTATGTTATGTGTGTTTGAGAGAGCGCTGATGTGTGGCATTGGCTCTAGTCATGTGTTACATGTGAGGAGACAAGTGCACAAAGAGAAAGAGAGAGAGAGAGAGACAGAGACAGAGAGAGAGAGAGCATGCTGAATAAGTAAGTGAGTAACTGGCAATAGAATGATTCAGCATGAGTGAAGACATGATGTGGCCCTGGCTGATCTAACATGCTGTGTCATCCTCAGATGGGAACTTCAGTGACGCTGTGTTCAGATTCAACGCCAACATCTCCTACAGTGGGGTGCTTCACGCCGTCACCCAAGATGTAAGTGTGTGTGTGTGATATGCTGAAGCAATGTTTTAATGTATGTACAAGTTCCTGGTTCTCTGCTGATGGCATAGTACTGCAGCTGTAGGTTTGAAACTGAATTCTAATGTTTTCTGTGATCAATAATAATGAATTAGCCCTTAATAAATTCTCCTCTCCTCTCCTCTCCCCTCCTGCTGCTGGGCTCCAGGGTCTGTTTTCTGAGAACAAGGAGAAGCTCATCAACAATGCCATCCTGGCGCTGCTGTCCCAGGAGGCCGAGATGACCGGGCCCAACGCTGACCTGGAGAGCCAGTTCCAGGCCCTGCGCCGGCTGGTGGCCTCCAAAGCTGGCTTCCAGGCCTTCACCCAGCTGCCCCGGTAAGGCCCCTCACCCTGACCACTCCTCTCCCCAGTGCTCCTGTCCTCTCCCCAGTGCTCCTGTCCTCTCCCCAGTGCTCCTGTCCTCTCCCCAGTGCTCCTGTCCTCTCCCCAATATGCACTTCACATGCCATGGCCTCTCCACAACTCTTCTCAACCTCTTTTGTGTCTGTGTGTTTTTGTTGCAGTCTTGCACTCCTCACTGTTTGCTCTTCTTTGTATTCCTTTTTCTCTCTATGTTCTTTTACATGAAATTTCTTATTCATGTCTCTTCACTTTTTCCTCGACACACTCTACATTCTGTCTTCCTGCTGTGCGTGCGTGCGTGCGTGCGTGCGTGCGTGCGTGCGTGCGTGCGTGCGTGCGTGCGTGCGTGTGTGTGCTGGTGCTGCTGTGTCTTGGCTTGTAACGGACTACTCTGTCATTCCAAGGTCTGGTCAGATGGCTGGGCCGGAGCTTCGAACGTAAATATGAGCTCATGCGTCTCAGTGTGTCTGTCTGTCTGTCTCTGTCTGTCTGCCCGTCTCTCTCTCTCTCTCTTTCTTTCTTTCTCTCTTTTGCTCTCTCTCTCTTTCTCAATCTTTCCCTGGGTCTTCTCTATCTATCTGTCTCCATTGCTCCAATCTGACATTTGTCAGTCTGTAATTATCTCAATCAGTAAATTAGGAACCGTCTGTCTCTCTCTGTCCTGTTTTCTTTTCCTGGTTTCTTATTCATCATTCAATCTTTTATCCGTTAATATCCATTGCACATGCACATTTGGAGATATCTCATCCATCTCTGTCCATGACTGTCTCCTTGTTCTTGCTTTGCACTTTTTTCTCCGCTCCTCTTCAGATATGGCACTCCACCCCTCTGTATCTTTCTCTCCTCCTCCTCTTCCTCCTCTTCCTCATCTCTCTTCATCCCTCATGTCCTCAGGCACACTGAGATGTATGAAGAGCTATTCCCAGTCCCAACTAGAGAGTGAAAGTCTCTCTCCTGTCAAGACCTCAGTCCCCTCATTTCACTTGATATTTGTACATAGGCAGCAGAGACCATACAGATACTGTGTGTGTGTGTGTGTGTGTGTGTGTGTCTCAGTCTCAGTGGGCTCTCTGACATTCTCTCTGTCTACAGTGAGCTCACGTATGTGAAAGGAAGCCTGTTGTGCCTCCTTTTTCTGTGCTTGTGTGCATGCGTGTGTGGGGGGTTATTAAATGTTATTAAACACATTTGATGCTCCATTCGTGTGATATAATGTTGTATCATCTTATTATTATATGTGTTTGCGTGTGTGTGTGTGTCTGTGACAGATTTCGTGAAAAGCTTGGTGTGAAGACCGTAAAGGCCTTAAAAAGAAACCACAACGGCGTGACCCATGCTGCCATTGACATGCTGTGTGCACTTATGTGTGTAAGTAAAGCCCAAAGATTAACCCCAATACACACACAAATCTCCCAATCATCCTACCAGCCAACCCCCATCTCCACCACACACTCTGACATGAGTGGTGTCTGATGCTCTTGCAGCCCATGCACGATGACTATGACCTCAGACAAGAGCAACTGAACAAAGCCTCCCTACTCTCCTCCAAGAAGTTTCTGGAAAATCTGCTGGAGAAGTTTATCAGCAATGTGGTGAGTGGGCAGGCAGTGGGAAAATAAGTCATGAGAAAGACTCCATTGTAGTTTGCACTGTAGCTGTTCAATGCACATGTTGGCTTGTTTGTTCATTTTCATGACCTGTGGGTTTGTTTTTAAACTTGTTAAACCATGATCTATTAAACAACTTGTTGCACACTTATTTTTGCTATCTCTGTCCATTATTCTCTCTCTCACTCTCTTGCTCTTTCTCTCTCAGGATCAAGGTACAGGTGCTCTGGTCATCAGTTCCCTGCTGGACTTCCTGACCTTTGCCCTGTGTGCGCCGTACAGTGAGACCACCGAGGGTCAGCAGTTTGACATGCTGCTGGAGATGGTGGCCTCGAACGGACGCACCCTCTTCAAACTATTCCAGGTGTGTGTTTGTGTGGGTGTGTTTGTTTGCTGGGGGGGGGGGTTATAGGAGAGTGTGTGTGTGCTTGCTCATATTTTCTCACCTGTTGACCAGGTGGTGACACCTGAGGGGCTGTTCTGAATGAGAACTCGTTCTGTGGCGACCTTCTTGAATGCTATTTGTGGTCAAGTGATGAGTGCATGCAGTGACATCTGTTTGTTTTGCTCCAGCACCCTTCCATGGCTATTGTAAAGGGAGCAGGCCTGGTCATGAAGGCCATTATTGAGGTGAGTCTACACTACACCTCCACGTACAAAACAGGACGTGCTTATTTTATCAGGCCTGCATGGGAGTTTGGGTAAATATGGTAGCTCAGTCCAGGATTTATAGCCTTCTTTGTTGATTTGAAGGTGAATCAAATATTAGGCTAAATCAACTCAAAATAGACTCAAGAAAGACTGCTTGAAGCAGCGTCACAGCCTGTAAGGAATTGTATAAGCTTTGTAATATTGTAGATGGGAATACTCCCAGAGAAGAAAAACTACAGGTACATCCCCACCGTGACTCAGCCGAAAATGGCAAATCCCAGTGTTTCTGTTTGACCTTGTGGGAGAACACTTAGAAGATTCTGGAAGATTTCATGTGGCTGAATGAGTGGGTTAGAAGATGCATGTGTGTGTTGCAGGAAGGAGATAAGGAAATCGCCACTAAGATGCAGGAGCTGGCCCTGAGTGAGGGAGCTCTGCCCCGCCACCTGCACACAGCCATGTTCACCATCAGCTCAGACCAGAGGATGCTCACCAACAGGTACGAGAACACACACACACACACGCATGCACACAGATTGGTGAACCCAGAGAGACATCACTAGTACAGAGTTAAACTGTTTGTTGCACAAATTGTTTTATTTGTCAAAAACATTCATTGTAAAGTTTGAGAGCACGAATTCATGTGGAAAGACTGGGAATGGTTTGTTTAATAAAAATGCATGAACTCAAATGACATGTACCAGAGTTTAATTACACTATTACTTGAGTTTTGCACAGACTCATCGGCATCTTTCTGTAATGCAGGCAATTGAGTCGTCATCTGGTTGGCCTGTGGACAGCGGAAAACCCCACGGCCTTGAACCTCCTGAAGCGAATCCTGGTAAGGCTCCAGAACGGCCTCCTCCCCCCAGTCATTGGCCTGATTGTGCCGCCGGGAGGCTCCTGTCCTCTCCTGTCCTCTCCTGTCCTCTCTCCTCCTCTCTCCTCTCCCGGCCCTGTTGGCTGGCAGTGTGTGGAAGTCTAAATGAGAAGCATGTGTCGTCTGCTGGCTGGCCCGAGGTTGCGGTGGGAGTGCTGCTCTAAGGGCACACTCTGGTTTTCTCCTCCATCTCCGCCAGGCTGCTCTGCCTTGTGTCCATGAGAGAGAGGCAGAGGGCTGGCTAGAGGCAGAGTTAAAGAGCTTGTTACTTTTCCCCAAATAGTCATGTGCCACCTAAGTGGTTGAAGTGTTCTATTCTTTGTTCTCTCTTCTTTAATAATTAAGTTCCTATTCATCTCTCTCTCTCTCTCTCCCTCTCTCTCTCTTGCTCTCTCTCCATCTGTCTCTATCGCTTTCCTCTCCTCCTTAATCTCTCCCTCTGGCGTTTAGCCCACAGGTTTACTGGCCTATTTGGACAGCGCAGACCCCGTCCCAGAGAAGGATGTCGATCGCATGCACATCCGTGATAACGTCAAAATAGCCACGGTAGCCACTTCATTTGACCGAGTGAACTGGGAGTTGCGTTGCTAAAAATATATCAGTAGCTAAACCATGGTCTATGTCTGTCTGAACCTGCACTCTTATGGGTGCCCTCTTGTCATCCACAGGATCAGTACGGGCGCAACAAGGTGCCCGAGTGGCAGCGGATAGCTGGCAAAGCTGCCAAAGAGGTGGAGAAGTTTGCCAAGGAGAAGACCGACATCGTGCTCATGCACTGGCGAGACAAGATGGGCATCGCTCAGAAAGAGGTAAGCATCCCCCTCCCACACCTCCATCTCATCACCTCTCTTCCTCCCTTGCTTTTGTTGCCTGGCAGCCGCAGCAGCAGCCACTCTTGTGGGGCTGTGAGCTTGTGGCATCAGCCTCTTCCTCCGGTGGCTGTGCTCTTGCCCCCTCTGCTGGTGGATGAGGCTACTGCACTGCCCTGTTGCTGAACTGACCAGAGCTTAACTGCTTTGGGGTGATTACTGGACGTTTTACTTTTTCACATGCTGCTTCTCCACTCTCCTTCTGGGTTGCTTTTCATTCAGGAGATGGGGGGTGTCAGTGCTTATTAACAAGCTCCTATGCAGCATGTGTGCTTGCGTACCTATGGTTGTGTGTATGTGACTAAGTGCCTTCCTGAAGGCTGACGCTGGCTCATCTTGGAGGCTCTCCCCGTCTAAAGCCTCCTGGTGCCCTGCTGTTGGGGTGGGGGTCTGGCCTTGACCTGCCTAAATCCTCTTTTCTCCTCTCTTGAGTATTGAGCTGAAATTGTCTGTGGTGGGTCCTGAGTCCAGCGAGTCCCCAAGTATTTATGCATTCATTTGTTCAGCAGATGAATAGCCCAGAAACATGTCAGATGGACACAACTCATACTGAATCACAGTTGTCAGACATGCTGCTCATAGTTGCATTGATGAGGACCGGTTCTCAGAGTGCTGTGTGAGAGGTGCATACAGCATCATGGAGTGATTACAAGTCACTATTGTAATCAGATTGATTCTGCATTGAAGCCTGCAGAGAATAATGAATTTGTAATGTTATCAAAGTGATACCTGATCGAATCTATATTTCTATCTATCTATCTATCTATCTATCTATCTATGCAGAGCTGTAAGTTAACTTTTTTGCTCATAGCACTGGTGCTTCAGATGTTGATAGTTTTGTAGCACAATGCCCAAAATCTCTAGCATTGGTATGTAGTTACAAACACCTCATCTGTAGGCTACACTCTAGAAAACATTTTCAGTAAGGTCATTGGTGCTAAGCTGGTAAATCATTCCTAGCACAAACTTGATATTTTGTAGCATGTGCTACATATATGAAGCACTGTAGCAGTGTCGGTGTGTGTGTGTGTGTGTGTGTGTGTGTGTGTGTGTGAGAGCATGCATTTGCCGTGCTCCCAGACGTGTGTGTATATGTATGAGCATGCCTTTTGCTGTGCTCCCAGACGTCTATGTGTGTGTTCTCACCACCAGACGTCTGCCACAGACCCCCGCTCTGTTACTTGGTGGGGATTAAAGCTAATCTGGCGTGTGCTCAGTTAAGCACATTAATACACTGTCAAGGCAACAGGGAATAAAATGTAATATTGTTACATGGTTTGCCATGCCATAACTGACAATGTGCTTGGATTCACATTCACTACTAAGCACATTTAAACCAATAGCCACGTTGTTAACTGAACTTAGTCAGGGGGAACATATTAGGAATGGGATTACACACATGAAAATGAGACCTAACGGATGCTTGTCTTGTCTTGTGTGCCGGGATGGAGGTCACATTCAGTGTCACACTTTGAAGATTTGGTGTGTGTGTGTGGGAGGGGCCCTGAAACTCGTGTCATCTTCTCATCTCTAATGATCAACAGTACTCGTGATTCTCTTTCTGCCTTTCCCACACTGTCATACTTACCACAGATTCACGCTATTTCACGCTAATGCAGCCACACAAACACCCTGTTTATTCTCGTAATCACTTCAACATTGAGACATTGTACGAGTGCAGTAATTGCGTTAATGAAGGAATGGATATGAAATTTGATTGTGTTTCAAGCTGTGACATTTGAAATTGAGTGCAGTAATAAATCTGACCTGTTTGTGTTTTTGAGCGAGTTTGTCCCCCACCACTCCTGATTCTCCACACTACCCTGTTCAAGATCAGCATGACTGTCTGACCACAGAAGCAATAACCTGTCTGTGTTGTCTTTACCCCCGCCCCCTTCTCCCACCTCCCCCCTTCTCCCATTTGTGCTTTCTGCTGTCAATCAATGCAGCAGGACAGGAATAACCTGGTGAGTAATATGAGAGAAAGTGTCAATCTGACCGGTCGAGATCCCATCACATGCCTGCCCCCCCTCTAAACATTACACTTGTGTAGATGTCATGTAACACATGGGTTTCCATTAGTCTGTGTTTGTGTGTGTGTGTGTGTTTGCCTTTGGCTTGACCATCAAACAAAAACCTCAACAATCTTTTTCATTAAGTATTTCATACTCAATATAAATGTAGTAGTTGTCGTTTGATTATGAATGCATTAACTTGCCCATCGCGTTTGAGAACTTTTTGTATTGGTGTTTGTGGTGTTTTTTTGTGTGTGTACCGTGTGTGTTCATTTGAAAGGTTCGGTCACTCACAATAATTTTATAGTGGAATATGGGTTTTTCACTGGACCAGTTGGGAATGTGAACCTCCAAAGGCCTTTAAATGATGTGAATGTTTGACCTCTCCTGCAGAACCCCAACCAAAAACCAGTCATCCTCAGGAAGAGAAGACAGAGGATCAAGATCGAAGCCAACTGGGAGCTCTTTTACTACAGGTGTGCTTTAGGGAAAATGACAGGAGTATTTACAAAACTAAATCATATTTTCAGCGCTCTTTAATCAAACTGTCTGTATTTTGTGTACATTTCATCTCTCTCTTTCTCTCCCTTCCTCCTTCACATTTGCCATGTCACTCTCTTCTTTCCCTTCTTCCTCCTCCATCCATCTCCAGGTTTCAGAATGACCACGCGCGCTCCAACCTCATCTGGAACCTGAAGACGCGTGAGGAGCTGCGCGATGCCCTGGAGGGCGAGATGCGCTCCTTCGGCGTGGACCGCGAGCTGGGCAACGCCAGCGTCATTTCCTGGAACCATCAGGAGTTCGAGGTCAGTCTGACCAGTGGGTCTGTTCGAGGTCATTGTACCCTGCCGTCTTAGTCAGGCCCACTGGGCTACCTGATGCGTAATGGAAGCTTAGAGTTTAAGGAGAGCTAATGCTTTCGCTTTTATCTGATGCTCTTAAAGGATATCTATAATGATGAGGTCACTGAGCTATTATATTTAGGTAGTGCTGTAATAGAGAGCGGTCATCATTCAAATGAGCTGACCGGTCAGGTGGACCAAGTAACTCATGCAGCATACTATGAATCTTAAAAGCATTTTTGTGTGTGTGTGTGTGTGTGTTTGTCCGTGTGTGTCTGTCTGTGTGTTATCAGGTGAAGTACGAGTGCCTCTCAGATGAGATAAAGATTGGTGATTATTACCTGCGGCTGCTCCTGGAGGAAGATGAGAATGAGGAGTCTGGGGCCATCAAGAGATCGTAAGAACTAGGACTAGTCTTCAGTTCAATCGTCACCAACCGCCTCAAAAGTTGGTTCGATGGTCAATACGCTTGTGATCACTGAATGACATTAACAATTCATGGTCTCTTATGAGTCTCATGCAATCTGAATCGGGCTTTAATCCTGATCAAAGGAAGCCACACAGGTCTATTCAGTCTTAAAGGAGTATTCCAGCCATCTGGGGGCATGATCAGGATTATGCCCCCAGAGTGTAGCACTGTAGCTGCCTGGCTTATCTAGCTGTTGGCTGCAGCAACTTCGTTCCTTTTTTTTCCTGTACCAACGGTACTCGTGACCTCGAGAAACGGAGAGCTATGTGAAAAATGGCAGTAGTTCTCCTTTAAGAGACGATGTATGTTTCAGAACATCAGTGAGTTCTCTTCATAGCTGGTTATTTGAAAGATCACAAGCTTCATTAAATACATGGTCATTTATAGCTCCACACCATTCAAACATTTCCAGATAGCTTGGCGTATTGAGTCGGAGTATCTCCACTAGACTATATTAAGAACTACATGCATAACTTATTATAGTTTAATTAGAAGATAACAAATCATCATTAGAAAGTAATTTGCGCCGTTTCTTCATCATCATATATCAGTGTTAAGGTAATGCAGTGCTATCTCAACGCTTATCCTATTATATTCATACCGCGGCATTGACTCTGTGCTACTGTGCTGATCGATGTCGTTTCTCTTCCTCTTTCTCCGTCAGTCGTTAACTGTTCTCCCTTCTTCCCCTTCTGTCCCTCCTCAGGTACGAGTTCTTTAATGAGCTCTACCACCGTTTCCTGCTCACACCCAAAGTCGCCATGAAGTGCCTGTGTCTGCAGGCTCTGACCATAGTCTACGGCAAATGCTGCGAGGAGATTGGACCGTTCACCGACACCAAATATATTGTGGGCATGCTTGAGCGGGTAAGTACCTCAAAGTGTAACGACGTCATTGGTGTACGTGCTGTGTATTAAAATATCATTCCATCAAGCCATGGTATGAGCATAAGATAAGCATACGAGACTACGCACCCCACACGGCCACACACTGAGCCAAGTCTCTCCTGTGTCCCAACAGTGTACTGATAGACTGGAAAGAGACAGGCTGATCCTGTTCCTCAACAAACTCATACTGAACAAGGTTAGTGATGAACATATGAGCATACGCTCTATTGGGAGCATCAACAAGAGACACACACACACACACACATATACACACAGTCGCACACACATGCACACTTTCCTGCTGTACTCCATCTGATATCTCTTATCCCTCTCTTGTAGAAAAATGTGAAGGAGGTGATGGACTCTAACGGTGTCAGGACCCTGGTGGACTTGCTTACCCTTGCACACCTGCACACTAGCCGAGCCACTGTGCCTCTACAGGTGTGTGTGTGTATACGTGTGTGTGTGTGTGTGTGTGTGTGTACGTCTGTGTGTGTGTGTGTACGTCTGTGTGTAAGAGAGAGAGAGCGCCCATACTGCCTAGAATATTTGCTTGTTGTGAGGGGTGATAAAATAATGAGATGTGTAATATGTGCTTATATGTTTGTGTGTGTTCTATCAGACTAACGTTATTGAAGCTGCTCCTGACATGAAGAGAGAGAGTGAGAAGGAATGGTACTTTGGGAATGCTGACAAAGAAAGAAGAGGACCTTTCAGCTATGAAGAAGTAAGCCACACACACACACACACACACACACACACAGACTGTAGGTCATTCTTGTCTCCCTAAACTTGCAAATTCACAACCTCCTTGTTCCTTCACCTGCCCCATCAGATGCAGGAGTTCTGGACCAACGGCACACTGACGGCCAAGACGCGTTGCTGGGCGCAGGGCATGGACGGTTGGCGCCCCCTTCAGGCCATCCCGCAGCTGAAGTGGTGCCTGCTGGCCTCAGGGCAGGCCGTCATGAACGAGACTGACCTGGCCACGCTAATCCTCAACATGCTCATCACCATGTGCTCCTACTTCCCTAGCAGGTAGAACACACACACACACACACACACACACACACACACACACACACACACACTCTCACACAGACAGGTTACCATTTACGTGGTTCTGCTACTTCATCATCATGAGCAGCTTCATGAATAGAAACACATGATCTAGTGGACTCAGAAACAGCCTTTTAAGCACATCAGTGTTTTTTTTTTTTAATACACTCAGCCAGGCAGTAGGTATGACATGGGATGAGATGTGCTCTAACATTTTATGACTTCTTTCCATCCCCCCCATGTAGAGACCAGGATAATGCCATCATCAGGCCGTTACCCAGAGTCAAGAGGCTGATCACCGACAACACCTGCCTGCCTCATATTGTCCAGGTGAGCTCCACTTTTGCAGATCAGTACAGTCGAACTCCAGGCATTTACAATCAATGGCAAGAATGCACAAGAATTGGATCTCTTTTCAACTGGCCTATGAGCAGTATTGTCGATGCGCATCGTTTTGTAATGTCTGATTCTCACGCTCATCATGTCTCAGCTGCTGCTCACCTTTGACCCCATCCTGGTGGAGAAAGTGGCCAACCTGATGTACCTGGTGATGCAAGACAACCCCAACCTGCAGAGGCTCTACCTCACCGGGGTCTTCTTCTTCATCATGATGTACACGGGCTCCAACGTGCTGCCGGTGGCCAGGTCGGCCTAAACCCTTAAACACACTCACAGAAATACACTCACGTTCACTCATTTTACACGTGCATTCGACTGCAGTTGTTCCACCTAATGTTTATTTTAATGTTTATTTTACATAGTGCTTTTCTCAAACCCAAGGTCGCTTAACATAGTAGAAGGAAAGCATTACAACAGACGGACAAACAATAACAAAACAGTAACAATACAACAAGACAAGCTATGTGTTGGGTGTAGAGAAGAAGTGATCATTAAACAAGAAGGTCTTGAGATGTGCACATTTCCTGCTTTAGCAGAAAGTGTGCAAGTACCCATACACTTTTCAATGAGCCTCATTTGATCTTCTGTCTGTGAACTTCCTGTCCTCCTTCAACAGGTTTTTGAAGTACACCCATCTGAAGCAGGCCTTCAAGTCAGAGGAGGTGAGTCAGTGTCTCGCATCCGTTCTGTCCATAACACCCTCTGTTTGACTTTGATCTTGACCCTGACCGCGGTATTTGACCTTTGACCCCCCTTGCAGGCTAAAGGTCAGGACATAGTGCAGCGCAGTGTGTTGGGCCCAGTGCTGCCTGAGGCTATGGTGTGCTACCTGGAGAACTACGAGCCGGAGCGCTTCTCCGAAATCTTCCTGGGAGAGTTTGACACCCCTGAGGCCATCTGGAGCAGTGAGATGAGGTGTGTGTGTGTGTGTGTGTGTGTGTGTGAAATTATTAATGAGGAGAACATTTCAATGTTTATTGTTCATTATTCGCACCCGATTCTTAACTGTGTGTGTGTTAAATCAGTAATTAGGAGAACATTTTATTGTTTAATGTACATTGTTCACAACTGATTCTCAACTTTGTGTGTGTGTGTGCCCCCTCTAGGCGGATGATGATTGAGAAGATTGCTGCTCACCTGGCTGACTTCAGCCCTCGTCTTCAGAGCAACACGCGAGCGCTCTACCAGTACTGCCCCATCCCTGTGGTCAGCTACCCTCAGCTGGACTACGAGCTCTTCTGCAACATCTACTACCTCAGGCACCTCTGCGACTCCACACGCTTCCCCAACTGGCCCATACGCGACCCTGTACGTAACGTGTGTGTCTGTATGTGTGTGTGTGTGCGCGCGCATGCGCGAGGGAGAGAGTTAAGCTTTACTTTTGTGATTTAATGGGGCAGTTTTGACAAGATCACTGAGTGACTGTGCATGCTCGAGTGAGCTAATTTCTGCGTGTGGGATTTAATTGGAGCTATTCTGACTAGACTACAGATTTTCTCTTTGTTGTCAAGCAGTGATGGATGCACAGCATTATATGCTAACTGTGTGTGTGTGTGTGTGTGTGTGTGTGTGTGTGTGTGTGTGTGTGTGTGTGTGTGTGTGTGTGTGTGTGTGTGTGTGTGTGTGTGTGTGTGTGTGTGTGTGTGTGTGTGTCCAACAGGTGAAGCTGCTGAAGGACACTTTGGAGGCCTGGAAGAAGGAGGTAGAGAAGAAGCCTCCCTCTATGTCTGTGGACGACGCCTACGAGGTGCTTAACCTCCCCAAAGGACAGGGCCAGTGAGTAAACGCACACACACACACACACCTCTTATTGTTCCCGTCACACCCTCTTCTGTAATCTTAATCCTGTTGTAAGCTCCGCAGACTCAGCAGTGTTATGTGTCCCCCTCAGGCACGAAGAGAGTAAAGTGAGGAAGGCCTACTTCCGCCTGGCCCAGAAATACCATCCAGACAAGAACCCAGAGGGCAGGGTGAGTGTGCAGAGCTGCAGATCTGTGTGTGTGTGTGTGTGTGTGTGTGTGTGCTGTTGTATGGATTTGTTTGGTTGAGTTTAGTGTGTGGACTTGCATTCTGCTTCTACTTCTCTTGCACTTGTGTGTGTGTGTGTGTGTGTGTGTGTGTGTGTATATGTGTATATGCAATGCATGTTCAGAAGGTATTATGAGAAATCTGTTTTGTTATTTTGTACGCCAGTGTTTCCCAAAGTCTGGGTCGCAGGAGAATTTATTTGGGTCGCCAGCCCAGCACAATTTATGTTGTGTTATAGGTCTAACTGATACCATTTGTCATTTGATACTAGGAAAGTTAACAGTTTTCTATTACAGGGTACCCGCGGAGTCTTAAAAGTATTAAAAAGTATTAAATTTCATTTTCCTAAATTAAGGCCTTAAAAAGTATTGAATTTCACCTCAAAGTCTGGAATTTTTTCACGGAGGTCTTAATTTTTTTTAAATGATCAGTAGATTTAGTGTAATATCCTCACGTAGCGTAAATCACAAGGATTAAAGTTCTCCGTTGTACGACGGATTTCCGTCAATTTGATTTTAGAAATGTCATATTTGAGATCGATGCAGATCCGGTGAGAAAAAAAAAGGAGGGGGGGGGTCTATCACCTTTTCTTTTCCTTTTTTTAGGGCAACTACAAATATTAGGTCCGATGAATGAATGTGTGTGATGGTAAATGTTTAAAGACCTAATAGTGTTCTTGAGAACTTTCTGTGTCTCAATCAGAGATTGCTCAAGAAGATACGTCAGCCATGAGTTTCGCTTTGTTTATGTTGTAGCTACACGGTTGTCTCATTGGCCTGGGGCGGTTGCTTAAAAAAAAAAGAACACGTCTGGAGGACGGTCTAAAAGTTGGATTACAGTGACACAATCGAGACAGCTGATGAGGTTGCCCAATCCGTTTAACTTTTTTTGATATGCTATTGTGAGCTTTATGTGCGAATTCGGAGGCTGTGTTCTTTCCATGCATCAATGTAGACAATTTCTTACTATCGCGAACTCTTGTCAGGGGAGGTCATTCATTTTGGGTGTCACCTATGACTTGAACAGATAGCCTGCTATGCCACCCGATGTACTATTATTGTTACAGTTTTTAATCAATGCAACTAACATTATGTGTAAAGCGACGCAATATAAACCATAGCCTGTGCCTCCCGTCTGTTATGACATGTACAACAATGTTTTTCCCAATTTCCGACGGAAGGTTTTGACTGAGAGTGTGCAGTTCAGAGCGTGAACAGTTCGCGACATTATTATTTTATGTTAAGTAAGGGGGTCAGTCGTGTTTATGACGTACAGACAGCCTTGTAGCCCATTTTGCTTAGGCCTCACTTTTAATGACAGTAGGTTGTGAGCGTATGTTGACAAAATAACCATGCAATTAAAATAGTCAACTTAAAACTTTGCTATTATTAATGTATAGCACAAAACCATAACCAGTAGGCCTACGAGAACCTCGCATATTAGCGTCATGATTTGTGTACGTTTATCTATGGCTGACCGTTTTTGCGCTAAGTGCGCCCTCTCCAGATTGTGGTTATCAGATGCACAGACCTCCTGCATGAGCACACACAGTATTGCTGCTCATTGGAAAACTGAGTTGTCTGTAAAACTCAAAATTACCATATTTTCATTAAATGCGGATGAGGCAACAAATGGAAATATGAACAGTATCTAGACTGTTCTGATTCATTACTTTGATGAGGAAATGTGAAGTCTTGCAAACTTGATTTTATAGATTTTACTTGGTGTTGAATTGCATATTAAGAAAAAAATCTCCCCTTTAAATACTTTTGGCCTGAAGTAATTAAATAAGAGTTTAAGTTAAAGCCTTGCTACAATATTGCTGCAGTAGAAAAGAACAGCAATGGCTAATCAGCAATGGTCAGGGATGGTATTGAAATATTGTTTTGTTCATCAGGAAAACTCAATCTCAATCAAGAACACTCTCAATTCGCCTTATTCACATGGCGGCCAATGGCGGCTAAAACGAGGCTACAGGGTACACAAACCATAGGATTGTTATGTTCTATGCCTTCACCTGTAGGTGGCATTAATTATATAGTAACTTAAGAGTACCCTGTAGCCTCGTTTTGGTGTTTATTTGGTGCTTTACTTTGCTGTTTGCATCTTTTTGTACATTAAAAACCAATTGGTCGCGACCGCAAAAGGGGTGCTATCTCTATAGGTAGATATGAACAACGTATGACTTATGGCCTGAAAAAAGTTTTTTTTTTTCACTTTAATCCCTGAAATAAACTAGGTTCTATTCTGTGTAAATTTGTCCATGAAGCAGGACATTCAGTCACGTTACTACCACGACAAATCTTTGCGTTGCCACTGCACTGCTGTCATGTTCATCTTGGCATGTTAAAACACTTGTAAATAGTAATTATTTGAGGTTTAATCTTACCTTTAATATTATTTATTCTATCCGAATGGGTGCGATGTAGGTATTAAATTTCATCTGAAGTGGTATTAAAAAGGTCTTAAAAAGTCTTAAATTTAGGTCTGACAATTCTGGGGGTACCCTGTATTAGGATGTAGTTTGTTAACTACCACAGTTACGGTTTTGTCATAAAAGCTCATGAAACTGGCGCATGAAACTGGGGGACGAACGCATCGCAGAGGGGGAGCCAGAGCATGGATATCTACCTCTCAAAATGAAACCGTTCTGTGGGGCGCCTGCCATGACCTGTACCTCGCAGTTGCAAACTGCAAGGGACATGAATCCGCCTATTTGCACGAACATTAACAGATACCAGTTCCTCAACTTTACCGATTAAAATCTAGTGACCGTGCTGTCAACTAAAGCAGACATCCATAGACCGGATAAGGATTTTCAATTTGCATGTAGATAGTTTCGATTGTAGATGCAATCTTTAAAGTTAATAGCAACCTCCTCACATTCTTATTTCTGATTTAAAATGCACAACAGTGCATTATATTAGGCTACAATTTAAAGACATTTTAAACACTATTTCTCTCGTTTTCTACCTCGCAAACTCCAAAGTAAAGGCACATTCTTCTGGCTATTGCCCAAAAGCCTCTTGTTCTGATATAACGACTATATAATATAATACAACAATACAATATAACGACTTGAGTTATTTGCTGTTTACATCGGAATTGACGTCCACAGTGTTATGGACCCATTTGTCTGCAACGCAACGTAGCCTACAACTTTTTTTTTTAGAAATACAGGAACAGCTTTACTATGCTGACGGATGCGCATTAAAACGTATCTTTTCAGTAGTCATTTCCAACTTTTCACGCTGATGGTGCTCAAAATGCAACACTACCGTGTTCAAAGCAGGATCTATCTATCTAGATCCTATAGCAATGTATGGTTGGGGGAGGAATAGAAAAGTTGGAGAACCTGTGGCCTAAAACAATATTGGTGATTGCAGGGTAGATTTGAAGTGAAATGGGTCGCGATGGTCTGTCATTTTTAAAAAGTGGGTCGCCAGAAAAAAAGTTTGGGAAACACTGTTGTACGCCATCATGTCAAAGGGGAACTAACTTCTCTCATGGACTGCTGCTATTCTCAGGACATCTTTGAGAAAGTGAACAAGGCCTATGAGTTCCTCTGTTCCAAGTCGGCGCGCATCGTTGATGGGCCTGACCCGGAGAACATCATTCTCATCCTCAAAGCCCAAAGCATCCTCTTCAACAGACATCGCCAAGGTCTGACACCACCCTTCTGCCATCTCCTTCATAGTCACTTTGGATGCTCTTGGCTCCTGACTATCTGTGGTGTTTTTTTTTTAAATGGAGGCATTTCATATATGTGATATCAAAACTGTTGCTCATCACACCTCATGGAAAACACTTAACCACATAATTAGAGGTTGTTGTGGCTAAGTTAGTATTAGTAATGATTTGATTGTAACTTGTTTGATCAATCAGCTGCAGCAGTTGTGATTGACTGCAATAGTAATAGTAGTAATAGTTAGTTAAGTTAGCTTGTTTTAGTTATGTTAGTGATGATTTACTCAGTGAGTCTATTTGTGTGTGTTCTATTAGAACTGGAGCCCTACAAGTATGCCGGCTACCCCATGCTGATCAAGACCATCACCATGGAGACGGGTGACCAGCAGCTGTTTTCCAAGACTTCGCCCTTATTGCCGGCGGCAGCAGAGCTGGCCTTCCACACGGTCAACTGCTCCGCCCTCAACGCTGAGGAACTGCGCCGGGAGAATGGCATTGAGGTAGAGTCGTCAATAGTGAAACATTGTTTACCTTCTGAATATTTCATGAGCACTTCAGTATTGAGCGTTGTTGGACATGTCAATTGGGAAATCCACTAACTGCCACTACCCATAATGCACCTGAATGCCTCTTCCTTTCTTCCCTGGGCAGATTTTGCTGGAGGCGCTGTCTCGTTGTGTTGCCGTATTGACCGCCTCCAGCAAGCCTGATGACATGGCTGTCCAGGTACCGTAAAACTCACTAGCTATAGCGTCCCACATTGGATCAGTAATGCCCTTATCATCAGTGTTCTGAACAGCCTATAGCGGATCTCGAGTCAGTACTACAAATTGTGTGTGTGTTTGCCAGGTGTGCGGGCACATCTGTAAGTGCTACAGTGTGGCGGCTCAGTTTGAGGAGTGCAGGGAGAAGATCATTGAGCTGCCCAATATCATTAGGGACGTCTGTCATGTGTTGTTCTACGGCAAGGTAACGCTAAAAACAACTTTGGTACTGATAAAATGTTTTTTAGGTCATAGTTTTGCTTTTAGGTCATAGTTTTCAAATAATCGTAATCTTTGTAATTAGTTCTCTGCTCACCCCCCTCTCTCTCTCTCTCTCTCTCTCTCTCTCTCTCTCTCTCTCTCTCTCTCTCTCTCTCTCTCTCTCTCTCTCTCTCTCTCATTCTTTCTCTCTCTCTCATTCTTTCTTGTTTCTGTCTTTTTTCTGTTTTTTCTGTCTCCTCAGGGCCTGCCTCGCCTGGCCTCCCTGGCGGTGCAGTGCGTCAGCTCCTTCGCCGTGGACTTCTTCCTGCAGACGCACTTGTACCACGCCGGCGTGCTGTGGCACCTGGTGCCGCCGCTCTTCAACTACGACTACACGCTGGAGGAGAGCGGCGTGCAGGCCAACCAGGACACCAACCAGCAGGAGGTGGCCAACAGCCTGGCCAAGCTCAGCCTGGTGTCGCTGGCCCGCCTGGGCGGCTACGGCAGCATGGCGGCCATCACCGACGGCACGGGCGACCACGAAGAGGGGCAGCCCAACGGCCTGGACGGCCCGGGGGGGACGCCGCCGGAGAACCCTACCGTCCGCAAGAGCCTGGCGGCCATGCTGACGCCCTACATCTCCCGCAAGCTGGCCACTGGAGCACCTGCGGAGGTGGGTGGAGAGCGACGCTCGGATGTTCAGTGTCTGCAGACACACCTGGGCTTGCGGTCTGGTTGGATTGTGTGGCCATTTTGGGTCATTCATGTCTTATGAAGAATGGGCTTCAGGACTTGTAGTTTGTAGTCAAGTGAAATTAAAAGCAGATTACGCCCTGTTCTGTATAACAAATTGCATCACGATTCGTTTTTTTATCTCAACAAGTTGTAATCTTCACACATTTGATGTTTTGCTGATCCACGGTGTATACATTTACAATATTGCAGGGTTCCACGGGTCTGGGAATTTCTGGAATATCATGGAATTTTAGAAAGTCTATTCCAGACATGGAAAGTCAGGGAATTTTATCATTTTTGGGGCAAAGTCATGGAATATCAGGGAATTTTGTTGTAGCAGTATCATTTTCATACAAATATATTTCTACACAGAATTTGTGTATATCTGCTTATTAGCTTTACTGCTTGCTTGAGTAGCCAAACTGTGTTTATTCAATGCCCATTTATTCATCTCCCGCTCTAAAAAAAGTAAAAGATTCTTGACTGCTACGCGGGTGTTCTGAAATCATTGGTCGGTATATTGTACCATTCATTATATAGTAAGTCATAGAAATGTAGGTTTTTTGTCAGGGAAAGTCTGGGAAAAATCATGGAATTTTACATTTGACTTAGAGTGGGAACCCTGTTATTGATGTTTAAGGACTGTATCTCTGACTGATACCTCTCATGGCTGTGTTTAGGTTCTGAAGCTGCTCAACAGTAACTCGGAGAACCCATACCTGATCTGGAACAACGGAACCCGTGCAGAGCTGCTAGAGTTCCTGGAGGAGCAGCAGGAGGGCAACATCAAGAGGGTGAGAGACAGAGAACCCACCTGTCACCCCACCCGTCATTTACCTGTCTGCCTATCGACACTGTCAGTGTACATACAGATGCTCATGTAAAGACCAAACACCTATGAGGGTGTAAAGGTCAACAGGTGAACAGTCACTCTACTGTTCCATCCAGAGCATGATTCATCGTGTTTGTTTTTGCTCCTGCAGGGCGAGTGTGATAAGAACTTTGGTGCTGAGTTTGTGTTCAGTGATCATGGCAAAGAGCTGATCGTTGGAGAAATCTTTGTTCGTGTTTACAACGAGCAGCCGGCCTTCCCTCTGGAGGTGAGGATTGCACAGTGTGTGGTACTGTCCCACTGCTTCAGCATCTAAAAGTTTTTAAGTGCCAGTATAGGCCATTATTATCTTATCTTTTCATCTGTGTATCTTGGACTAATGTAAACTATTTCAAGTTAATGCATTTGTCGGAAGCCTAATTGAATTGCAGGAAATTTAGTTTGCTATAGTTGCATCTTTAGATTGACTTTCCACTCTCCACCCATTACTTAATGGAATAGCTGATTCAGAATGCTAATGAATTTGATACACATTAGTAATAAAACTTGTACATCATAAAATGAATTATTAAGTTACAAAGGATTGGTATGAATTATTGATTGATGGTCGTTTACTCCATTGACCTGATGTGACCGGGGGCCTGCCCTGTATCGCTCTCCCCGTCCCAGTACCCCAAGGCGTTTGCGGCCAGCCTGCTGGACTACGTGGGCTCCCAGGCCCAGTACCTGCACACGCTGCTGGCCATGACCCAGACCAGCAAGGTGGAGTCGCAGCAGCACGCCCAGAGGCTGCGCTGGGCTGAGATGGCCCTGGAGGCCCTCCGGAACGTCATCAAGAACAACCCTGGTCAGTCTCGCCATCATCACCAGTAGCACTGAATGGGATCAGTGGATCATAGCCATCATGTTTAATGGGCTGTATAACCAATCAATGGGAGCTGTTGTGTTATCTGACAAAAGAGGAGTCTCTTGAGAGTTGAGAGTATATTTATGAAATGCTCTAAGAAAGATGAAGGACAAAGCCTTAATCTTGAATGAAGAAGTAGCATTGAATGGGATCAGTGGATCATAGCCATCATGTTTAACTCATTTAGTGCCAAAAACGTAATATTACGTTTTTCCTTCCCATGCGTTGAGTGCCAAAAACTTAATATTACGTTTTTAGCTTCTTTTTTTTTAAATTACGAAACTAAACACTCTAACACACCTTATATGTGATTTTGGGAACTCTGTGATGAATGGAAATTAAATATATGACTATCAAAAACTCATGAAAATGCACAATCTGGACATTTTATCATAACTCTGTTGCCGCTTTGGGTCGAATCAGTGACTCATGCACGTCATGTCAAAACCAGGCCATTTTCGTGGGTCTATCACTAGGTGGCAGTCTCGCCAGGTCTCGCTGATCACTTCCCGGAAAGTTTACCAAAGTTTGCAGGCAACACTTCATATTTCATGAAAGACGTTATATCTCCATTTCTAGAAAAAAACAGCGATTTTGATGAAAACTAGCCACTGTTTAGCTTGGGGATTTCTTAGGAACAGAGGCGTGTAGAAATACACGGTTTGCACCCACTGAGAGCTTAAAGTCTCACCTTTTAAACGAGCCATTGTATGTGTTCATAGCTATAACACAGAATATGCTGTGGCTGTACAAAAATCATCAACAATGGTCTAGATTGCTGGCACTCTAGGACAAAGCTTCTGAAAACAGCTTGGCATTCAATTAGTTAATGGGCTGTATAACCAATCAATAGGAGCTGTTGTGTTATCTGACAAAAGAGGAGTCTCTTGAGAGTTGAAAGTATATTTATGAAATGCTCTAAGAAAGATGAAGGACAAAGCCTTAATCTTGAATGAAGAAGTTGCTCTGCACTCTAGAGTATCTATCAAATAGTTGCACAGCATCCAGGAATAGTCGTGATGACTGCTAGAGGACAATCAGTTTGTAATAATCTCGTGACCTTGTGTCTGCCCTTCCCCACCCCTAGGCTCAGAGACGGAGTGCATTGGTCACTTCAAGCTGCTCTTCTCCCTGCTGCGGGTGCACGGGGCAGGCAAGGTGCAGCAGCTGGCCCTGGAGGTAGGCATCTCACTGTCCATCACCTCCCATCAGGCCTTCCCAGTCAATATATATATACATATATACACAATGTGCTTAGTACATATATTCCATATGTGTATTAAATAAGTCAGTTATATTTTTATACTAAATAACATAGTGCCCTTGTATTCCTTATTCATATTCTTCAGTCTGTTTGGTAGGATTGAGTAAGCCTACTGAATCTTGTGCGTAAAGAGAAACCTATGAACAAACAGTGTTTGCACACAGTACACATACAGTGTTTGTAACCTTTTGACTGCTGGTAGTGCTATTAAATGTAGTTAAATAACAGTGTTCTGATTGTTTTCACTACCAAAGGTTATCAACACCGTGACTTCCAATCAGGACTGCGTCAGCAACATTGCAGAGTCGTTGGTTCTGTCCAACCTGCTTGTGCTGCTGCACTCCCTGCCCTCCAGTAAGATTCCATTCTGCTTTTAGCATGCTGAGTGCTAGTAGTGCTGTTGGATTGATTGAAACTAGGACACATTTGTTGTCTTTAGCATTAACATCAAAATGGGATGTGTCCCCAGTGTAATTTCATTTCTCTCTCTCTCTCTCTCTCTCTCTCTCTCTCTCTCTCTCTCTCTCTCTCTCTCTCTCTCTCTCTCTCTCTCTCTCTCTCTCTCTCTCTCTCTCTCTCTCTCTCTCTCTCTCTCTCTCTCTCTCTCAACATAAGTGTTCATTACTCTGTTTCCTTTTGTTTACTAGGCAGACAGCTTGTTTTGGAAACCCTGTACGCACTCACCTCCAACACTAAGATTGTCAAAGAGGCCATGGGCAAGGGTGAGCACACTTTCCTTTCTCTTCTCAGTTCCTCTCACAAAAGGCTCTTCCTATCTTTATGTATTCACACACTGTGCTTTTAACACTTTCCCTCTCGTCCCTCCTCAGGTGCACTCATCTACCTGCTGGACCTCTTCTGTAACTCCACTCACCCGCAGGTGCGCTCGCAGACCGCCGAGCTCTTCTCCAAGATGACCTCAGACAAGCTTGTGGGACCAAAGGTCAGTTAATAGGATCGGAACAAAGGTAATGGTGTTGTTGAGGGTCCTTTTGGGACTGTTTATCCAGCGCTGTTTCTGAAAGATTTAAATATTGTGAGATCCAAAGGACACACAATAGACATCAAACGCCTGTGTTCTCTAGTACCGCAATCGTGTTGTAGCGTTAGTAAGACTTTTTTTATTGGAAGCTTTAATTCTTCACTTCCTATACTACTTTTTTCACATAGTTCCTTCATTTCTTCTTTTCTCCCTGTCTCGTGTTTTGTCTCAGGTGCGTCTGACTCTGATGCGTTTCCTGCCGGGCGTGTTCATGGACGCGATGCGGGACAACGCGGAGGCAGCCGTGCACATCTTCGAGGGGACGCACGAGAACCCCGAGCTCATCTGGAATGACGGCTCACGCGAGACCGTCTCCACCACTGTCAGAGAGATGATGCTGGAGTAAGGACCACATGCACACACACCCCCCTAGCCAACACTCCTTGAAGCCATTTATAATCATCTACTGTATAGCTGGATACTTCCGAGCACACACACACACACACACACACACATTCAGATATGTACAATCGTAGGCAAAAGCATAATGCTTTTTTTATATATTTAAAATCGTTATGATTTATTTGTGATAAAGCATCCCCTCTTTCTCTGATTTCTTCTCAGGCACTTTAAACAGCAGAAAGATAACCCAGATGTCAACTGGAGGGTATGTTTGCTTTTCATTTATTGGCTGTTGGGAAAACATGACTGTAATTGCCCTACATAACAGTGTAAGAGAAGTATTGTGGTGTTAATGGTGTGTGTGTGTGTGTGTGTGTGTGTGTGTGTGTGAATAGCTGCCGGAGGACTTCACGGTCCCTTACGCAGCGGGGCAGGGGGAGCTGGAGGTGGGAGGAGTCTACCTCAGAATCTTCATCGCTCAGCCGGGCTGGGTGCTGCGCAAGCCTCGAGACTTCCTGGTATCCCTACTGGAGACCCTCACCACACTGCTGGAGAAGAACAACCCCAACGTGAGGGGACACACACACACACACGTTCACATAAACATGCACACATACACAGACTTATGTCGAAACACAAGTGCTTGTGAACTCACACATGCACACAACCAGAGACAGATCATTAGTCTACCATGAAGGACGCTAGGAAGCTTACGAAATTCTCTTTTTTCTAAGTACTTACTTGTAATGTTGCTTACGTATATAATTATGTATAAGTATATATACTCTTTTGATCCCGTGAGGGAAATTTGGTCTCTGGCATTTATCCCAATCCGTGAATTAGTGAAACAAACAGCATTGCCTGAGTACAAATGAGTGTAGAGAAGCCATACAGCATTGCTGCTGCCAGACTCATCACAGCATTGCTGCTTTCGTCATCTAATTTGCTTTGATTTCCCTAGGGCGAGGCCTTGGAGACGGTCACCACGGCAGCAGTGTGTTTATTCAGCACGCAGACGCAGCTGGCTGATCAGGTGCCTCCTCTGGGTCACCTGCCGCGGATCTTAGCCGCACTCAACCACAAGAACAATGCCGTTCCCAAGAGCTCTATTCGCCTCATACACGTGCTGTCTGACAATGAGGTATTTACACACACACACACACACACACACCTAGACATACTTAGCATCTCTCACGCACACACACATCGTCACAATGAGCAGTCATGCCGTAAACCACAGTGTGGATTATATGTAACATTTATTAAATGACAATGGCATGTTGTTTCTTCTAGTGTGTGTACTGTATGTTCTTATCTGTGTGCGTGTGTGTGTGTGTGTGTGTGTGTGTGTGTGTTCTCCACTGTAGTTGTGTGTGCGCTCCATGTCAGCTCTGGAGACGATTGGTCCTCTGATGAGTGGGATGAAGGTGCGGGCCGACATGGCTGGTCTGGCCTGTGAAGCCCTCAACCGCATGTTCCAGAAAGAGCAGACTGAGCTTGTGGCTCAGGTAAGACACAGACACGTATGAGTATTCCAGTACAGTCTAACACAGCTAACAGACAACAGCTGGACCGACACATGCAAACTTGACAATCACACGCAAGCATACACTCCTGAACAGATGGCTGATACAAGATCTAGTTTGCATTAGATATGAAAACCTAACTCTTTGTGTGTGTGTCTTTGTGTGTGTGTCTGTGTGTGTGTGTGTGTGTGTGTGTGTGTGTGTGTGTGTACAGGCCTTACGGGTGGAGCTGGTGCCCTACCTGTTGCGTCTGCTGGAGGGGATCGGGCTGGAGACGCTGGACAACCCCTCAGCCATTAAAGCCCAAATCGTCAAAGCCCTCAAGTCCATGACCAGGAGCCTCCAATATGGAGACCAGGTACTAACCCAACACACACGCACACACACACTCTTACAGGATACTAAAGCCCTCCAGCCTAGACACTTGGGAGGCAAGAGCACACACACACACACACACACACACACACACATATATACACACACACACAGACACCCCATTTCCAGGGATGCCAGAAAGCCATTTATACGGCATGATGATTATGGTATGTGGTAACATGTATGCAATTACAATATTACTAATAGGGCCATGTTTTGCAGGTGAATGATATCCTTTCTCGTTCCACTGTGTGGAGTGCCTTCAAAGACCAGAAACATGACCTCTTCATCTCAGAATCGCAGGCTGCTGGATACCTGACAGGTAGAGATGCTCGCAAACGCACACACTCCTCACTCACACACGCTCAAACGGACACACACAAGCATGTGATTCCCCTTTAACATTTGTGATTCTTCTGCTTAGCTTTAATGCTGCTTGGCATTGATTGCTTGAACCTGCTTGTGCTAAAGTAGAAAGTCCTTTCCATTTCCTTGTCTCTTATACTCTTCTCTTGTCTTCTTCTCAAACTCCTGTGCTTTACTTTGTCTCTCCTCATCTTTCCTCCTTCGTTTCCTTCTCTTCCTCCTCTCCTCTCCTCTCCACTCCACTCCTCTCCTCTCCTCGTCCTCTCTTGGGCATCTTTTCCTCCTCAGGTGTGTCCACTCCCTCTCTCCTGGCCTCCAGCAGTCCCTTGCGGAGTGGGCTGTAGTGGGGTATGCTGGGCTCTTGTTGCCCTCTTCTGTCTTACTTTACCACAGGTACACTTCAGCCTTACCCCACCCTCCCCACCTCTCTTCTAGCTCCCACCTTTTCTCACTCATTTGTCATGTTCCGTGTTTCCCATTTCCCATGTTCCACTGCTGTGCTGCACGTCTACTCCACTCATTCGTTTTCACAAGCGTCCAACAGAAGACAGATCCTCATCACAATTCCTCAAAGCCTTTCCAATTCATCCATGGCCATTCTTTCTTGTTTGTAAATAATTGTGTGTGTAAAACACTGCATCCTCCATTGTTTCAGCATCAGATTTTGCCATTAAACTGATTTTTAGCTGACTTGTTTACCTATTCAGAATGTAAATCTGACATGAAAAATGTGTGCTCACTGTGACTCTCCAAACATCACGCGACCGAAGGCAAGCCGTACTTGTGACCAGTGGTGTATTCTAGTTCAAAAATAGTCTTTTGAAAACAGTTTGTCACTCACAAACTGATGAGGCTGATGAGTTCTTCACAAACATACATGGATACTGAACAAAGGGTTAGAAGCTACCATTGAAACTTAACAACGTGGAATGTTTATGCTAATGTGTTCCTATTTAACCATCCGTATTCACCTTGAATATTCACTTCTGTTGAAAGAATATGAATGCACCTCTGAGCACAGTAAAATGTGTGTGATCTTGTGTGCTGATTGTCCATTTGATGGGTTCTGTTCACAGGTCCAGGAGTGGCAGGCTACCTGACTGCAGGTACTGGAGCCACTGTGATGCCTAATGTCCCTCCCCCGGTGGACAATGATGTTGGAGACCTGGGTTGAGCACACGCCTAGTCCCCCTCTGCTCCCACCCCGACTGTAACCTGCAAAGACGGACACTTTGCCGTCCACCTGCCGCCCTGTCCACCCTCCCAAAGTGACACTTAAAAGACAGGCTCAGTCGTCAGCCCTCGAGTAAACAATAGGAAGGAGGAAGAGAGGGGAGATATGGAAATCCATTAAAAACAATACAAATCTGAAAAGGCAGGCAACGGAGAGGGGGCTGTTGATGCGCACCTCACCAAATGTCCTCAAAATGTCCACCACATCTTCACAAAATGTCTGCCACCAGACACCGCACTGGTCGTCTTCAGTGATTACTTAACTCTCTTTTAACTTTGTCTTGTCAGCTTCCTTGTGTTTTTGTTTGTTTGTTTTATGATTTACTTGAGCTCTTGATGTTGTTTTCTCTCTCACCCTTAAAGGAAGGAAAATAGTTTACTTTTGTATGAGTATATTTTTTACAATTGATTTTTGGTTTCTGTGTGTGGAAAACAAAGACCATGAAAAGACTGAGGAATCATTATCATGTCTGCGTCTCCACTCGTCTGCCCTCTCCTCTATCTCCAAGAGGACAGCCTCCCTTCTTACCCACATGACCACTGGACAAGCGCCAAACATCTCATCCCCGAGGCTTTTCCACCGAGCTCTCCCTCATCTACGGACCTGTCCGATGATTATCGCTTTTCATGATTTTTTTTTTTTTTTTTGAAGACCTTGTTTTATAGTGTTGTACAAATGTGGTTTAAAGAAAGCTGGGAAGAACAAAAAAAGGAGCTTGCAGGATAACCAAGTGATGCGTCATCATGAACCCAACCCCCCCCCAGATGACACGGCGTTCCCTCGGACATCTGCTCTAAAAGCAGGCGGAACGTAGACACCAATCTCTTTATCTCAATCTCACCTGATTCGAATTGTGAACTTGTCCCAATCACTTAACCCCCTTCTTCCTTCACAATGAAAAGCTTTTCATGAAAATCTTTTTTTCTATGCTCTTTCTTCTCTCCAGGACGCAAAAAGCACTAGAATATTTATGCCCCCTTGTGGACCTCTTACGGACGAGTGAATGACTGATGAAGGATCTCTTAATGACTAGTGCAATTTGTGAGATGTTCTATGTAATATGCCGTATATAAACTTTCTATATTGAATGTACATTAAAAAGAAAAAATAAATCTGTCACACTTGTACATAAAATTTTAAAAATAAAAGGGAACTCACAATGTGTTTTTTCCCCTTTTCATTTGAAATCTACATTGTGTGTATGTTATCATATGTTGATTATGATTATTTGCTGAAACTGAGTAAAATAAGGCTGGCATATTTGAATTGCTTATATTAGGCAGCTCAAATTATTTCAGTGGCACTTCCACTTCAGTTACAATGTCCCTTTGAATCGCAGTTTCCTGGTTGGCACTTTCAAGTCTGGCTTTGCATTGTAGCCTCTCCAGTTAATATTGCCAAGTAGCTGTAATGTATCCAAAGAATCGTTTTGATTTTTGGAAACGTTACTCCAGTAGTGTTGAAAAAAAGATTGCCATTCAAATAAATGTGTTGTTCCTGACTTTGCAACTCTGCGAAAGAAACACTTGTCTTGACTTATGACTTTGTGTCATACCATTTCAGTGGAACAACATATTACATTCATAAAGATAGGGATGTCTGGTTTGCTCCTAATTGTAATCATGATGGGTTACTATAAGATTGGGAACTACACCTTAGATTTATTGTTACGTGGACCTCTTATACATACATCATACATCGTACATACATCTTATACTTTTTGTAAACACTTAACATTTAAATCTGACAATATATTTTCTTGCATGGGGTTCTGTTCTCGGAAATTTCCTGTACAAACGCACAGAGGCGTTCTTCTCTAACGATGGTTTTGTCAGGAAGCAACCCGCCAAACCCTTTGAGGGCGCTGTCACGTGAAGGGCGAAGACGCCATTGTACGTGCGAGTAAGGGCGGTTGGTTGGCCGACGAGACGGCGATAGATCCACAAGCCAAGCGAGTCACAATAATAAAGGCGGAGTTGGCAGGGGCAGTCTGAACTCGACAACAGCACACATCAACTCGGCTTCCACAGGCAGGCAACTCACCGGCGGATTACACTACATTTGTTTAGTTACCAGAGGTGTAACAATGGAATGTTGACCAGCTATATGAGTAAAACTAAAACGGAGAAATTACTCGTACATTGCGCACGTCACCGCGGACTTTGCGTACGAGACGGGCAACGGAGAGCTACAAAGCCGGCTGTGCCGTATGGTTGAGAGCAGCCCAGCCCCCAACGAGTCGGAGTGGCCTGCTCAAAGCAGAGAGGGAAAGCTAACTTAGCTGATGCATTAACTTGCCCTGTTGCTGCATCTTACTGTTCGGTTTAGGTTTTACCTTGACATCTTCTTTTAAAAGGGATTTTAACGCACTATGTCGTAAAAAGTTGGACTGTTGTTTCATTTGGCTTATAGCCTTTTAAGAGACATCTGCAGGTTATTTTGTGTTGGATAACGTTCGCGTACAGCGTTGATAATAACACTGCTAGCCGGGTAGCTAGCAAGGTAGCTAACGCTATAGCTACGTCGTTTCAAATTAGCTAGATTGCCTCAAAGCTGTGCACTACTTTTAGAGCAACAGCAGGTTAAACATTTAATTCCAAAACGCAGACACATGATTCTGTTGATGACGAATGATACTGGTCATTGTACGCGTTAGTAGACAGCTGGTGAATGCGCTTTTGTGAATTTGCCATATACCTCGCTTGTCTTTCCATTCTCGTCAGTTTAACATTAGGGTTTTGCTGTTGTAACGTGAAAACCCTGGTGTAAGGATTTTAAGGCGATATTTTGATCTTTGTGTAACTGTTAGTCAATTTAACCGATGCTGTGAAATGCATCTGTATACTTGTGCAAGGTCTGTGTACTTTACAAGATCTTCGTCGCATTTTAACAAGCTGGTTAACTTACTATCCAAGAGGGAGTTGATCTGATTGCTCGCTTTTTGCGCTGCAGCATTTGAGCGCATTGAAGTTTCTGGGAGTAAGAACTGGAATCAAAAAAATAATTGAAGTTTAAGTGGAGTTGTGTTTCGTTTAGATTGGTCATCTGTTTGTCTGTGTGGGGCTAAGGGCTGTATTGGGACTCTTGCTTCCTCCCTAAACCAGCCGTGCTCCTCTGCGAGATCTTCTTTACTTTCGCCCTGATCTCTGCTCTATTCCGGCTCCTCTCCGATGTGGAGTGCCTGAGTTTCACCGGCAACCTTTCTCCCCCGGAGGCCGGACATGCTGAAGTGTATTCCACTGTGGCGCTGTAACCGCCACGTCGAGTCGGTGGACAAGCGGCACTGCTCCTTGCAAACTGTCCCCGATGAGATCTACCGCTACAGTCGAACCCTAGAGGAGCTGCTTTTGGACGCCAACCAGCTTAAGGAGCTACCCAAGGTAAGTCCCTGCTTCTTTCGCTGTATATCTTTGAATGGGGGACATTGAAATACCTTTGTGGGGTGGTGTTTGAATTTTACTGTGAATATACTCTGAACGGCGTTCTTATGTGAGTAGTCTAGTCGTGGGTCTGCAGAGGAAATCTGGAGCTGAGCACACCGTAGCCAGTTTCCCTCGCCTAGAGAAGTCCTGCCTGGAATGGTGTTCACACCTCCTCCCACTCTCGCATGGTGACAAAAGCCCACTGCAGCGGCAAGTCCTCTGTGTATTTATAGGAGATGGGGGGGATTTGGGTTCGGCCTGCTCCCCACTGTAGTCTTTTGCCTTTGTTTTAATGCCTTTCATTATTGAGCGGGCACTCTCCCCATGTTTCTTGGGCTCATGCATACGCTTAATAGCGTTCCAGGGATTCGGTAATTGTCACCATAGTGTTGTGCTGCTGCCATTGTGGTTTGTGGCAGGACAAGAAAGATATGATGCCAAGGAGTAATTGTGATTGTGTCTGTGTGCGTGCGTGCGTGCGCGCGCAACGTGTTGAGAGCCCTCACTGATATAAGCTATGAAACATCTGTATTCTGAAAGGGCAAAACTGTCCCGAGCATGGTAGCACCCATATAGATACTGCTCACTGTGTTGTTTCTCGATTTATTGCACGCTCTAACAGTTGGAGCCACTGGATCTCTGTCCTGTTCTGACAGCATTTGACATATAGCTTGATGGATATGCTGGATATAGGTGAAGTGAATGCAAACGTAAAGAAAGGTTGCAGATGAATGTCCTTACATAGATTATGTTCATATCCTGTTGTGGAATCAGTGGAGTTTGCCAGAGGTTAGCAGTGAAGCAAATGGGGTTTAAGGAGTGAAGAAGAGTGCCCATTACACAGAAGCTGATGTGAATGTCTTCGCCAGCAGAAGAGAGTGTGCATTGTGCTTACACTTTAAAAGCTTTGCTCCTTGGCTTTTCATTTGCGCTCTCCAGTGAGGGAGTTAATTTGCCTGTGTGTGTGTGTTGTGTGTGTTGGGAGAACAGTAGTGCTGAGTTAGCGGCATGGCATTGTTTATGATCACACTCTGTAGTACAGTGTAGGGACAGAGAAAACACAGGGTGGGGGATGAGGGAGAGAGAGAGAGGGAGAGAGAGAAACAGAGAGAGCGGACAAGAATATGCAGATTGCCATTAGGTAACATTTGTCTGCAACCTGTCTTCACTGAATCTCTGAATGCATGTGATGCAACTGCTCCTCACATGACTTAGGCTACTACACTTGTCCACTAATGACTCTATCGGCCAAGAGCCTCTGGGGCTGGGCTTGTGACCTTCCCTCTGCTAGGGAGGATCCACTGTGATGCAGTAGCCTCTCAAGGCCACTAATTTGCCCAGACAGAGGCCCCTTTCTCCATATCCCCCTTCTTGGCAGTGCCAGACCCCCACCCTCCTCCAGCGGCTGGATGCAAACGAGGGCTGACAGGGTCTTTGCTGTGTCGAGAGTGCCCTGTGCTGCATGCAGACAGCCGGCATATGGTCTCCAGTTGGTCCTGCGGCATGCTGGGAGCTCGGCATGGCTGGGCTTGACCGTGTGAGCACGGAGTACCACTCGTGTGGTGGTGCAATACTCTTACATCCGATGCCCGTTGTCATTGCACTTGTTTAGATTGTGTGGAGACACGGCTGAGTTCACACTGGGAAAAGGGCAGTTTACTTTATGTTAAGTAACCCTAAAAGGTGAAAAGTCTTTCTGAGATATTTTGACTCCCTGGGCATAGGACAGTGTGGCCGGGCTGAGTAGCTAGCTGGTCATCGGGGGTGACATATGGCACAGCTCGAGGTGTTGGAGGGACCGTGCTAAGCAGCTTACCCCACCTTCACCCCTCATGAGAGCTGTGCCTGAATAGATGGTGTTTTGTTTTTTGTTTGTTCTTTTGTTTGTTGTTCAAATGCCTCAAATGAGATTACATGGAAAGCACCCCCAGTATGGATTTATCCAAATTTGGGTGTTGGCCAGCTTAAATCTCAGCCATGTGCATTTCACTTGGACATTTCCAAGAGACAGTAGGCTAGCATTCAGAACAGACTAGGGTGACTTCTCTCTGATGTCCACAACCCCATGAAGAGGAAAAGTAAGGATGTCCTCCTCACCCAGTTTTTCAGCTTTCTAAGAGAAGCAGAGGGTAGCGGATGACCGCCCATGTGTGGGAGGTGAAGAGTTGAAGAGAGGGAGGTGGGTGATTTGTGCAGAGATGACCACTGGAGCGTAGGGCTTAGCCAACCACACTGCCAGACCCTCCGCTGTGAAGAACAGCCTCTTTCAGGCTCCAGGTCTCTTGCATGGCCAAGAAGCACTCATGTGTGCTCTCAGGGTGGTGTTTCCGGCCAGCCGGCCATCCCAGTGTCCTGTTGAAATACCCATTGTGTGAGTGTGTGTGAATGAGTTTTTTTTTCCCTTTCTTTCTAATTTTCATTTTATTGAGTGAAATTTGAACTGGACGATTTGCCCTCCTCAAGTTGCTGTAGCCTTCAGCTACCACAGCAACCGTCTGCAGCATCCACTCCGTCGCCCGTGGTCACCAGTCCGTCGAGTAGTGGTCACAGTGGGATTTTCGAGTTCGAGTGGCCGGCGGGCGCATCTCTCTGGGAGCAGGTGTGGCCACGGTGGTCTTCGGGCGGCCTGAGCAGATGGAGCTTTAGGCGCCCGGAGTCTTACGAAGTTCACCCTGGATCCATCCCCACCACCAGCCTCCCCGTCCACCTGGCCTCTCTGAAGATTAAGTCAGCCATTGTTAGTAGGAGCTGGACTCCTGGTGCATGCATGGTTTGCAGAGCAGCTGGTTATCGCCGCGGAGAAGCACTCTGACTGACCTGGGCTTTTGGGAAGTTTGGTGAAAAAAAAAAAAAGTACAAGCGTGACCCATAAACAGAAATTAAGGTCATGTAGCACAAAAAAAAGGCACGCTGAGTAAACATGGTAAACAGCACCGCCCCTCAGGGAAATGAGCTTGTGGCAAGCTCAGGACCGAGATCGGGACTCAGCTCTGTCGAGTTAGACGCTTCTCTTCCAACGTATCAGAGAGGAGTGAGCAGGAATTCCCCCTCAGTGTCTCTGCCTCACTCACACACACACACACACACACACACTCATTACGCAATGCTCTAATCTGCAGCTCTCTTTAATGCTCCTTTTGTGTAGTCGCTCAGCGCACCAGCTCCTCTGAGGACTCTCTGGCTTTGCCATGGCGACGGCAAAGAGGGACGGGGGGGGGGGGGGGGGGGTGGCTGGCTAACTGAAAGGTATTAGCCCCGCCTTTTTATTGGCCTGCTGCCATGGTTACCGTCCGCTCTGGAATCACAGATCTAGGATCTGTTTGTCCCCACAGCTTTCGTAAAGCTCACTATTTCCAACAGGATCTGAAACCCTTCTGTGTCCCGTGGTAATGGAGTACTGTCCCTGTTTTCCCTTTAACTATGTCGTAAAAGGAAGTTGCCATGTTAGACTGTATGCTCAATAAATGATTGGCCGTGAGGATGTCACACTGGAGTGGATGGATGCCTAAAACTTCCCACTGGAACAGTCGGCTCAGATGCTGCCAACCTGGAGGATGGATTTGCAATCCTCTGCTTTTAGGGGCAAGAGGAGGAGACAAGGAGTGAGGAAAATTGGGGGGGGGGGGGTAGGGGTGGAGAAGAAAGATCTGATGGGAAAACCATGTAAATGGACCATGTTCTTTTTTCAGTTCTTCTGAAGAATTAAAAAAAAAAGTCCCTGGGAACTCCAGCTAAACATAGTCAGAGAGAGAGGCTATGAGGCGGAGAGAAAGGTGGTGTTGGGGTGGGCAGTCGTGAGGAGGAGAGGAGAGGCTCGTAAGGGCTTTGACTGACGAGGCTTTGGTCTGGTGACAAGTTACATAGTGGCCCATTCAGTGGCCTGACGGCCCCTCCGGCAAACCACACGGATTAGATGTCAGGGCTGGCTGTCCGGCCCTTTTGTTTGCTCTGTGTGTTCTGTGTTCCGCAGTCCGTGCTGGCCTTGGCCCTGGAACCACACGGGGAGGAGGCCCAGAGGGCCCGCGAGCAGAGGGAGCCACTCATGTGGATGTAAACAACTGCAGCACTGTGTGTGTGTGTTTGTGTTTGTGTGTGCGAGTTGGGAAAGGGGTGCTGAAGTCCGCCGTTCGTTTTTTCTGATCACACTGAATGCCAAGGTCGCCTGTGTCTGCTTAAACTAACAAAGTTGTTGTACCGTGTTTGCATTAGGGCCTGCTATGCTTACACAGAGCAGGATGGACTCTGTATGAGTGCTGCCATGATGACAGTAGAAGACTTGAACAGTCACTTGTGGTCCCCAGTGCTTCATCTCAAGATGAACTCCCATGCCAGGCTCATGTTTATTCAAAGACCTAGAATATCTGAAAAAAAAAAAAAAAACAATCAGACAAACATTGGCTCCTAGATCCCATATTACCTCCCTGAACATTCTGAAATGGATCTGAAGTTTTCAGTCCTCAAACAGCTGTAGTGCCTCTCTAAAGATTTTTCAGGCCCCCTGTGCCTTGGTTTTTCAGTAATAGCCTAGATGTGCAACTGTGACAAACTGGGTGTCATAACATTGTGAACAGCAGATCAACATAAAGGATGAAGGCGTGTCCCGCTGTCTGCTGTCCGCAGAACAGGTTCCTGAGCCAGCACCCCACCCTACTAAGTGTCCTCTCCCCGGATCAAGTGTCCTGCAAACGCACACACACACGCACACACACGCTTAGTCATTCTCACCTGAGCCCTCAATTATTTACTCTCGTTGTTGCAAGTTCAGCATATTTCAGATTTGGAATTTGCTGAAGTCTTTGCTGATGAGGTTGAGAGCAGTCTAACTAATAGATGAGCACTCCAGTGAGGGTGAGACTGTGAGCCCTCGGCACTCGGATGAACTGACCCTGACATTAGATGAGCGGAAGTAAATCTACATCAGATGTTTTCACCATATGGCCATGGCATCAAAACATGCTGCAGTGCATAGCGGCAAGAGGCTACATCAGCAGCAGCACAGACAGCTCTGCCCTCGGCCATCTAGAGTGAAGAGGCATATCTCAGGTGTGTGTGTGTGTGTGTGTTTGTGTGGAGGAGAGGGAGATGAGGAGATTTATGCCAGACAGTTGACCTGTGAGTCACACACACACTTACGGAGTTGTGGCTCGAGGGAGGGTGTGTCACTGATGACCGCCCCAGACTGTCGCCCCACTGCTACCCAAATCATGCATCATATACACACAAACACACCACAAAGCACTGCAAATCAGGCCAGCAGAGTCTGAGATTTTGTGTGTGTGTGTGTGCGTGCGTGCGCGCGCATTCATGGGTTTGAGGAAAATGGGTCATTTCCCTTCTAAGTCATATTTTGTATGCATACTTTTTTTCCTCCTTACCCTTTAATTAACAGCTTATTACTGTGTTTGACTACACACACACAGCTACATTACACACACATGTGTGCATGTACACACACAGCCAACAGACCCTCCCCAGCATCCAAACGCCTGGGGGGAGATTAGCAGTCCACTCGTCTGTGAAAACACACACACACACACACACACACACACACACACACCTACACACCTACCCCCTCCCTCCCTTCCTCCCTGCCCTCTGATGCATTATCCATGGCATCTGACACAAGTGTTTCCTGCAGGGGCCCTCTGTGCTCGGTGCCTGTCAGTGTGCACCGGAGAGAGTTCATGGAAGGTGTTGAGTGAGGATGTATACATCAATTCAGTTGTATATGCTTGTATGTTTAAGTCCATGATGGCTTCATATAGGCTAGAGTTAAATTTGAAACCTCGAAATACAATGCGCAATGTGTCTTTTCTGACCCCAAATGTATCACGGGAACACAAGACACAACATGAATGACCCTATATGCAACCCATCGGCCATATCAATGTCAAGCTTAGTGCCATTTTACCTAAAATAAATGTTTGATCAAATAAAGGAGGATCTTCCTTCTTTCCTTTCCCCCTCCTCTCTGTATAATCGGTCCCCCTGCTCCTCTTTGTGTGTGCGCGTGTGTGTTTGTGTGTGTGTGTGTGTGTGTGTGTGTGTGTGCGTGCGTGTGTGTGTGCACGTGTGTGTTTGTGTGTGTGTGTGCGTGTGCGTGCGCGTGCGCGTGTGTGCGTGCGCGCGAGCGCTGCTGCAGTAAAGCAGACTTCTCAGGACTGTGCCAGCCTTGCTGATAAATCACCTTTGCCACTGTACACTCTGCGGTAAAAGCCACACTCACTTCTACTGTCTCTCTCACACGCATTATTTCTCTCTTCCCCCCAGTTTCATACAGCCTGCTTCCACCATCATGGTCACATCTCTTCACCATGTGATCTCCTCTCTCTTTCTCTCTCTCTGTTTCTTTCTCTCTCTGCCTCTGTCTATCTCTGCCTCTCTCTCTTCTTCCCTCCTATCCCTCCCTTTTTCTCTCCCTGAATGAGTAGCCTACTGCTACTACTAAAGGCAAATGCACACCTAGCTGACTTCAAAGCACACACTGCCTGTGTGGGCAGAAAGAAGTTGCACTCCGTAATACAGCAATGACTGCCCACCGTCCACTGGCACATTGGCTGCATTCTGCATGGATTCTGCGTACGGATAAGATGTGCAGATAAACAAAACGTAAACAAAGCAGAGCCAGCTTACGATTTCCACACGACTCTTGCTCATTAAAGAACGATAAAATCAAGTTGCAATTGACAAAACTGACAAAAATCATTTAATTTTTTTGTGTTTTCTGAAAAATCTGAAGGGGGAAAAAAATGACATGGCACTATTTTAGGAAGCTGACGAAATGACACTGGCATTGTCAGTCCTGGGTCTTTTGGTTGTGGAAGTGAGGAAAAAGCTGAGGAGAAAAGCGGTGAAGGTGTGTTGTTAGATCCAGTCATCTAGTGATAAAACGCTAGCTACCAGGATTGCCTGTCATTACGGGAATCTCTGATGATTACATGCTTAATGATATACATACGTGCTTCTTAGCAGCAATAGGCAAGTTAAGGGACCAGCTAGAGCAACATGTTGATTCGGCCGTAAACTAGTCGGTGTTGGCGGAGCTGCACACCGATTGAAGCTACTGATGCTCATCGACTGACCAGACGTTATCAGACGTCCGACTGTCGGCTTGGTCTGCAGTCCGTATTAGAGTGGCCTGTGCCTGGCTTTGAGTGTGGTGTGTTTGACTGCATATAGACCTATTGCCACACCAGCTCAACACAAACATCCATTTGATATAACGCTTCATCAGTGCCGTTCTGATGGTTTTATCAGTTTTAATTGGAGCATGGCTGCATTCTTAAATTGGATTGGTTAAATTAATAGATTGTGACGGTATTGTTTTTCTTTTTCTTTTCTAGCACTGGTTCTTTCTTTTTCTTTTCTAGCACTTCTTGGAGTTTAGAGGATATCCTAAACTAATCAGTGGCTTTACAGTGAGGATCTACACACTGTGTGTGCATACAATAATATGATGTTTCAGAATGTTATGCTGTTACAAGCCTTGGCTGAAGAGGGAAAGACTAGGCTATGTGTGTGTGTGTGTGATTGCTGCAATTTGAGCTATCCGGTTCTCCTGTGTGTATGTGTGTGTGTTGAGAGTAGGGGAGATTGAGAGGCTTTTAATTAAGCAGTGCGGCAGAACCCAGAGTCTTGCTTCCTTTTGTGTGAGGCAATGACCAGCTGGCCCCTACATCCTGCCCCACTCCCTATACACATACCCTCAACACACACACACACACACACACACACACACACGGAGCATAGAGAGGTTTATTCCGGAGATGGATTAGCACAAGCCCCCCCTCTTGCCCCTCCAGTGGGAAATGATTCCTGTGGTCTCGCAACAATGCTCTGTGCTCACTCACATGCACACATGCGCGCACACACACACACACACACACACACACACACACACACACACACACACACACACTCTACAGCCCAGTATCCTACAGACACAGTACACGTATACACTCACAATGAGACTGATCCCATAGATAGGCACACAGTGGGTCAAAGTTAAACTGACACCGACACTTTTCATGATACTGATCCATCCTACGCATGAATTACCCACACAAGTGTTTTCAGAAGAAGGAGAGGAGGGGGGTGTGGCTTCACTGGTAGAGTGTTCCACAGAACTATTGAGTGTTATGATTGTTCCAACACGTCAGCAGTCGTCTAGTAGTGGTCCACTTGGCATGACTAGGATGGTGAGGGACTGTCATTGATCGGATTTATTTGTCTGTCTGTATCTTAAATCTGCAAGGCTTTTAATGTCTGTCTGTCTGTCTGTCTGTTTTTCTGTCGAGCTTGCACCCGCCCTCACATTTTTAATGTGTCTGTCTGTCTGTCTGTCTGTCGAGCTTGCACCCGCCCTCTCACACTTTTAATCTGTCTGTCTCTGTCTGTCGGTCTGTCTGTCTGTCAAGCGTGCTCCCCCCTCACACTTTTAATGTTTATTATTATGACCTGTGGCTGCACCCGCTAAGTAAAATGTCAGGACTTGAGTCCACATAAATACAGATGGCCTTTACCTCGGAGACACTCCCTAAACACAGGCGCACAAACACTCAGGCCTGCCAGAGTTCAACTGTCCCAATGCCATTCAGCCTTTACACAACATCCACCTACCTCCCTCTGAACTGTAATGTGCCCCTGTGTGTTGACTTTCACATAAATCCTACAGCTTCTAAATGGCTCCTGCTCTTATCACTGCACATTAGCGGGAACGCAGGCCCATTAAGTTACAATGGGTCGGGCCTGCATGGCAGACCTAAATAATCGATCCCAGACAGATGGCTGAGACCTGAGCTATCAAATTTGATTCAGTTGTGCAGCTGTGCTTAGTGATATGTGGTTGGACAGTTGGCCTGAAAAAGGTGATAGGATGAGTTGCCAGTGGAGAGTCGTTGAAACAGCCAGAGATGTACATTTTGAGCTTTTTTTTTCGTGTGTGTGTGTGTGTGTGTGTGAGATTCATCTCACCAGAAGCAGTATCTGACTAGCGTTAGGCATGAGGCCTCACACACCGCACTCTGATTTCCCATCTCCATGCAGCTCCTCGTTTCCATGGCCACAGGGCGCCAGGTCCAGCCCACGAGAGCGCTCCGCCGTCGCTAAGTGGGCCGGAGGCGGCGCAGGCAGTTGGCCGCTCCTCTGTGGGCTCGCGGGCGGCAGGCGCGAGGGAAGCGGTTTCTCTTGCGGTGTAGGCGGAGCTGTGACTCGCGTGGAAGGGTCACTGCAATCTGCTTGTGTGAGCAGATTGCAGTGTTCTCGACCAGGGAGTAACTCATTACTTCGCTAACGAATATGCAATCCATCCCTATGCAATGAATCCCTACACACACGCAAACACGCGCATGCATATGCATGGAGTAGAAGAAAGGTTCATAAAACCAACAAATCCATAAATCGATGCAGTGTGAGCCATTTATCATTGATGCTGTTTGATGGCCCAGGAGCTCTCCAGCTTTGCGAGGCCTGTTTGATGGCTTATCCTTCAGAAAGGATGCCTGGCTTAGAAGTGTGTCTGTGTGTGAGATGCTGAGATTGAGACGGGAGACCTCCACACGACTTTAATGTCAGCTTGAAGCCGGCCAGCACCTCCCATCCCTCTTTGAATTGAGCATCAATGTCTGATGATAAAACAGTTTGGCGGTTGAAAGTGTGTGTGTGTGTGTGTGAAATGAAAGAAATATCCCATGCTGCTGTTAAGTAGTTGCCATCCCTGTTACGTGTTTATGTGGGTGAGAAGGTCACATGCACAATTAAAGGTCACGGCACTTCCTGTTTAGAGTTTTCTGGTGGAACATACACACACACACAGTGGGAGACGGAGGGAGCGGCAAGACAGGTGTTGACGTGGGAGAGTTCCCTCTGTCAACTGGACTTTATTGCTCACTTGAATCCTATGTACTGCATGCATAAGCACTCTCACACACAAACAAAAACCAGCAAAACTAGTAGCTGATGACAGCCAATCTTGTGTGTGTAAATGAGTGTGTGAGGGAGAGAATCTCGCCTGTGTTGTTCTGCACTCTGTGCTTCTCCCTCCCTATCTGCTGTGGAGTTAGAGCGTGTGTGTGTGTGGCTGGGAGGCGCTGCTTGTTGACGTTTTTGTTTTTCTTGTTGATTCCTCTCGGTTGGGTATGGCAGGCCGAGCAGGAAGTGGGAATAATGGCGTGAGCAGTGGAATGCGCTGTTTTTATTTCAGGAGGAGAGCAGAAGAGAGCGAGGGACACCGAAGTAAGAAGCACAGTAGAGAGGGGCTGCCTTCACCTTTTGACTTTCACTTTTACTGCCATTTCCTTCTTTTGGGTCCATCTTCCTTTAACGCTCCTTAGACAACATTGTTCTGTGTTTACTCAGTTAGAACACATAGTAAACAAACTGTATGGCAGACACCATAAATCCACCTCCACAACCCGTTATCTCATCTGTCGCCATGGTATTCATAATTCAGTGGGAGGTGAGATTCATTATGGGATGTGTCCTAGTCCTACTGAATCTTCCTCCTGCCGTAACCTCTATATTGCTCAGTTTTTAATCTTCATTATGAGTGCTCACTTGCATTGCTGTTAGGTTGCTGGGCTCATGGAAGTACTTGGCTTTGTGGACTTGTTTGGTCCCTGGGATTTTAAGTTTTGAATAATTATATTTTTACCCTTTTTAAGCATTTATTCTGAATTGAAGATTATTTTCAAAAGAATGCAGTCTTTTCTCACAGTTTAACTGTAACGGTTGTGAAACTCTCTCACTCTCAAGAGAGAACGTGTGTTTGTTAATCCTGGGTGAACCGCAGTATGGTTGGGATGCCTGTGGTTAAGAGTGTGTGTGTGTGCGTGTGCGTGTTGTGTGTGTGTGTGTGTTGTGTGTGTGTGTGTGTTAACTATATTCATGTGCCAGACTGCGTGTTAAGCTAAGGGTAAGAGTGGGCTCTCCTGCCGTTCCCGGCGGAAGCCAGAGCAGAGGTGCAACCCAAACCAGCCATGTACTCCAAAGCCATAATGAGCAGATAGCAAGCCAGCAGCTCAGATCATGAATGACCATCATTCAACAACCAAATCAGTCATGTGTCTCACAGGAACTGAACTGAGATCAGTATCAGCCAATGCACAGGGGATGTGATTTTAGTGATTTTGATGAGGCTGGTTTTAGTACTGAGAGGCAGGTTTTCACAGGCAGGCTTCAGTGTGGAGTCATGCTGTCTCTCAGGGCAACGCACAAGAATCTAGTCTGCTCAGAAGTGAAGATAGTGAGAGGAGTGAGTGTGTTTGTTCATGAGTGTGTGTGTGTGTGTGTCTATTCGCAACAAAGAGATGTGACTGCACATTGCTTGCACTAACTACAGCCTAACTATAGATCTTCTTAATATGGTTGTGTGTGTAGAAGACTATAGATATTCTTAGTGTGTGTGTGTGTGTGTGTGTGTGTGTGTGTGTGTGTGTGTGTGTGTGTGTGTGTGTGTGTGTGTGTGTGGCTGTGCAGTAGAGAGATGCTAGTGTAGCTGCACATGGACAAAGGGTGCCATTGAGACGTGCTGGCAAGGCTGTTTCCCTCCTGAGCGGTTCTGTGTTTCTAGAATGTTCCCGCAGTGCTAGTCCCATCAGTTTTCCTCCCAGTGTTGTTAACTCTTTCCTCTGGCCCCCTCTCTCCATCTCCACTTCTCTCTCCAGCCTGCACGCTCTTCCTGCCTCTGTAGTTCTCCCGCAGGATGACTTGAGGCAGTGAGTGGAGCGTTTGACTGTGTGGGTGGACTGGAGGCGAGCCTCTATAAACTCTCTGCTCCTCCCACTCCCTGCTGAGAGTGCTAATAGCACTTAAATAAAATGCCTTCGTGTGTGTGTGTGTGTGTGTGTGTGTGTGTGTGTGTGTGTGTGTGTGTGTGTGTGTGTGTGTGTGTGTGTGTGTGTGTGTGTGTGTGTGTGTGTGTGTGTGTGTGTGTGTGTGTGTGTGTGTGTGTGTGTGTGTGTGTGTGTGTGTGTGTGTGTGTGTGTGTGTGTGTGTGTGTGTGTGTGTGTGTGTGTGTGTGTGTGTGTCAATTCCATTTGAGTGTTGAGGAAATACAGGCATGGCAAGAATCCGCAGGAGTCGGACCTCGCCTCCCTGCTCCACATTCCAGAGCGTGGACAGGGCCACACACACATACACATACCGCCAGCCAAAATAACATTGCACATATGCACTCCGAGCCAAAACAGCTTTGCATGCATGAACATGCATTCACACACGTGCTAACGCCCACAAGGGCATGGGGGAATATAGAAGCAATTGGCCCTACTGTACTCATTTTAAAAGACCTCATGGAATGGTGTATGTATCAGAACTAGCATCAGTGTTTGTTAAGGCTGAAACGGTTCAGTGTGAAATTCATCATTTAGTTTGAACTGACCAAACCTTGTTGTTCATGTGCACAAACTTAAACATAATTTAAAGAGTTGTTGTGCTGGGTATTCAAGACCTGCTTTTCATGTCTTTTGGGGTGCTTGTTCAAACAACCTCTGGCTTACTACTAATCATTTCACTCAAAATGAATTGACTTCTCTATATATTCTTTATTTTATTTGACTAGAAAACCTGTTTCAAATTATGTGTACACAAGAACACACCCCTCCACGTCTTTAGGCATGTGTTTCACCACATCTTGCACTTCCTCCAGCCCTGCACTCCCACATACTGCCCTCTTACAGAGCAGCCTTCACGTGGCATTCCTCAGGAATGACTGACTGATAAGTGACATAGCTTAGCTGTGTAGCTGTGCGCTGGTCTGCTTAGTGTGGTGTTTTGGATATTGTCGGTGTGGTCTCAGCAGCTTTTCCTAATGCGGCCACAGCATGCAGCCCTGTTTCTCTCTCTGTGTGTGTGTGTGTGTGTGTGTGTGTGTGTGTGTGTGTGTGTGTGTGTGTGTGTGTGTGTGTGTGTGTGTGTGTGTGTGTGTGTGTGTGTGTGTGTGTGTGTGTGTGTGTGTGTGTGTGTGTGTGTGTGTGTGTGTGTGTGAGAACATGTGTTGATCACACCCCTGCAGTTCATTAACTCCTTAAAGAATTTAATTGGGATGAGTGTGTTATTCACTACCTAGCACTTGCCTTAGTTACAAGCTTAGGGAGTTTCCCAAAGAAGTTGGCCATTCAACTGTCTTTCTGTTTCTTACACACACACTAACACACACACACACAGAGGGTTTCATTAGCATAGCTTAAAGTGTGGCCTTATTCTCCACACAAGTAATTAAGTCCCACTGAATCCCTAGCGCTGAATCCCCATGGACAATCTGCTGATGAGCTAACTGTAGTGTGTGTGTCTGTGTCTGTGTCTGTGTGTGCGTTATTGAGGAACATTTTATGGAGGTGGTGTGATTCATTGAACATTTGATGTGGTATTTGGCCGGCAAGTTTGAGATGAGCCTGGGATCATGACTTGTGGTTGGATCACTAGCCAAGGTCAAGGTATGAGCTGAGGAAGTTTGACGCTGTTCCGGTTTTCAGGAAATACCCACACCTGTGGAATGCAGCTCAAAGTGTGTGTGTGTGTGTGTGTGCGGGAGAGAGAGAGAGAGAGAGAGAGAGACTGCTTTTTGTGGACCCAGGGCTGTTATTACCTGTCTTCAAACAGCACTCAGTGAACTAATCCTCTAATCCTGAAAGGACCTGCAAACATACCCCCCCCCCCCCCTCTCTACATTTAGGCCCCCAGACAAGGCAGTTTTACTAGTATAGTGCATTTCATACACAAGGCAAGTCAACATGCTTGCGCCTGCAGGTAATAATAAATAAAAGCTTTTCTTTTTCTCTCCGTGTCTCCTCTTTCTCCTCTCCCCCTCCCTCTTGTCTTGTCTGCTCCTCATCAGCCATAATGTGTTATGGCTACAATGGGTTTGTTAATGGTGCTGGGTTGGGTTTGATGTAAGACCATGCATCTAATGGGCCTTTTGGAGAGGCCCTACTTCACTGGATAAGTACATTCTTGCCTTGTTGTGTGGTAAAACAACAGACTGGAGATTGCAACGCACTGGATTATGTTGCTCCACTTTACATTCTATTGACTCTTGCGTCATGCCCTTGTCATAGCAACATAACAGTAACAACATCAGTAAACCAACCACACACTATTACTAAGACTTAGGGTTCAGGTGTCCAATTACATTTCTTTCATTTGGAGTGTTGTGTTTAAAGTTTTGTCAGTTCTGACCCTGTGCTCAGATAGGCCATTGACTGATGACTGGTATTATGCTTAGAGTCTCTGATTGGCTGCTTCAGTAGGTGTGTGCTGATGCGTGCTGTCTGCTCATGTGACTGCTTGCTTGTTCTTCTCCTCACCCTGTTGTGACCCTCAGCTCCTCTGTTCCTCTGGCTCTGCTTCTTAGGATGCTTCCTCTCTTATTCCTGCGGATGCTCCCTCACATACACACACACACAGTCACACACACACACACACACTCACCTGATTTATAGGCTGCAGGAGGAGAGTGCTCTGACTGGCAGTTTTCCAGATTCTCAATACTGTTTGTGTGTCCATTTTGGGCCATACAGTACGTTGTAGTCTGTGTCCATTTTGGGTCATAGTATCTTGTAGCCGGTGTCCATTTTGGGTCATACTGTGTGTGTGTGTGTGTCGTAGTCTGTGTTTATTGTGCTCACAGGCACATTATTACCATTGCTGATGAGCTCTGATTGATCTTGTTGAGTTGATGTTATGTTTGTGCCTGTCTTTATGTCTGTAGCCAGTGTCATTACTGTGGCTTTCTGCTCCGCGTCGACCCCGTCTAGGCTGCTACTCTGTCAATCTGTGTGTCTGCCTCTGTGTTGTAGTGTCGTCACAATGTCTCTAGCCTGCCTTGACCTTGTACTGTGTGTGTGTGTGTGTGTGTGTGTGTGTGTGTGTGTGTGTGTGTGTGTGTGTGTGTGTGTGTGTGTGTGTGTGTGTGTGTGTGTGTGTGTGTGTGTGTGTGTGTGTGTGTGTGACTGTGTGTGTGTGTATGTGAGTGATGCTGAATGCATACTTGTTGGATATAGACCCTTTCAACAATAAAAACAAAAACAATGCTTGAACGTTCTATTTGAGCCCCAATCTACTTCCTCTGCATTAAGATAACATATGGAATGTTAAAAAGGAAGTCTTGTGGGGCCAACTATGATGCTGATAATGGAACTCTCTTGAAAGGGTCTATAGCTCATCATGCACACATACTCCAGTGTATGGCGTGTAATCCAGCTCTCCGTAGCAGTGACAGATGTTTGGATGCAAACACAGTGGCAGATCAACTCTCTCTAATATGGATCTGAGAGCAGCACTGGCCCATTCATATTAATCATATTAACCTCATTCCAGCCACACACCCCATGGCTAATGCACTTCAGTGTAGTGTGTGTTTGGGAGGCGGGGGACTGTTTGTTTGGTTTTTAGTATGATTTCTTTATTCGGAGAGGACGAAGAAATGAGGACTGTAAACCCAGTTGGCAAACCAAATTATCTGCGTTTTAAATTATAATGAATCACTAATAATGACCGGGTCTGAATAATGTTAGTCATTGTGGTGTGGATATGAATTGTGTGTGTGTGTGTGTGTGTGTGTGTGTGTGTGTGTGTGTGTGTGTGTGTGTGTGTGTGTGTGTGTGTGTTGCCTGGGTCTTGTCATAGAGGGCTGTGCTGCTTGTGTGGTCCAGAGTGGTCATCTTATGAGGTGCACACACCTTTAGACACACCCAGTTTTCTGTCCTTTTTTTCTCTGCTCTGGTGAGCTGCTGCTGGGCTTTGAGGTTTGAGAGAGTGCCTGAGAACCTGGAACTCCAGAGAACACACACACACACACCTTCTTTCTTAGCCTCTTGCTCCCATAAACATGCACAGACAAACCTACTCTTTGTGTTGGATAACTCTTTCACATGCAGCATCAGGGCACGAGTCCTCCAGATTGCTCATGCCTCAAGACACAAACACACGTGTTCATATGCAATCACAAGGTTCACATCATACCGATTCATATCACATTTCTCTCATAGCCAGCCATCTGGTGACTGGTTCACATAACACTTGTTCCCAAAACTTGCCATTCACATACAGAGATCCATATCTCACAACTTCCATGGAGATGGGCCCCGTCGTCACGCACAGACACACACTCACACGTACGCAAGCAGGCATATAATACTCCACTCTCTGGGCAGAGGAATGTTCTAGAATGTACGCGGAGAGTACTGGCTCTGTGTCTGCCCGCCCTTGAATGCCCTCTCTGTGAGACTTCACTCCCACACCGCAGGACTCTATTAACCCCACTGTATCTGAGGGAGCTTCTCAGAGTCAGTTATACAGTTGCGCTGCACACAAACGTATACACACGCACACACGCACGTACGCAGACGCAATCACACACACACACACACACACACACACACACACACACACACACACACACACACACACACACACACACACACAATATCCCTGTGTCACTCGCTTCTCAATTCTCACACACACACACACACACACACACACACACACACACACACACACACACACACACACACAGTGTCTGTGTTTTTAAGAGCCATAGATAGACAACATGGTGTCCCAGTAATGTACAACGCATTTATGAAGCCCCCACAATTTTGAATTACACCACCACTGTTGCATATACCTAAGAAAAAATGAAAAAGCTTATTCCTCAAAAGCTTAAGAATTTCTCCCAAACAATCCTAGGAGTTCATCCAGTTTCCAACCAGAAGGGGCCCCCACTTTGTGCTTTGACACTTAATGTGGTAAGGACTTAACAGGAGCATGGTCTTCTTAAGTTATTCACATTCGTGTCCAAAGACAGTTGCATGTCTGTGACCCACTGGTGCTGCTTGAGTCTGCTGTATATTTAGCAGTGTTTAATCACAGAATGCCCATGGCGACAGGACTTCTGGCTTTGACAGGAAGTGGTCTCTACAGACACAATGCCCGGCCCCGTGCCGAGAATTGGGCGGGATGGGGAGGTACAGCGGAGATGGAGACATTCCGAAGCGCAGATTCTCTAGCGGAATGACGTGCATAGCTCATCCTAAAAGTGTGATATGTGCTGCATTCAGAATGTATCCTAGTGTAAGGATGTTCTTGGGGTTAGTTAAGCAACCCTCGACAGCACTACCACTCGCTGGTTTTGTTCTCTTCCGTGCTGTGATGTAACCTAGAGGTTGGCCAGAGCTGTTGTGTTGCAGTGTGGCATTGATCAGCTGTTTGCAAAGCTCAGGGTTGCAAGCCGAAACTAGAGCGAGAGCACTCTTAACAACCCACACACACAGTAACTGAACTTTCGTACTAGATTCTCCTGATAGTACAGCAGTGGGTGTGTTTGTGTGGTAGTAGAAAGGCATCCTGAAAATGAGAGTATAATTAGCCTATCAGTGAATATAAGACCTGGCTAATTAATCAGCTCCAGGAGTCAGATTTGACCCCATGTCAAAGAGTGTTGTTTCAGTTCGCAACTGCTTGTCTCCTCAAAGTGGACAATTTCCTTCTGTGTGTGTGTGTGTGTGTGTGTGTGTGTGTGCGTGTGCGTGCGTGCGTGCGTGCGTGTGTGTGTGTTCCTCAAGTTGTCTTTAGACTGCACTTCCTGTTTTGCTGGCTCCCTTGTCATCATCTGGGCCGTACAGCATTGTCTTTCTGTGTTCACACGCCGACGTGAACTCTTTGCACTTTGTTAACTTAGTCACATGATTTGGTTGGTGTGTGTGTGTGTGTCAGGAGCAGAGTGTTAATTGCTGGAAAGAAATGCTCCGAGCCTTTTCCGTAAGAGAACATGTGACTGGGTGTGTAGCTCAGGAGAGTAAACCCGTGTAGGTAATGGAGAGATTTGCGGAGGGCTTTTCTGCCATTGGAGCATCTCTGCACCTCTTGAGGTGCAGTTTTGTGGGGCTAAGCTCTGGGTCACTGGCTGATGATGCCGTGGTCGCCCGAACATGATAAAGGACATGGGAGATAAAAACAGTGCTTCCTGCCAAATCCCCACTTACATCACTTAAGAGAAATCATCATTGCAGTGTGTGTGTGTGTGTGGGATTATGGTTTTCCTTGTTCATTTTTGGCAGTGGTTTTACATGCAAAATCCCTCCACAGCAGTTAAAATTCCTCTTTTGGCCACACCCATGTCTGTCCTTTTCTACATAGTCCACTTGCTCTATCAACCTGTGGCTTGTTTGGCCACTAAAGCAGGTGATTAGCCTCTGATAGTGACCACTGCTTGGCTTACGGCTCTATCTTTAACCCTTCTAGAAAGCCCTTTAAAGCAAGTAGTTATGGACAAGCCCTCCACTTGCTCGCTCTCGCTCTCTCGCTCTCTCTCTCTCGCTCTCTCTCTCTCGCTCTCTCTCTCTCTCACTTGCTCTCTCTTGCTTGCTCTCTTGCTTTCTTTCTTAATTTCTTTCTCTCTCTTTTTCTTTTGCTTTCTCTCTCTCTGTCTCCATCTCTGTCTCTCTCTCTCAGTCTCTCACACATGTGCTGTTTTTGTCTGATCTCAGCACTGTGCGGTGGGATCACGGTTTCCTCTAATAGCCTCATTAGCAGTGGTGCTGGTGTGGGTTAAGTTAAATTAAGCCTTGTTTAGTGATGGCCAGCTGACGACGTCAGCGCCAAACAGAGCCGGTTTCAGTGCCGTTAGCTCAGCAAGCTCGGCGGCCTCTGATTGACTGTCAGAAGGAAACACACTGTTCCCTAGCTACAGGTCACGGCAGGTTAACCACACTGACTGGACCACAACGGCTCTCGCAGGTGCAAGTGTGTGTGTGTGTGTGTGTGTGTGTGTGTATGTGTGTGTATGTGTCGGTCTGTGTCTGTGTGTGTGTGTTCTGTCCTGAGGAACATGCAGCACTGCCGATTATGAGCTATATTTAGCACCACGTATAGCCTAGTCTCTCTTAGTTTAATTGTTTTTTTTTTGGACCGTAAATAGGGTCATAACCGGCAGAAGCAAATGCTGCCTGGTATTAGTTGAAGCTAGAGGGGTTTGGTCCTCCTGACATGTGAGATATGACCACCACACCTGCTTCCTCTCCAGTGTTGCACGAGCTGTGAACACACACTCTCAGTCTTGTGCACTGCACAGTCCTTTGCACATGCACATTTAATCTACTGTTTTGCAGTTTAATTTGCCCAGATGTGGTGTTGCCACTTAGTTAGGAAGGTACGCATCTGTAGACATCTCCATGTATAACTCTGCTGTTTAGAACATCCTGAGCCAACAGAAACAAGGCTGACGACTTGTTAAAGCGTAACTTTCGCCAAAATGCATCCTAGTGTGTTTTTGTGAATGTACCCGAGTCAAACTTTCGTTTAAAAGCATAATTACGTCCGAAGCGCCACTTTTAAGCTTGTCCGTGTTGTCGTTTTCCGGTCAAATGGCCTTTTGAATGGGAATCGTAGGGGCACTACTATTTTGATACATGATCACATCAAACTCGCTATTTTTAAAACGCTAAGAAGGCTTGACACAACATGAAACTTTGATCGAAGTATCATCAGTGTCTCTACACATGAACTCGAGCATTGAGAACATTGTTCGTGTACACATAGTTTACTAAAAAGAAAGGTTTTGGACAACTCACTCCTTGACTGGCAAGATGGCGGCGAGCAGAAAAACCAAGTGTTGTTCAAAACCTTTCTTTTTAGTAAACTCTGTGTACACAAACAATGTTCTCAAGCTTAAACAGACAAGCTTAAAAGTGGCGCTTCGAACGTAATGATGCTATTAAACGAAAGTTTGACTCGGGTACATTCACAAAAACACCCTAGGATGCATTTTGGCGAAAGTTATGCTTTAACTCCTCAAATCCACTCGAAGTGTGCTGCCACCACCATCACCTAATTTTTCCATTTGCGTTCTGATACTGCACTGTGCACCTTAGCATCAGCCTTTGGAGAGAATTGGATTGATTGCCCTCTCTGCATTCCAACGCACGTTGAGATTAAATTCCCCTCCCGCTCGTCTCCATGTACATCGTTGTATGTCTGGCTCCATGAGTCTGATTGGCCCTTAATGTCATTTGGCAGCCGCATTCCCTCTGTGTGTGTACGTGTGTGTACGTGTGCTTTGTTGTCTTTTTTGCGTGTGAGAAACTAGCGTAGTCAGCAGCTAAAACAGCTGTGTGTGTGTGTGCGAAAGTAAGCGAGAGATGTTCTGCTCCTCTGACCCCATCTATCTCTGTGCAATGTGGTGGAAGAGGGGGGAAGTGTGTGCTGGTTTGAACTGTCTCTGCATCCTCCCTATTTGATCTCTTACCTTAATCGTTTATTACGGTAGTGTGTGGGTTAATGCTTAATGTGGTTAGCAAAGTAACTGATTATGTGTGTAGTTCTGCACGTCTGACTTTGAGGATCAGTGTGTGTAAAGGCCTTTGCTCTGATGCAGTGAAATAATATGGCACAGTGTTTGAGCCAAAGCCACAGCCTGTGGAAGGTTGGCCAGTCTGGGGTTTTTTTTTCATCAGCAAATGAGAGATGGGGATTGGCTACTGTGAAAAAAGAAGCAGGGCTTTTGTCTTAAGACGAATGTATTAAGACCCGTCTCTCTGTATGCTCTACACAGCTACAATACAAGTGCAGCTGGATAACCGGTGAACTCAATCTGATAGAGCAAGATCACCACACATGGACATGGGCATAGACATGTTGAAGATTTATCTTTAGAACAAGCCGTTATTTTGTGGAGGGCATCACTGGTGAAGTCTCACTCTTGTTTTCTGTCGCTCTCGTTCTCTCTTGCTCTCTTTCTCTCACCGCTCTCTCTCTTTCTTTCTTTCTTTCTTTCTTTCTTTCTTTCTTTCTTTCTTTCTCTCTCTCTCTCTCTCTCTCTCTCTCTCTCTCTCTCTCTCTCTCTCTCTCTCTCTCTCTCTCTCTCTCTCTCTCTCTCTCTCTCTCACATACACACACCCCTCATAAAATCTGCCATTCCAAGCTGCAGTATAAAAGCTCTGCCACATACACAACTCCGCTGTAGAAATTGATGCTCTTAATGAATACTGTAGTGTTCAGCTGAAAGGCTGAGACGTGTCAAAGATGTGGTTTGTAGAGTCTAGGAGGAACTAACCAACATGACTGTCCCTCTTACTTTTTTTCTCCTCATTTGTTCCTTCTCTCCCTCCCTCTTCAGCCCTTGTTGTTTTCCTCTCCCTCTCTCTGCTGCCTCATGTAACCCCCTCTCTGTGGCTCTTTTGTCCTCCATGCTTTCCTCATTAATTATCAACTGCATTATCGTCTCAGTCTTTTTCTCCCCTTTTCTTTCACCCTCCCTCTCCACCCCAATCCCTCTTCTTACTCATCCTCTGCTTTTGTTTCCATCCATCTCTCTCTCTCTCTCTCTCGCTCTCTTTCTCGCTCTCTCTCTAATCTCCCTTTCTCTTCTCTCTCTCTGCACTCCCCTGTCTCTCTCTCTCTCGCGCTCTCTCTCTCTCTCTCTCTCTACTTAAACAATGGCTCAGGCAGCCCACGATGGGCTGGGGGTGGGGCCACCCTCTTTGATTGACAGCTCCACATGCAGCAGAAGAGCCTTTGTCCTCATGCCAAGACTTAAAGGAGGGAGTGCAGAGAAAGAAAAGTTGGAGAGAAAAGAAGAGACAAATGAGAGGGGAGTGGTGGAGGGAAAGTGGAAGAACTGATAGGGGGAGACTGAAAGAGGGGAAAGTAGAGAGAAGAGCAGAGAGAGGGGGGGATCGGGGGAGGGTAAGGGAGATGTATTCATATGCAGGATTTGTGGGGTCCCCTTCCATGAGTCAACTGGGAGGGACGTAGATGATGGACATGCCTCCTGTCCCATCCTATTTCTCACTTTGTCTTCATACATCTTAACTTTCACAACCTGAAATCACCATGTTCATCTTTGTTTCTACTTTTTCACTGTACCTCACACGCTTTTCCCTGTATACACACTTATCTCCATCAAACCAGCTTCTTCAGTACCTTTGAGTAGTATGACTCAAACTGACTCAAAACAGTGGAAAGAAAAGGAAAACCTTTAACTTTTACTTTTACTTCATGTTGTATAGGGAAGTGTGTGTTTGTGTGTGTGATGGGAGAAGGTGTGTGAATGATGAACCTGTTGTGCGGGTGACACACACAAACACACAACACACTTACACATAGTTGATCTGAAAATCCTCAGTCTTCTGTCTGACTCATCAGGAAAAGCCCCAATCCTACCCTGACTGTTTATGGATAGGGGGGGGGGGTCTTAGGGAGCACCTGTTGCAGTGTTTCAGGAATTCTATGTGAGTGAGTGAGTGATTCAGTCGTGTTTTGTGTGTGTGTGTGTGTGTGTGTGTGTGTGTGACAGTCCTATTTTGTTTGTGTGTGTGTGACTCAGTCCTGTTTTGTTTGTGTCTGTCTGACTGTCTGTCTGAAGACGCACATACACCCTAAGCACTCCCTGAACACACGGATCTATGGCTGCCCTATAGAGTCCCCTCTTATGGCCTCCTGCCCCACACACTGGCCAACTTACTCACTCAACCAAATCCTCCCATGCCTCTCCCTCTCCCTCTCCCTCTCCCTCTCTCTGCCCCCTATTGAAAAGAGAGGGCAATCACAAAAGCATTTGTTCCTGTCTGCCCTCCCCTTAAGCACATGCACCTTCAGTGTGTGTGTGTGTGTGTCTGTGTGTGTGTGTGTGTGTCTGTGTGTGTGTGTGTGTGTGTCTGTGTGCAAACATGAAGCCAGTGGGATATCTGGAGTGCTGTTGATCTGAGAGGAATATAATGGAGCATTACAGAGAATCGGTGATGGATTATGTGTGTGTATGTATGTGTGCAGCACAGAAAAAGGGGGAGGTATAGACATGCAAAGTTAATACGAGTGGTCACAGTCTCCTTGCCAGTGTAACCACTGGTGGTTGTGTGGCTTCGGTCATCTGGATCCCAGCTTATAAAGCAGCCAGACTCATACGAGCACATCTGAGACCTGACTCCCCTAACAGGTCTGAGACCAGACTCTCTCCACATACAGTAGTCAACACATGGAGCAATAGACATCTGGTTTGATAAGAGTTTTGAATACGCGCAGGTGTGTGTGTTTGTGGTGCAATGACGCCATGCAAGGATTGCTCTACCCAGAATGTCTGAGCATGCTAGCACAAGTCTCTCCCAAAGAGTGCCGCAATCCCGGTACCGGAACCTCTCCAAAATATGTCCCAAGAATACTCCTCTTTCCTCTCTCTCTCCTCCTGTCATTCTGTAGTGTGTGTGTGTGTGTGTGTGTGTGTGTGTGGCTATTCAGTGGATTAATCTACAAGTTAAAATTTGCTGAACACACCCTGTGCTCCAGGCCACCTCGGCAGCTTGCCAAATATGGAGTCCTTGCTGTGGGCTTTGCGGGTTACAGCACCTGCTAAAAACAGAGCCTGGAGGCTACAGAGACAATGACTTTAAGAGAAGAAGCATGCCATCAGGCATCACAGTAAAAGGTATGCTGGTGTGTCTGTGTCGGTGTGCTGCGATGCGTTGACTTGGAGCCTGGAAACTATTAACTTGTTTTGGTCTCCTGTTATCAAGCATGACGCGTGGGTTTATGTGGATATGGGTGTGTGTGTTTGTGCACACGTGTGTGTGCGTGTGTGTCAGTAATGGTTTCATTGGGGAGGGCTGTGGCAAGCAAAGTCACTTGACTGGAACATTGAAGCATCTGTGTGCTATTGGCCCTCTTCACCAATCTCTCTCAATTGTCTCCACCCCTCCCCTCTCTCTCCCCTCTATCTCTCCCTCTCGCACGCATTGCCTGTTTATTCGTTTGGTTGAGGAATGACCGGAAGTAATGTCATACATACATAATGTCAAACATCGACTCTTGAGAGCTGTTTGTTGTCACCAAGTTGTGACAATCGTGCAATATAGATAGATAGATAGATAGATAGATAGATAGAGTGAACTTGAATTTCCCCTAGGGATCAATAAAGTATCTCTCTATCTCTATCTCTATCTCTATCTCTATCTCTATCTCTATCTCTCTCTCTCTCTCTCTCTCTCTCTCTCTCTCTCTCTCTCTCTCTCTCTCTCTCTCTCTCTCTCTCTCTCTCTCTCTCTCTCTCTCTCTCTCTCTCTCTCTCTCTCTCTCTCTCTCTCTCTCTCACATTGCAAAGCAACTTGGTGACAACAAACAGCTCTCAAGAGTCGATGTTTGACGTTTCCTTGTAGTAGTCCAAAGCTAAATGTTTTGGAAAAAATGCATGATAACTGCATCTGACAGCTTAATGATAAACAACAGCTGTAAAGCCTGGGAAATGTTCAGAGTTTTGCAGGATATGACCTCATGCCGACTAGACAATTATCCGTCATATGCAGTTTCTCTCTGGCTGTACTTGGATCCTTATGGATGGAGGCTTACAGCTCTCAGGCACTGTGCTGGACATGGGCCTGGCCTTTTTAAAATTTGAAAGAAAGATAATTATTTATAACGGCTTTGCAGATAGTCCTGATGAACTTGGGCACAGAAATGTTCAGGCATAGAAATGCTGCTTGCTGTAAGCGCTGTTGTGGGGGTGTTTTGTAAGCGAGTGTGAGAGGCGGTCAGCTACAGTGAATAAAAAGGATGCTTTCATGGTGACCGGCTGTGCTTGTCTGACCTTGAGCAGGTAGGCGGGGATCTGTGTGTGGTTGGGCCTTCCCTGTGGAGGCACACACACACACACACACACAGCAGAAGCCCCTAGAGGATCAAATCCAGGCCTACTTTTACAGCAGTTTGACCCTGACTAATAAGTGTAAAAACACATCTGAATTGTGCGCACACACACACACACACACACACACACACACACACACTCACTCACTCTTTCATTCGGCCAATTCCCTTTTCATACCTGTGTGTTGTTCATCTACCTTTGTGTACACTCCATATATGCCTCCACATACACACCACACGGTCAAGCAGCCAAGTTGGAGTCCATAATGTAATGAAGCAGGCCACACTCAATAATGCACAAAGGAGATACAAATGGAGGGTGTGTTGGAGATTCAGGGCTAAAGTGTGTGTGTGTGTGTGTGTGTGTGTGTGTGTGTGTGTGTGTGTGTGTGTGTGTGTGTGTGTGTGTGTGTGTGTGTGTGTGTGTGTGTGTGTGTGTGTGTGTGTGTGTGTGTGTGTGTGTGTGTGTGTGTGTGTGTGTGTGTGTGTGTGTGTGTGTGTGTGTGTGTGTGTGTGTGTGTGTGTGTGTGTGTGTGTGTGTGTGTGTGTGTAAGAGGCAGATTTGTGTGTATGGAGCTGGTCTGGCCGTTGGAGAGTGAATGGGTGCCTTTGTGAGGAGTTCTAATCACTGGCACTGAGTACTGATTACATTACACACACACTCTTCCTCTCTCTGGCAGACACACACTTACTTTCTCATGCACACTGTAGAGGAAAAGAGTTAACAAGTCAGAAAGTAGATGCATGTATGAGGTAGAGAGAGAGTGTGTGTGTGTGTGAGCGAAGGAGAGGGAGCGAGCAAGGGAAAGATGGAGCGATCGAGAGAGAGAGCGAGAGCAGCAAAGAAGAGTGGACAGCAGCCAAGAGAGCCAAAGGGCCGTCTGGACAGAGCCAGTGTACAGGGGGCCATGCGGTGGGGGAGAACTCCCTCTTTCATCTTACCCCTCTGTCTTTTCTGCTCTTGCTTTCACTTCTTTTCTCTTTGTATTTTCCCTTTTTGAGGCCCATCCCCCTCTTTCTCTTTCAAACTTGCCCCCCTCCCGCCCCCTCCACTATGTGTAAATATTTAACTTGAACATTGTGTTCATCCATGAACTTATAGACCATCTCTGTCCTATCAGAGCATTTGGTGTGTGTGTGTGGGTCCGTTTGCCCGTGTGCATTTATAATTTTGTCTGAATGCTCCTTGGCATCCGGCCCTGCACTTGCAAATTCCATCCGTTGCTATATGTGGAAACAGGATTTCTTTTTTCTTTGAAACAATTCTTCTGCCTTTTTGTGCTTGTGTACAGGCTGTAGGTGTGTGTGTGTGTGTGTGTGTGTGTGTGTGTGTGTGTGTGTGTGTGTGTGTGTGTGTGTGTGTTCCAATGGGAGTAGTACAGGTCAGGGGGAACCATGTGTCAAGTTACCCGTCTTCCCGTCACTTGATACCCATCACCTGCCAACCAGGCACACACTTGTATGTACACACACACACACACTCAGACACAAACTCTCTCTCACACTCTCACACACACACACACACACACACACACACACAGGCACTTGGCGCGCTCTGCTGCCCATCCGCAATGATGTCAATGGTCATGGCCATAGTCATTTCATCTATTAGTCAGCTGGAGTTGCAAACCTCGACTGTACACTAACCAGTCTCCTGGACATTCCTGCCAAACCATGTGTGTGTGCGTGTGTGTCTTCTTCATGCCTGTAAACAAACACAAGTATGTTAATGAAATGTATTCCCACTGTGCTTTTGGTCCATTTTCAGCCCTTGTATTACGAAGGGTCATGTCAGAGTGTTTCCTACCCAGGAGGTTTAGGTTGTGTGTCTGTGGGTCATGTTTGTGTGTGCGGGATCTGCAGAGCCGCAGCTGGAGTGAGAGAGAGAGAGAGAGAGAGAATTTAGAGCAAAGCTGATCATCACAACTGCCTTTGACATGGGCATACCCCATATTAAGCCTGTAAGACTGCCTGTGTGCTTATCTGCATTTTATTTGCTAGTTTTAGGAAGCATGGAGGCCAGCTCTTCATGTCTATGGTCTAACCCTACCTGATGGAAATGTGTGAAAGTGGTACCTACAGTGTAGATACATGTGTGCTTATCAGCTTGGCAGAGCCCAGTGAGATGTCACTTCCCTGTGACTCCCACGGCCCGGTGACTTTCTGACCAAACGTGCACTACAGTCAGCGCAAGTGTCTCTGTTGGTTGTTCAGTTTTCATTTCTAGGTAGTGATGTTCCAAATGAAGTTTTCAAAAATGAAGGGATTCTAGTTTGCCTTGTTCCCATGGCAAACAGCCACATTATGCTCACAGGCTACACAGGTAGTGACATCACTGAACCCCCGCCCTATAGTCAGTCAGTGCATTCATGTACCTAAGTTTGTCCTGTTTGTACATGAGGTGATGTGGCTGTGTTTTTGTGCGTGTATGTGTATTGTGTACATACGTACGTACGTGTGTGTGTAAAAGGGCTGCCAGCTCCAGACATTGAGTAGAGGAATGTACTGAATGCAGCCTAGCCAACAAGGGCTCCTCAGTGCAGGGGAGCAGAAACTGGCAACCCCTCCTCCCCAATCTCTCTCTCTCTCTCTCTCTCTCTCTCTCTCTCTCTCTCTCTCTCTGTGCAATAGTGAGCAGTGATCTGTTCTGCTGGTTTGCCAACATGCTGTGTGATGCTATTTTGACTGGGGGAGGGTCTCTGGCAGGCATGTAGATGTCATGTCCCCATGTTGAATGCAGAGCCTGTTAGGCTATTTTAGAGACACACTGACATGTTTGTAATCAGTGGACAGTGCGACGCTCTCTCCCTTTTGTTTAACACACTGTTTTCCTGTGGAAGAGCCACTCCACTGACTCATACTCTGTGTGTGTGTGTGTGTGTGCTTGTTCCAGTGGAAGTCATGTTTTCCTGACGACGTTTCTCTCTCTTTGTTGTGTTTTGTAGCCATTCTTCCGCCTGCTGAACCTGCGTAAGCTGGGCCTGAGTGATAATGAGATCCAGCGACTCCCGCCAGAGGTGGCAAACTTTATGCAGCTGGTCGAGCTGGACATCTCCAGAAATGGTACGTGGACACACACACACACACACACGCCTCTGATGAATACCCTCTATTTCAGTCATGCCCTCAGATACCCATATTTGTGCATTGTGCCCCATGTGCCCATAAATCCTCAGACACAGGCTCATACACAGTCATGCACACACCCAAACAGTCATTGACATGCACACACACACACACACACACACACACACACACACACACGCACGCATATACCTCGGTCTGAATACCACTACTGTCAGCAGCTGGCCATTGTCTTCCATGTCAAATTATTTTCTCCCATACTTGGGGAAAGAAAATAGACCAGTTGCAGAAGTAGGAACTCTCAAAGGCGTGTGCACGCAAAAATACACACATGAAACAAAGGCCAGCCCTCGGCCAGTGATGGACATGAGTCACATGGCCGACACACACAGTCACGCACATTGTCACACACACACACACACACACACACACACACACACACACACTTGTATAAATCAGGTCAAAAAACTCACACACCAAGGGCTGTAGAGAAACGGGTTATTTCTGTATTCCTACCAGTAAGGCCAGTTCTATGGAGTTACATTTGTTCCACTTTTATGAGCGAGCAATAGCACAATTTGAGCACAGAAAAATATTTTGAGCGAGCACACAAATTATATTTTGAGGAAAAATGAAACTCTCAGTTCAAACGTGTTTGTGCCTTTTATTGAGGTTTCCTAAAAGATTTAATATTTTTATAGGTGTTTTCTGTACTCAAGCCGGTGCACCTCCATTAGATTACATGCAATTGAAACTAATATTTTCCCCCTTGGGGGCGTTTCAGCCACGGTAACGACTGACACTAGTAAATGACGCTAGGCGTTGTGGACTTCAGCAGCCAATGAGAATTGGACTTCAACCCCTGAATTTTCTGATTGGTTGATGAATTGTGGAACAAACATAACGTTGTCGACAGTTTTGAGCGAGCACACAGACGAAGTTGAGCGAGCGCGACCGAGATCTCCTGAGCTAGTGGAGGAACAGTTTATGTGAGCACGTACAGTGAAACTGAAAGAAAGGGGGCTGATGTTGCATATACATATTGATATTAGCAAACAGGCAAAGACATTTGTGGAGCACAACATAGATTCCTGTTTGCTCAACTACAAGTTTTTTTGTGCTCGAGTTTCATTTTTCCTCAAAATATAATTTGTGTGCTCGCTCAAAATATTTTTCTGCGCTCAAATTGTGCTATTGCTCGCTCATAAAAGTGGAACAAATGTAACTCCATACAGTTCATGCTCATTCAACAAGGTGGAGGGCTTTGGAATGATGTTCCAGACGGTTCATTCAATGTTCATTCAACCGCGATGAAGACTGCAAGCCAATATGATTTCCATCACCCCTCTCTTGTGTGCTTCAGCTGAGGGGAAAAGCTGAATTATCCAGTAACAGTCCATACTCAAAGCATCATGACTATTACAGTATAGTCACTGTTACAGTATAGATACCGAGTTGGATAAAAGGATACATGCCCTTCTCTTCTCTGTGCATGCAATAACCCATTCTGACACTGTTAGCTTCGCTATCTTAGCATAATTCACTGGTAACGGTAGTGGGTTATTCCAGCTATATAGCTAGCCTATAACTAAAAGGGATTGCGGCCTCAAAAAACTGTTAGCTTAACTGATGCAGGTAGCCACTTGGATTTTTTTGTTTTTTGTGACACAAGTATTTTAAAATAAGCTGGGGTTTATAACAATGGTGGTCAAAATACAATTTATTCATTTTTTTTGTTTGCATAAAACACTGCCATGTGGTGTATTTACGATGTGGCTAATATTTGGGAAATGATGGTAGTTGTAATAAAAAGGGAAACGAGGATAGAGGAAGCATGGGTTTTAGACTTCTATTGTTCTGGGTGAGCCATTTGTACTGAGGGCGGTCTTAAATCGGCTCTCTACAAAATTGTATAGTTGCGTTATCTAACCAAACAGATGGGTCTGTACTGCTCACTTTTGAAACTTAACTGCGAACGCACTTGCAATATCACCTCAGCAGAAGCACCGCATTTATTGTCTTTGAGGAGTCAGTGTGCTGTACACTAACACGCATGTGTTAGTGAGATTGGAGTCAAATATGCCTTGCCACAACCCCTGCAGTACCCCACCCCAACCCCCCTACACACACACACACACACAACACACACACACACACACACACACACACAACCCATCTGTAGAGGAGCCAGGGCAGGTGTGCTCCAAAACTCAACACCTGCCAAGCAAGGTCCATTCTTATCCAGTACAGTTTCTCTTTCTCTCACTCCTTCTGCTCTCATTTCATTAATTTTCCAAATCACCCATCTCCTCTCCCTCTCACACACAGATGCGCCTGCACACACACACACACCTCCTCACAGAGAGAGAGAGCTCAGATGAACCTATAGATCTTTATTTAGCTTCTCCGCATCGCATTCCACAACTCGGCACGTCCGTTAGGGACACGGACCTCGCCCTCCCGATGCCCGGGCCGTTCTGCAGTCATCATGCAGGCAGTTATCAGAAGGGCCGGCTGCACAGAACACAGGCTCACTCAACAGTTTCTAACTTACACCAGAAGTCAAAATGTTGTGTTCAGTTAGGATTATTCCAGCTTGAACTACATTTATGCCGAGTTCAATCTGTTGTGGATCTGCTTGAGGTTTCTTCCTATATGTATCTCCAATTCTAGGGAGTTTTTCCTCGCCCTTGTTACCCATGAGCCTTTTCTTTTCTTTTCTTTTCTTTTCTTTTCTCTGATTGTCTAACACTCTGTAAAGCGCCATGAGACATGTGTAATGTTTTGGCGCTCTATAAGTACAATTAAATTGAAATTGAGTCTGGACATTCACACATGCACCTTTTTCTTGGATAAATGCATGCATGAATGTAACCAGCAGGTATCTATCTATCTATCTGTCAGAATGATGGTGTGAAGCAGGGGGTTGAATTGAGATGTTCAAGGTCTTGTCTTAACGTGGTGTGTTGACTCCTGTCATGTCTGTCAAGGCTGTTGATTGACTAAATGGACTGGAACAAAATGACAAAAACAGATGGTGGAGAAGTGATAGAGAGGTGACAGGCTTACGCACACACGCACACACACACACACACGCACACACACACACACACCTGTGTGGATAAATGTGTGTCACTGAAATGGCTTGCAGACACTTGTGATGAGCTGGCTGTAAAAGCATGCTGCAGTGGATCCCCTACACCCGCATTTCTCATTAAGCTGCACTCCCTCTCCCTCTCCCTCTGACTTTCTGTACACTCACTCACTCTACATTTCTTTCTCTCTCTCTCCCATTCCCCTGTTACAGCGCCCCCCTCCCTCCCTCTGGCTACTTTTTCTGTGGTCATTTCCTTGTTTATTCTTCAGCTGCACTCCTCCCTTTCACCTGTATATCTTTTGTTCCACATCATTTTGTTCTCCTTGTAGTCTCTCCCTCCTCTCTCTCTCTCTCTCTCTCTCTCTCTCTCTCTCTCTCTCTCCCCCCCTTATGCCTCACTCTTTTTCTTTCTTTCCGTCTTTGCTCTCCCTTTTGTCCCCTTCCTCTCCTTCACCCTTCCCTGACATCTGCAAGCGATTAGGGGAGAACCTGAATATGTGCGCTCTGTTGGAAATGACACCCCCTGTGCACCAATCCTGCTGACTGTGCATCTCTCTCTCTCTCTCTCTCTCTCTCTCTCTCTCTCTCCCCCTCTCTCTCCCTCCCTCCTTACCTCTCTCTGCCTGTTCTCTCTTATTCTATTTCTATTTCTGCAGACATTCCTGAGATCCCCGAGAGCATTAAGTTCTGCAAAGCGCTGGAGATCGCCGACTTCAGCGGAAACCCCCTCTCCAGGTCAGTGGGTTGGTTGAGCCCTTGGGAGCTCTGAGCATGAGCCGGGTCATACCAAAGCGGCAATGGAGTCAGACAGAGGGGACAGGGGAAGGGGGGGGAAGCACGCTGTCCCAGACACATTCTGCCGCAGAGAAAACAAACAGGGCAGAGGGTTCTACAAATAATAGTGACCTGCCAGAGACACCTCATTTTTAGACTCTAAAAAAAGACTCAGCCATGATGATGATTGCTGTGTAAAAAAACATCTATTGTGCTTCAATCTACTGTAACTGTACAACATGTACCTGTCTAACATTCAAGTTTTCTTTCCGATCTCGTTGAGAGCATCCCTGGCAGAGCCTTACTGAGAGCCACAGGTGCTGCTGACACACATGAGTAATAGCATGCTGGTTCCCATAGCCACCGATCAGCTCAGCAGCTCATCAGTCATAATTCTTGTCACACACTGCGCTGCTGCTTTGTGAAATTCAGTCACTTGCTTGGAATGGAAGCCTGTGTCGTATCATGCACTTGGCTTTTGAGACCGGCCGTGTTTTAAAGTTGTAGGAGGAAGGGGGGGGGGGGTGCAGAATATGGGCTTAGTTCAACGAGCGGAACAAAGAACACGGTTTGATAGAGAATCTGTTTGAGAACTCGATCATGCCCAAAATGTGTAATTTTTAAAACACCACCGTGTAACCGTAATGGATGGACAGACGTACACACACCCACTTGGAAGCACTCATATATGTCGTCTTGGCACATGACATGTTTATCATAGGCAGTATTTGCCGTCAGTGCTTGTTGCTGATGTCCGTCTCCAGCGTGAGATATTTAGGCAATTCAGTTAGTTGGAGCAAACACAGTTAGGCTTGTTGTGAATCATGTCTCTTGTCTGCAAGTTTCATTTCCTGGAACAGCATTGAGATGAATGAAGGGATGGGCAGAGTTTTAGTAACATTTTAATGTGGACACTGGGCTGTGTGTGTGTGTGTGTGTGGAGAGAAAGGGTTTGTACCAAATTACATACACAGCCTGCCTCTCCACATACACTCTCTCTCTCTCTCTCTCTCTCTCTCTCTCTCTCTCTCTCTCTCTCTCTCTCTCTCTCTCTCTCTCTCTCTCTCTCTCTCTCTCTCTCTCTCTCTCTCTCTCGCACACTCTGTGTGGCCAAGGCCATAGCTGCGTAGGCTAAAAGCTCTGGATGAGTCGGCATGTTCAGCTTTCAGCTCACTCTGTTTAACTATTTCACTGTATGTCCATCTCTCTCTCTCTCTCTCGCTCGCTTTGTTCCTGACTTTCTGTTTGTGGTCCTCTCTCTCACTCTCTCTCTCACTCTCTCTCTCACGCTCTCTCTCTCTCTCTCTCTCACGCTCTCTTTCTCTCTCTCACTCTCTCTTTCTCTTTCTTTCTCACAGTTTGCCAGATGGCTTCACACAACTCCGAGGCCTTGCCCACCTCGCACTCAACGACGTGTCTCTGCAGACTCTACCCAGCGACATAGGAAAGTAAGTGTACACCCCCCCCCCCCCCACACACACACACACACACACACACACACACACACACACACACACACAGATACACCGCTGCATTCCTACTTGTCAAATGCAGAGTTTTCACACAGATCATGATTCGACACACATGACCAGAATGAAGACAGAAGTCTTGGCCAGACATAGAGACACACGTCAGCGCCCCTGTACACTCATACACACACACAGACCAAGCTCAGCTCTTGCTCACCCTTCCACAGCCATATGATGTGATTCTACCCACCAGCAGGGTGCCTTCACACTCAGGCCTGTTGGCTACTGCTCTCATACACACACACACATATACACACACACGGGTGCACACACACTCACACCAACTGTCATATGAAACTCCCATCTGACAATGTTTTTTCTCTTTTTTCCCCTTCCTCCTTCCTCCTCTCCTCTGTATCTTTCTTGTCTGCAGTCTGGCCAACCTGGTGACCCTGGAGCTGAGGGACAATCTGCTGAAGTCTTTGCCAACGTAAGTCACACTGAGGGAGTATACGGAATTCTAGCCTTCTAGGAGTAGGGAGGATCATGTACACCCTGTCTGTGCCAAGCAAAGTGATATACAATGGGTATCCATGTGGTATTTATATATAAAAAAATGTATTTGCTGGCATGCTTGATTCAAGAGTTTGTTATTTAAAATAGAAGCTGCTTGATTAAAAAAAGAATTTCTCAAATAACAGCAGGGGAGTTGCATTTGAAGTGGCTCATATGTATGTGGAGAAATTCGGAGCATTTCAACAATGTTGTGCATGACTGACCCAACACGGCAAACACTCCACTCTTCATATCTGGTGATATTTCTAATCCCAATGCATCAGATTTCTCACCCACATCTGACCCCAAATGTGCTTTTAATCAGCTTAAGACACACACACACACACACACACACACACACACACACACACACACACACAGACTACTTGTTAGGTCACTCATTATTTCTCCCTGAGAGATGGTAAGAGAGAGTACAAGATTGTAAGAGTGGGAATAGACAAAGACATGAACAGAAAGAAAGGGTGGTGAGAGAGAGGGAGATAGAGAGCGACAGAGTGTGTGAGTGAGTGGGGCAAGATTGTGAGAGATGACAGATTGTGAGAGATGACAGATGGTGGACGTGTCAGATAGGCTGGCTCAGCAGCAGGCTGTCTGGATTGTGTGTGTGTGTGTGTGTGTGTGTGTGTGTGTGTGAGAGAGAGCTAGCTAGCTTGTCTACAGCAGCTCCCCCTCTACTGTAACACACACACACACGGGCACACAAAGACATGCTCACAAAGGTTGGCACTTGCTTGAAAAGCACTGTTGTGGCTTTAGCTTTAGCACACACACACACACACACACACACACACACAGATTCTATCTCACACACTTCTCTATACGCATATCTGAACACAAGCACTGATACACACAGGTACCTGGCATGCTGTGATGCATATTGTGTATACACAGGCACACACTGAAATTATAGCCTTGCCTTGTATATAGATCTAGATATATAGATTTGCACACACACACTCACGCAAAAAGCAGGTCTCACTGCAAACAACATTTACATGTACATACATACATACATACATGCATGCATGCATGCATACATACATACATACATACATACATACATACATACATACATACATACATACATACATACATACATACCATACATACATACATGCATACAATAATTCACATGCAGACCAATTATAATACACAAAGTGATCAACTAGCTCACACATACAGAGAAATTTGTACACCAAGATGTCACGTGTACATACGCATGCACACACGCAAGCCCTGCAGATATCTCCTGTGTCTGGCTGGACTCACATGCTCCATATCCTTCTTCACCATTCTGTTTGAAGGTTTGTTCTGTAACACCCCCTCCTCCTCCTCTCTCTCTCTCTCTCTCTCTCTCTCTCTCTCTCTCTCTCTCTCTCTCTCTCTCTCTCTCTCTCTCTCTCTCTCTCTGCTTCTCTCTTTTTCTAAATTTTTCCCCTCCTTTCCCCCTGCAGGTCTCTGTCCTTTCTTGTAAAACTGGAGCAGCTGGATCTGGGCAGCAATGTGCTGGAAGTCCTGGTAGGCAGAAGCAACCCCTCCCCACACACACATACGCACACACAGACAAAGGCACTGAAATATAAAGACTACATTTAAACTCAAACACGGGTGCAACACCATACATTCACGGCATGTATGACACGCACATGAATCACTCTCTTTGAGCCCTCAGTGGCAGTGTGACCGTCAGTCCTCAACAGATGAATGAAAAGCTGCAATCTCTCAATGCACAGTGACAGTGTGATGTTTGATTAGCCCCTTACATACACACATGCTACTGAATAAACACACACACACCCACACACACACACAATGAGACGTGTAATCTACGGCAAACACCTTCTCACTGCTACCTTCTCACCACACCAACATTCTAAATTTAGGCTCTGCTCCCATACACCTTCTACTCAGAGCAGTGGTAGATGGCTACCTGAGCACTCTTGAGGTGCAGCGTGTGTGAGCGTGCATGTGAGTATGTGTGTGTGTGTGTGTGTGTCAGTGAGCACATGATGCTCACTGAGGCTGTGAAACAGCCCATGTCACTGAAACCCCAGGGTATCAATGACCCATTTCTCTCCCCCTCTCCATCTTTCTAACGGATCACTCGCTCTGATTTTTAAACACACTTTTTCCTCAATTTGTTGTCTCGCCATTGTAGTGGGAACACCCTGTGCCACACAGAGAGCGGGTAAACAATACCCACTGGCCTGGTGAGGGTGATGTCAGGAAAAAGTGCCCGGCACAGTGCTGTCTACTGAGGGCATGCGCAACACACTGACACACACACACACACACGCGGACACACATGCAGACATACACTAGAGGCATATGATGTTTTAGCTTATCTTTCCAGCGGCACAATAGCTTTTCGAAAATGCTGTAGAGACTGGTTGGTTATAGGTAGGGCTGTCACTTTTGTGAAAAAATCCTGTTCAATTCTTGAGACATAATTGTTCATTGAATCGATTGTAAAATCTATTTTTAATGTCTAAAGACGTTTCAATTTTCAACGCCAAATATAGGACAATCCACGAACAACTAACAGGCATTAGGACGAATGTAAAGGGGGCGCTTTATGTAGGAACACACAATGGCGTGAAGTTTCGTGCACAATGACAAACAGGAGTGCAACATTCTCGAAAAAAAATAAGCAGAGTGGACTGCCATAACATCAGTGAAAAACATTACTGCAGGCTTCAACGTGGCTGCATTTACAATTAGAAATGTCAAACAAATTTTGCCTACATAGAACTCATGACTGCACAGTTTGCATACCGCTTTGTCCTTCTCCATAGTTTGATATACCCAAACCCCAAAGTGCTTCCATATCGAACTCCTCAAGTTATTAGGGCCTATCACTCGTATCTCTCATGTCGCACAGGTTGATCGCGTGGCAAAACACCAGCAGCACAGCAGCCGAAAAAGCTGTTTCCGGTGCCTAAAATTGGTGGGAATTTTCTTTTTAGCTTTCGCAATGCTTACTGCACTTCGGAATTCTTTGTTATTTTTCTGCTTGTCCCTGAGTTTTGTTACATCTATCTTTTTCATTTGTTTAATTCGTTTAAAATGAATAGTGTACATATTTGGTTAAAATCGATTCCCTATTTTAGTTTTCGAAACTTATGTTGGTTGGTCCAATCGATTGTGCAATCGATTTTCATAGGCTGGTTGTAGATAGCAGTGTTTATCTATTATCCTGTAGAGAGCAGAGCAGTCCTTAAAAGAGGTGGTTTGCATGGTGTTTGTGTACGGTAAAACGCTGTTTGTTTAGCCTGGAAGTGTGTGATCAGTCACACACACCACACACACTCTCTCAGATGCATACACACCCTTCAACAGGCCACCGACTACATCACCTGCATTACCTCATTCTGCTCAGGTGATTTTTTTTAAATATTTTTTTTCCTCTCTGTCTGACACACCTGTCTCCCTTCTTGGTCTTTACCCAGCCGGACACACTGGGAGCCCTCCCGAACCTGCGTGAGCTGTGGTTAGACAGGAACCAGCTGACCTCATTGCCACCTGTGAGTACATCACGCGCCTCATTGGCCGCTCTTTGTCTCGATCCGAGCCAACGCCTTAGCTAGTTTACGCTTTTAGGTGTTGTGGTCTCTTGCCATTGGCTGAACTTATTTGAAATGATAGGACTTAATATGTTTACTATATTCTATATTTGACCCTAATGCTATTCTTAAATACATTCAAATGTCTTTTGCCAGGGTTTTTGGAGGCTCTACCAAAAACTTAGTGTAGCCAAAGCATTTTGGCAGGGGTACAGTCCCGGTCTCTACTCCACAGTCCAGATCTGACTGCCATGTTCCAGGGTTTTAACAGTCTTTTCCCCCTGTGCCAAGGAGCTGGGAAACCTGCGCCGACTTGTATGCCTGGACATCTCCCAGAACCGTCTGGAGGAATTGCCCAATGAGCTCAGCGGCCTGCTGGCTCTCACAGACTTGCTGCTCTCCCAGAACCTCCTGGAGGTCATCCCCGACAGCATCGGTGAGCCCAGGAGTGGGGAAGAGAACGGGCGGAGGGAGAAGGCTTAGATGTGTTATTCGGAAATGTTATGTTGCCTGTCATTAGCCATTGTCATTATTTGAGAGAGTAGGATTCGTTCAAGGGGCTGGCATAGACCATCCCACCAAAGCATTTTAGGGCATATGCATGCACCATTAGTGAGTTAGATATGAGCCTATGACAGACTGACCCCTAGTGGTAGTGCACTTTTATAGCAGTAAAGGTCACTTGGTATTTTTCTGTAAGGTTTGAGTATAACAAGGGTCTGATTACTTTTCTTCTATTCATGACTTTAATGTGGATACAAAGTATTTTTTGTTACCATCTGAGCGTTAAATACATCACCCAAAATGAGTCTAAAACATTTCATTCCTCTTGTTGTATCAAAGTGTGTGTGTGTGTGTGTGTGTGTGTGTGTGTGTGTGTGTGTGTGTGTGTGTGTGTGTGTTTAACCTAGTGTGTCTCATGCTTACAAATGTACAATGCCACCCCCAGGCTCCTTGAAGCAACTGTCCATTCTGAAAGTGGACCAGAACCGGCTTTTGCAACTCACAGACTCCCTGGGAGAGTGTGAGAACCTGACGGAACTCATGCTGACCGAGAACCTCCTGCAGGTACTCAGCGCACTGTCTCATTAGCCAGTACTTGTGTATGTGTTACATGTGTGTGAGTGCCTCTGGTTAAAGCTCAGGAGACAGTACCACTCTCAGGCTAATTACTCGCTTCACTTAGTCAGATCTGAGTGATAAACACACAGACAACGTCTCCTTGTACTGTCCAGTAATGGGCAGACAGCCAGTAATAGAGATACTATCTTAATTGGTCTAGTTGAGCATGTAAATCCACAGTGGGTATAGTCCTGATAGTATTTAAGGGGAAATGGCATGCAGATGGTCTAATGGTTGGCGGATGGGTCTGCCCCCACCCCTCTTGCAGTCTCTGCCCCGCTCGCTGGGGAAGCTCAAGAAGCTGACCAACCTGAACGTGGACCGGAACCGGCTTGGCACGGTGCCCCCTGAGCTGGGCGGCTGTGCCTGTCTGAACGTGCTCTCGCTGCGGGACAACCGGCTGGCCAAGCTGCCCGCTGAGCTCGCTGACGCCACCGAGCTGCACGTGCTGGACGTGGCTGGGAACAGGTGAATGGACACACACCCCGAGACACTCACACGCAGCTCATACACTGGACTTGCATCTCTTTATACAAGCATTTATACATGCAAACTATCTGAGACGTGCACTCATTTCCAAGTTAAACAAGACACACACACACACACACACCAGCGGAAAGCTTAATGCTTACCCATTAGACCATAATTTTGCAGTGAGGTCATGTTATACCTGACGGAGCCACACCCCAAAGTGATACTTTTCTTTGTGTGTGTAAGTGTGTGGCTAGTTGGAAGGAGGAAATTAGATCTCTTTGGCTGCCAATATCAATAAGGCTTTTATCAGGCTTTTGTATGTGGCTCCACTGCTTTTGTTTACAAATGTGTGAATGTGCACACAGGCATCTTTGTAAGCAACAACATGAAATTGTTTTAGTCAACACACTTCTGATCGAATGATCAGGTTATTATGTTAAATGAATACAGTATTAACAACCACGCCTTGCTGTCTCTGTTTTGTACATATATATCTCTCTGTCTCTCTGTGTCCTTTGCTGTCTCTCAGACTGCAGAACCTGCCATTTGCTCTGGCTAACCTGAACCTGAAAGCCATGTGGCTGGCAGAGAACCAGTCGCAGCCCATGCTCAAGTTCCAGACCGAGGATGATGAGCAGACCGGAGAGAAGGTGCTAACCTGCTACCTCCTACCCCAGCAACCCACGCCCAGCCTTGGTGAGTCTTAAAACACACACACACACACACACACACACACACACACACACACACACACACACACACACACACACACACATATCCATGCGTGCTGGCATGCTTTGACTAGTCTAAATATGCTTACATCAACACAGCACCCACACACGCACTAGTTGTCTTGCGGACAATTGATTCATTGATGACCACACAATCCAGAATGTCCACAATGTGACCACAACACATATCTGCACTCTTTTAACGACCTCCACAAAGTGAACGGCCTCTCCATCTCCTTCTAACACCCCAATTCTAATGCATGCCTTCTCTTTTCTCCCCTTCGCCCACAGAGAACCTACTACAGAACAGTGTGGATGAGTCCTGGACAGACAGCAACCTTAACCGCGTGTCGGTCATCCACTTCCAAGAGGAGGCCAAGCCAGAGGAAGAGGACGACGAAGCTGCTGCGGAGAGAAGGGTAAGCGCACTGTTAGAACCATGGCAACCACCCCAACAGCACAGGACCAGCAGTAGCCTTGAGGACAGTGGGGAAGAAGGGATACAATGCCATTGTAGGGCCTTATCCTGCTCTACATTGCAAATCTATAAGGAATAATCTGTAAATGTAAATCAGGTTTATTGGGCAAGTATACAGTACTATACAAGCATATACAAGGAATTTGGTCTCTGCATTTATCCCATCCGTGAATTAGTGAACACACAGAGCACACAGTGAACACACAGTGAGGTGAAGCACACACTAACCCGGAGCAGTGAGCTGCCTTGCTACAGCGGCGCTCGGGGAGCAGTGAGGGGTTAGGTGCTTTGCTCAAGGGCACTTCAGCCGTTCCGGTTACAAGCCCTAACCAGTAGGCCACAGTTGCCCCTTGACACAACAAGTTATCAAAGCTGAATGGAATTAAACAGATTTCTGGAAACCTTTGATAAGAAATTACAAACATGGTGATACTGATTTGAAGTGTTTCAGAAGTGTATGAGTTAATGTATCAGAGCGTCTATACTAACATTGGTGTGTGCTCATGTGTTTCCTAGCAGGGTCTCCAGCGCAGGGCAACTCCCCACCCCAGCGAGCTGAAGGTGATGAAGAAGGTGATAGAGGAGCGCAGAAACGAGGCCTACACCGCCAAACCAGACGGGGACCTGGAGTCTCCCGATTCAGAGGTACACACACACACACACACACACACACAAGCATACTACCACTCTTGCTCATGTAAATATTTTACTCCATATGAAGATATGAGGGATATTTAGAAATTCTCGCCACCAGCTTCTACTTCTTTTATTCAAGGATTATTCAAGTCTGCCAATAGAAAAGTAGTGAGTCACACCAGAGTCTAGACTGAGAATGTTAATTTCTCAGTCTAGTGTAAATTGGTGTTGTGCATCACTGCATTAATTATTCTTTTTTATAATTGGTTGCAGGAGAAGCGCCTGAGTGGAGTGTCCAATCAAAGCCACGACTCTCAGGCCTCCAACAGCACTGCCTCTGCGACCTCCCATGATGAGAGGCAGGGCCTCAACAACCAGAGGGAGGCTCTGGTGGACGGCCACAGACACGACCAGGAGGACGAGGAGCTAGATGAGATGGAGGTGGAGTATATTGAGGTGAGAAACCTAAAAATAGCCCGTTTCCTGTCCACGCTGAGAGCCTTTATATGTCTGACAGTGAGTGCAGCGGTTACCTGATCACATGCCAGATAACTGCAACACTGTTATATCATTTGTTTGAAGCGAGTGACAGACTCACAATCATGCTCAGTAGAGTGGGCCATCTCAAAAGGTTCTTAAACACAGAAATATAAGTTTAAATGTCTGCTTCATAATAATAATATTAATAATAATAGTACTGTATGTCTGAACCAGAAGATTGCTACTTTCGGCTGCTGAAGGTGTTGGACCTCAATATTAATGACTCTTGAGTAATTATCATCTTTCTGTTTGTCCTGTCTTTCCCATCAGCCCACTGTGCACTTTGCTGAGGAACCCATCATCCGAGGCGGTGACGACGATGAAGACGATGACGAGGACAATGACGATGGCGGTAGCGACGACAACGCCGAGCCGCCTCCCCCATACCCTGGCCAGAAGCAGCGCCTGATCCGCAAGGACACCCCACACTACAAAAAGCACTTCAAGATCACCAAGCTGCCCAAGCCCGAGGCCGTGGCCGCCCTCCTGCTACAGGGCTACAACCCCGATAGCCTCCCCCACTCCCCGCACGAGCAGAACAACGCAGAAGAGGAGGAGGAGGAGGAGGAGGAGGAAGAGGAGGAGCGAAAGGACATGAGACAGAGAGAGGAAGAGGAGGATGATGAGGAGCAAGGGGTGAGCGCTTCTACGCCGCTGCTTCAGCGGACGCCGGGCCCAGAGCTGGAGAACAGCCGGCTGCTGCACGTCAACTCCTCCTTGCAGCCGGTCAAGGTAAGATCCAGGGCCAGCTCCAGCTGGGATCTGCTCAGTGGTGGTTAAGTGGTTGTGTTGTTATTGTTAGAACAGCTGCTAGGTTTCTGCACAAAGGCCATTCTACTAGGGACTGAACATTTTGTTGTGCAAACGTTGTATCAGCAGAAGTCAAATACACAAGCATACACACATTTGAATAGATAGACACATGAATGTTGCATTACAAACACAGGAACACTAGCGATTGGGTGCAGTTTTAGCATTGACTGAAATGCATGTTAACTGACCTTGCATTTTGCAATTTGCCTGGAGACACATACATAGGCACTTGCCCACATTAAGATGCACAGGAATAAGTGTTCATCTTACTATCATGCACTATGCATTTGGGTTGTTGTCACTTGGGAATATGTCAGTTGCAACTGCATGGTTTCAGATTATGTGGATGAGCTTTTCATTATCTTTGTGATGGTGGTTGGTTGGTTGATTGATTGATGTTTACAGCTCTTTCTCTCTGTGCTGCTTCTTTGTTGAGCTGATTGACAGACAGTCCCAGTGCTGTCTGTGCGTCTCTCCTCAGTACCACTTACAGGTTTCACAGTGTGCACTGGTGGAAGTGTAAAGAGACACAAAAAGTAATAATTAGAGACCCTTCTACTCACACACACACACACACACACACACACACACACACACACACTCAACTTTCTCACGCACATAAACTTCCTCATGCAATTTGGCCAGGACTGTGTGAGCCTATACAGAGGCTCGGTTACAAGCTTAGTAAACTGAACACCAGAGGCCTCTGATAAACATTAATCAGTTTCCCTGAGCTGGTCTTCACACACTCCTCTTCCTTCTCCATTTAAATGAGGTGTCTCTTAACAGGCTATTCCAACACACCGTCATCTCACACCCTGACAAGTCAGATAGACTCCAGTACACTAAAACACACATGTAAATGTTTTACGCTAGCCTGTCAACTCTCAAGCGCTAACTGTCGGGAACGTTATTGGGCCGTTATGAAGGGCTTCCTGATAGGGAGGGATCTCAAATGACAGAAGCCCCCTCTTCTCCCTTGTCATTGGCCCCTCCTGCTCCAGGTCTCTCCACATTGGTCCCTCCCTTCAACCTCTCTCTGCCCCCATTTATTTTGCCTGTGTCTCCGCCCACACCTTTAGCGCGCTTCATTTCCACCACATTATTTGCTGTTTCTCATTTCTGTTGAGCCAATCCACTACCCTTGAAAAGTGCCCCCTGACTTTTGCACTGAAGTGTGAATGTGTGTGAGTGTGAGTGAGGCGAACTGACCTGAAAATAACCAAGTACACATTCTTCTGATTCTAATTGATCTATAATAACAACAATCACAATTGATGTAAATAAATGATAACTATGCCATTTTTTCAGTGCTTTGCTGTACCAGCTTGTCATTAGATCCTTGATCCTCTCTCAACTTAGAGGTTTGTTTTGTAGGTTTGCCCCGACTTGTATGCTGTTCAGTATGGCAAGTAATGGTATGAGCCAATTCTAAGTTTATAGGACCATAGGTTCACCTCAATGTCATCATGATTCTGACATGATCATTTCTTTTACTCCAGGGCATGTTCTGATCAAGCGTTAGAAAAATGGCATATATATTTATATATATATATATATATATATAAATAAAAAAATAAAAAAATAATTGTTTATTGTTTATTTAGACCAGAGAAGTAGACTGAAGGGGTCACTGTACAGGCCTGTCCCAGCCTAGTCCCGTTTTACTGAGTATATGTCCCTCACCATCTAGTCTTAGTTCTCTGAGCCCCGACAGGTTTTCTCCTCACATGCATCTGTACTGCTATGGCCACCTTACAGCATACATTTACCTAAATGCACAGAGAGGGGATCAGGGATCAAAAAGCCACAGCCTGCAATGTGTGTGTCTGTATGAGTGTGTTTGTGTTACAGCCCATGGTATTTGACCATGGGTTAAGATGTGTGTGTGTGTGTGTGTGTGTGTGTTATAACCTGAATGAATGCTGTGTTTTTGTTCTGTCCTGTGGGATTGTTACTGTACACATACAATATGTATGTCGGAAGTGTCTTCTCTCTGTGTGTGTGTGTGTGTGTGTGTGTGTGTGTGTGTGTGTGTGTGTGTGTGTGTGTGTGTGTGTGTGTGTGTGTGTGTGTGTGTGTGTGTGTGTGTGTGTGTGTGTGTGTGTGTGTGTGTGTGTGTGTGTGTGTGTGTGTGTGTGTGTGTGTGTGTGTGTGTGTGTGTGTGTGTGCGCGCGCGAGAGATCACCCTCCAGAGGATATGCGTGGCAGTGGTGGAAACTTTGAGACCCAACGACCAATAGGCCTAGGAAACAGGAAATTGTAGAATGAAAGAGAAGTAGTGCTTTTGAAGTTGTTCAAATCACTTCCTGTAACTGTTTGCTCCCAAAATATATGAAGGTATGAATACAAAGCGTAAAGGGAAACTGTTTACCACAATGTATCCAGAAATAGGTACCTGCTTCCTACTTACTTGCCAACATTTAAGACTCTAGATTTATAAATTTCTATGATGCCCCCTCTACTGCTTTTATCATTTCATTATACAAAATAAGTTCTAACATCTGTAAGTAGGTACTTTTATTATTCAGATTACAGTTGTCAGATACCTTCCGACCTTAAGCTTTGGTGACTTGGCTTTCTGGACTTGCCCTTTGCTTTGGGCAGAGGTTACTGCTTTTCCCTCACACTCTCCTCTCTCTTCCCCACGTTCTGAGCACGCTCACTGCGTCCCTGGTCTCGACTCTCCACCTCTGCCTGCATCTGTGATTGGCCTGGGTGGCCTAGCAAAGAAAAGCCTGCTGCTGCTCAGTGGCGTCCAACAGAGCAGACGACAAAAGCCCAGTGGAGGTGCCTCCATCCTGGGGATTTTCTAAATTCACACCCCTGCTTTGAACGAGGGCCCTTTTCAGTTATTTCTGCCACTGAGCATGCTTCTTTTATGCAGAGCATTCATACGGAAAGAATGAATGTGTGCGTATGTGTGCCTGAGAGAGTGATGTCACTTTTTTGTCCATTTTTCTTTATTGTCCTCATTCTTGTTTTGTTTCATTTTGTTGTGTGTGTGTGTGTGTGTATGTGTGTGTGTGGGTATGAGTGCAGGTTTTTATTTTTTGGCCTCACTAATCCGCATGCCTCTCGCTGGTTCCTATCCTAACAGGGGGTGTCATTTGATCAAGTCAATAATCTGCTGATTGAGCCTGCTCGAATTGAGGAGGAAGAGGTCTGTACCTACTCTCTTTCCCATCCAACCTACCTCTCTCTCTCTCTTTCTTTCTCTCTCTCTCTCTCTCTGTGTACATCCGCCTCTCTTTCTCTCTTCTCCAACGTAAAACAACCCAAGCAACCCATGAAAATTCCATGATTAATCCAACCCAATGCCACGGGACAAACAACCCCCAAACTCACTTCTGAGGCACCAGAGTGTAGCCACCTTCTGGTTAGGAGAGACAATGGAAGTGCTGATAAAGTCCAAGTACTGGAAAGCTGAGGCATTTTAGACCGGCGGTTCTATTTTGCTTTTTGTCTCCTTTCCAGGTTGGACGCCATCTGTGGCAAAGGATGTGATGTTTTTATGTACATCATATTTTTTTTTTGAGAATGAAGTTTACTTGGCATCTTTCCACACCTCTCCCCTACCAGAAGGATTGCACAGCTCTGGGGTTTCCTTCCCTCCCTCCTCTTGATTCCTCTCTTTCTACTACTCTACTCACATCTCCCCACGACGTCCCATCTCTTTCTTATAAATCCATCTGCGAGGCTGCAGAATTGTTTAGTGCCGATGGGACACTTCAACAAGAAGCAATTTTTTTTCCCCCATATAATCAATTTATATGTTTTCTGAGCCCAAATCAGTGAGCTTAGTTTCACGACAAAATCAAGGTGGAAGAAGCTCTCTCCAACAGATGTTGTTGATCAAATTATTACATAAGCAAGCCCTCAAAGTTCTTCCATTAGTCAATATGGCAGTGCCATATTATTTCAGACTACTGAAAACAGTTCCATAATTTCGCCACACATTTACTGCTTTAAACAAACACTAAGGTTGAAAACAAGTGTATGTTGGTATGAAATAATCAGAACACGTACCTCATTTACCATTAAAATGATACATAATGCCATAGAAAGAGAATCCTCGTTGCCTTTCAACTCACCCTAAAGAATTGTTTAACTCAAGTAATATAGCAGTACCAGTAAGAATCTAGCTACACGGTTAATTGCCCACTCTTAATTATACTGAATCTCACTGTCTAGAGAGCAGTCAGAATTCCTTTGAATTTCCTTTGATATTTAAAGATGTACATCTAACCATTAATGGGACGGATGCTTATAGATCTCTATAAATTGCTCTAGTATCCCTTCACCCCAGATGTGGTTTCTCCATCAGGGTTCATCATATTCCCTACTTCAAGCAGGGCACTCGTTAAGGCCAGAACCCTTAAAAATGTCATGATCCTTTATGTGTTAGTGGTAGAAGACGGTACTAGGCCCTTGCCATTACTTCCCTATGACCAGGCAATGACACATTTCAATCCTGCAACATGGGTTTAGTTTTCCAATTTAGGTGTAATATTTTCTGGTTGGCTGGCTAAGATATGCACAGGAAAGTTGTTAACTTCCTTGTGCTGTAGGTAGGGGATTTCCTACAGTGGCAAATCTACAACCAAGCTTATTAAACATAGCGCAGGATACAACAACAATGCATAGTTGGCTGGTGGCTGGTAAATGCACCGCATGTTGTAGCCAGGATCTGTAGCGGCCCTGCTTCTCAGTATCACATGCGCTGCCGGTAGCCTAATTGCACAACCAAAGGACTCCAAAGCAGCTAAACAAAAATCACCAACAAAACAACCTTCATGCGCATCACCAACAGAACAGCCTTTGTGAGCATTTCACTGGGGTTATCCAGCAGGCACCTTCCTTCATTGGTGTTTCATTAAGCTAGGTCCAGGCTCAACAGTAGTGTCAACTACTCAGCTCAACTTTCAGACCCACCTCCCTCCACATAAATGATGGGTTCTCTAACAACAAATTCTTTGTTCATTCATCTTTTCGTTGCTGTGGCCGTTAATGATCCGATCAGCAACATAACCAAACAAAACCCAAGCCCTTGATGTGGGCACCAATGAATACCAACACATTTTCAATCAATCCTCTTCGTTGCTGTGACCATTTATGATCCCATCAGCAAGACAACCATCCAAAACGCAAGCCGTTGGTGCAGGCACCAACAACTACCACTCTAGAAACATAGCGACACAATTCATCAAATCTCCCGAGTCAATTCAGGTTACATCATGATCCCAAATCGCCTGTGAGCACATCAACTATTAGCTATAGCTATTTCAGCAGCCAATATAATATAATAAAAACAAGAATAAGTCTTTTTAACCAACACACTGATGCCAGAGTTGAATGGTATTAGATCTCTTGGCTAAAGCTAACACACCCATTAGCTTCACCAGGTATAAAAGCAGGTTTTAAGATGTCACATAAGTGCAGTTAGATAAACATATTGAATGAATGTGCACTTACGAAAGGTCCTTGTAGAGTATGTTTTGTGCTCCAGTAGATTTGTCAAGCCCACACTTGCATGGACACACTGCATATGGTCTCCAGTGTGAGTTAACTCCAGCAGAAGAGCATTATGGACGAGCCGATGACTGACTCCCAGAGTTCAACCCTCCCAGTCTTACAGTTCTTGCCCCCTTCCCTCCCAATTCCCTCTACTACCCCTTCACTCACCCACCCATCCACCCCTCACTCAATCGCTCTCTGCATGGCTTGTCAGGAATGGTTTCTCTCTCATGTTTACCCTTAACCATACCCATTTTGTCCCCTTCTTTCCCTCATCTTGCTGGTTGCGGAGGAGTTTGTTGTTTGTGTATTTTGGCATTGTGACTCATGTTATGGTCTCCCCCTCTGCCTGAAATTGTGTGTCTCTGAGTGTCCATAAAAAACTCGTGTAGGTTAATGTGTGTTTATGTAGATGATGTTTGTGTCTCACTCTGGGGTGAATGTTAATCCAAAGCGTCTGGATTGTAATTTGGTCATCACATTTGCTGATTTTGATGATTTCCCCTTTTGTATGTAATGAAACTTTCTTCAGCTAAATCTAGATTTGCCTCTAGTGTTAAACCTTAAAGCATTTTTCCTTACACAATCCTTTTCACTTGGATTCACATGTCCGCCCTACTGACTCAGTGTTGACTGTCTGTCTGTCCATCACGTTGTCCAAGGCATGTTATTGTTGCATACTCTACTGATGTTTTTAATCAGTGCTCACCTTCTTCAGCCAGCTGCACACCAGGAAGAGCAGCTAAACTACATTACCCATGAATCACAGGGTGGTTATGTACCATTTCTGAATGCTAAGATATTTTCCCATGAATTCCATTTTGTGAATGTTTTAGTTTGTATGCAGCGGGCTGAAGCATGTGTGAAGGTCACTGGTGGTGTTGGGAGGGGGGTGATCATTGACACTTGAACTGTGACCTCTCTTGCAGTTGACCCTGACCATCCACAGGCAGACAGGAGGTCTGGGTATCAGTATTGCTGGTGGAAAGGGCTCCACACCCTATAAGGGGGATGATGAGGTAAAGCGCCTATTGTAATTTATCTAGTATCATAGAATGATGATCCTCTATTAATGACTGGAGTCGCATCACAAAATGTCTATATGACCACCAGGCTGGTTTGAACTATGTAATTCAACCATAAATTTGAGTCAGACCCAGGGAGATAATACATATGTTTGTACACAAAGTTAATTCTTATACTAGTACTTGTGCTTTTTAGTCCCCTGGTGTAGAGTTGGCTGATTGTTTTGTGGCTTGTGGTCTGCAGGGCATCTTCATCTCGAGAGTGTCAGAGGAGGGGCCTGCTGCACGCGCAGGAGTTAAAGTGGGAGACAAACTCCTAGAGGTAAAGCCTTCTGTGTGACTATTTCTGTGACCTTTGGTGTGTGTGTAGGTTTATTGATTCTGTTCTGATCTGTGTGGATTCTTAGTGTACCCCAAGGTGAGAATGAAATGTCTACCCGTATACTCTTCTGTGTATTTCCAGTTTTCAACCCCCTCTCCTTTTCTCTCTCCCATCCACAGGTGAATGATGTCCTCCTGCAGGGTGCTGAGCACCACACAGCAGTGGAGGCTCTGCGGAGCTCGGGTGCGGCCGTCACCATGACGGTTCTGCGGGAGCGGATGGTGGAACCGGAGAACGCCATCACCACCACGCCGCTGCGGCCTGAAGACGACTACTTCCCGCGGGAGCGGCGCGCCAGCGGTGTTCCGTTCTGCATGGAGCCCGGCTCACCCGCACCCAGCACCGACACCTTTCGCCTGTCCACATGCCTGCTGCGCAACGACAAGGGTCTGGGCTTTAGCATCGCTGGAGGAAAGGGCTCCACACCCTACCGGACTGGAGACACGGTGAGACACAGCCACATTTATATTTAGTCACATGCACACTTATATGGTCGGTCACATGCCTTTAGCACTTGGTACTGTATGTGTTTCCATATTTTCCTTAGAGGTTACTTGCAGCACACATACAGCACTTCTCTGCTTATGGCAGGTTTTTTGTAAATGCTGTATGTTTGTTTACCCAAGTCCTTAACTGGTGTCTGTTGTCACTTGTCATCGACCCTTACACTAGTCCTGTCCAGGGGTGTCATTGTGTATAAGTGTGTCATTGTGTATAAGCCTGCCATGGTCTGCCCCCTGTTAAATATTTCAGAGTGTAAGCCGAGTTGGGTTTTCCTTCTTTTGAGGCTGTTAGAGTAGTGACGTCTTTCCATGCTGTAGGAGAGATCACTGGATTCCTCTGTGAGATTGCTCTGCATAGGACTGCATAGAGGAGCTTACTAGAATTCTGCAAGGCGAAATCTGTCATTTAGCAGCTATTCTGTAGGAAAGTACCATATATGTGATCTTATTCACCATTCTTGCTACATGATTGCTTAACCATGGTAGATACTTGTGTGGTTACATCACAGATTTCAGTACGTACAGTGTCTTCAGCTGTTGCATTGTTCTTTCCCCTTTTTCCTTGACCTTCACAGTGTCACGACTCTAAGCCTTTCTGCCGTCATCATCATGAACCACTTTGTAGCTAGGTTTACGTGTGTGGAAAGGTTCTTTTTTCCCCCACCATGTCAGTCTGTTCAAGAACAGCGTTTAGTGCGGTCGTCAGGGAGACGCTGATATGAATAGCAGTCCTTGACATCTGATAGGGCTGCTGGATGGACGGGCCGCATGTTCATCGTAACACTACTTTCTAATACACGCACACACACACACGCATTCATATGCCCACACACACACACACACTTACACATTACTGGAATGGCTTTGGCGATGCACAGCACCACTCATCCATTTTTTGCTGAGTAACTGGAAGTGCTCTTTCCGGAGGAGCTATAACCGGTCAACAGCTTTCTTCTTGTAAGTGACTGTTAATGCTGTGCGTTAGTGACTAGTTACATGTAACTCTTTGTCATGAGGTTAGCGCATAGACTGTATAAAATAGGGTTAGAGGTGCTCTGCAGTTGTTGATTTTTCCAGTTGTGAAGTTGTTTATGTAGAAGAATGTCTTTCTTTGTAAGTTAGGTCAACATACAGTGTGGTTGGAGTGCATGTAAAGAAAAGTACATTGATTGAGCTGTGGTATCATTGATGTTGTTTTTTTGTAAATGATGTGCTTTAATAGTCGCTTGAGTAATCTGTTATTGACACAAGGAGAGTATGCTGGCCCACCACCACCCTATAGCCTCCTTGATGTAAACCCTTTCTATAGAATGCAAACTGACAGTTGGGAAGCTATGCTGCCCACCTGGTAGCTGGTTTTGAACTGACAAACAGTCCTTCATCTCACGCCATGAGCAGCTGATCTGGTCAGTCTTGTCTTTTTGGTTATGACTAAGCCGAGGAGATAAATATAGTGCATACTCACCAGAGGGAAGCCCCTCTTGACCTCCCATAGTGGTAGTTTATATGACAACAAGTATAAGGCCAATGAGTTTATGTCTGCTTGTAGATTGTGTGTGTGTGTGTGTGTACACGTGGTGAGGATTGATGCGTGTATGGGTGTGCGTGTTTGTGTTTGTGTGTAAGAGGGAGATTGGGGGGTTGGTGTGTGTGTGTGTGTGAAAGCAGTGCTTGCTAAGTGAGTGTGTGTTATTGCACTATGTTGCGCCATCCACCCCTGGCCTCCCCAGTGTACATGGCTGCTGTGGTACAGTGCCAGATCCTCCAGGCTCTCATGCCCGCTCTTCCCACATCGCCCCATGGAGCCCTAATCCGTGCCCCCGGGTCAGGCTGGCATTAGTCACCAACTGTCACTGACACTGATACTCATTTTGCTTTTGGCTGTGGCTGTTTTTCAGTCATTTCGCTGCTCCAGCAGTAGCCTAATGCCTGTGATTCAGTCTCCTGTTGCGCAACTAGCGGAGCAGGACTTGATTTTCTCAGGTTAGGGAAGACACACTGCCCAAATGAATGTCCCCCATGTGGCCTTCAATGATTTAAAAAAGCTCAGAAAATGTCACAAAAAATTCAAGCTTTGGGGGGAATCTAGCCTGGATGCCAGCTGAACTTTGCCTCGCCCACAACATTTGAGGTCGGGAAGTTCGGTCTGGACTTGTTCCGTTGTGCACCAACTATGCCCGAACCAGAGCTGAGTCACAGTTCTGACCAGAACTCCTGAACGGTTTTGTTCAGAGCTGAAAATGCAACTGTGTTTGACAGAGGACATATGTGGGTTGCTAGTGACAAAATATTAGCTTTCAGTATGGTACAATGTCTTTGTAAGTGACATTTAAATAAAACGTTTAATTCTTCCCGGTTCTTCCTAACAAAAACGCTGTTGCTAAAAGGTAGACATTTAGCGCAATAACTAGAAAACAATGTTAAGGCATTTGTGGAGAAGCAGAACCCCTGTATCGGTTGAAACACTCACCATAATCACATCCCATCGGACAGTATCAGACTCAAATTCTGACTAGAATTGAGTGACTATGTCAGGCTAGGGAAAATCAGCAATATATAGTCAGAACTTACTTTTTTTTTCAACTACTCTTATACAGAAAATCGTCTCGTCGCAGGGCACTAACATGCTCACCTTGTCTTCATTAGTTGTACATTTGAGAATTTCTCTCCAACCCTCTCTTTGCTCCTCCCGCAGGGTATTTTCATCTCTCGTATTGCAGAGGGCGGATCAGCGTCCAGAGACAACGTCCTCAAAGTGGGAGACAGGGTCATCTCTGTGAGTACTACACCCCCCACCCCCAACACGTACACCATTACATGGCATCTCTCTCTAACTTCAGTATGTGCCTGGCAAATGAATTTGAAAAGCCTACTTTTCCGAACATTGCATTTGTTCGCTCCTATCTTAACATTCTCCAGCCTGATGTTTCTCTGCTTTGTTGTCAACTTGTCCCTCAAATGCATGACCCTCAGACCTCATTTTACTGAACCTCCCTAAAGGCAGGGCCTCTACATGATATTTCCTGCCTCGTGATCCTCAGGTCTTCCCTTTTAACACAGGCTTTTGCTAACTAACCTATACAGGCTTAACAGTCAGACACCAGTGCGCCAGTGTGCAGCTAGGAAAAAATATTCCTGTTTTAAAAGGCAGTGTCATTATTGAACACATTTATTATTTATTTACCACTACATTGCTTGTTACACTATGGCCACCTATTCCCAAAATGTATCCTCGTGTGGCATTTAAGCCACAGCCTTTGCCACCTCACTCAGTTAAGCCAGTTAAATTTGATCCAGTGAGGTTCATCCCACTGTCTGAACCTGAGGCCGTCAAAGTTCTGTTCCTGGTAGTTTTTTTGCTGCATGCTTCAGCTGGCTGAAACAGTGTCTACAATTGATTTCTCTGCTGCTATAACTTTCTCCCTATCTTACCCTGAATGGCATTGCCTCCACCTGTGATTCAGTGCCAAAAAAAGAACATGTGCTGTTCAATGAACATGGCTGCCCCTCTCTCTGGATCTCCGGGGATCCTTCTGCATCTATATCTTTCTCTCTTCTTCTCTGTGCCTTCTCTCTCTCTATCTCTCTCTATCTCTCGCTCTCTCTCTCTCTCTCTCTGGTCTTCATCCCTCTCTTCCTGTCTTGCTCTCTGCATGAGCACTAACGCACTCTGGTCCTGCTCGGTGTTGGGTGTTGGTGTTGGGGCGGTGTGTGGGCAGAGCCTGTGGCCCCGCTGACATGGTAACCGCATGTCTTACCATAGCAGCAGCAGCTGCGGTGGCAATGAATCGTCCAATGGTAAGCGCTGATACTGAATGGTCAGTGCTGGCTTCTGTTCGCCGTCTCGTCACCAGATCTCTGGAAGACTTTGCAAGAGTGGAGTAGCTAAATGTAGCTTGTAGCTTTGAGTAGCCTTAGCCCTTTTAAGATCATTATTGTCATAGATAAGCAACCAAAAGTATTGCTCAAGTAAGAAGCCGTCATTCAATAAGTATTCAGATGTATTCAGTCTTCTCAACTTTGCTTATTTAAGGCGGCACTTTTGAAACCACCTCTCTGTTTTAAATAAGTAAAGCTGAACAGCCTGGCTCATCAGTCTAGCTTAGACACGAGTGCACATACTTGCAGTAAGTATGAATCCATCTGTTCTTCAGTTAGGACATCAGTAGGGCCACTGGTACTTACTAACTGGACTATGGGACTTGGCCCTCACACACACAGGAAGTGGTCACAGCAGTGTTTTTCCTGAATGCTCCCTGGCTTGCTCCTGTCACTCCCCTCTCCTGCCCTTCCACCTCCGCTCTCTCGTCAGCTTCACTGTCCTCCCTCTCTCTTCTCTTCCTCCTGTTTGCCTCGTTTCGTTCAATCAGGGCCCTCGCTCTCCTTCTCTCCTCTTGACGCATATTAGATACTGGACATGGCACTGCATGATAGCCACTCAGCCATTTACTCAGGCTGTATGGCTGTGGAATGTATGCCTGATTAAAAGCAGTTATACAGACATGGGATTTTTATATGCATTGAAAGGCAGGATTTGCTGGAAATGTTTTAACCCAAGTAAGAGTACAGCAAGTTTCTATCACTAACACCTGGTGGAGCTACTGTTAACTTTTTAACCCAGCCACCAGATGACTGACCTGTGCTCTTTGTCTTGTTAACTAATGACCTCCTTGCATTTCTTAACATTTAAAACTGAAACTCAAATTGTCATGAAGAGATTTTTTGCAAACTATCTTTCAAAAGATCTGTACGTGAAATAATAGTCTCTCTCACATGCACACCCCCTCCAGTAGAAAAGATTTTGCTTTTACCTGTAGGTAGGAAACCCGTCTCCCAAGGGCCCTCACACACTCAGATAGACAGATTTCTCCTCATGCACTTAAAAGTTGGTACAACCCCACCCCTGGAGAGGGTGTCTGGCACCCCCCAACGCCCCAGTCTCACCCAGTTGTTGTGTGGCTGTCACTGATGCAGATCAATGGTGTAGACATGACAGAGGCCAGGCATGACCAGGCAGTAGCGTTGCTTACCGGCACCTCCCCCACCATCGCCCTGCTGGTGGAGCGCGAGCAGGGCCCCCACGCCGGCCGCGGCCGAGCCCACTCCCCCCCGCCCCCAGAGCCTTCCGACTCCCCCGAGCAGGAAGAGCCCAACGACGAGCACGCCAACCACCTCAGCCGCACCATGGAGGACGAGTACCCCATCGAGGTGAGTTCAGGGGATGGAGGGATGAGAGAGAGAGAGAAAGGGTGAAAGGGGCTGGGACAGAGCCCCCCCCCCCAGCTATTAAGGATTTTACCATATTAATATTCATGATGAACCAGCATATTTCTTTTGTCCTTAAAAGTAAAAATCATTATTATGGAAAACTGTGCTTGGTAAATATGGCTGTTGAAGGTAGAAACAAGTGATTATATCAGTTCATTTTGCTGAGACCTACAGTAATGAGATTTCTTGTCCCAGACTATTTGCCTTTTAATTGGAGGAAGAAATACCAAGACAAGTCCAAGTACTAAAGCACAGTAGCATTACTTCAATAAATGCATTTGGCATTATTATGTTGTGGCCAAGCCTGCGCAGACATGGATCCCGCAACTTCAATCTGCCTAATATTTAAGTTTAAGGAAATTGAAATTGAACATTTTAATTTGATGGGGAAGTTAAATGAGACTCATTTACTTTACCATCAAATGTTCCAGATTAAAGTAAAATGGTTTAGGGATGCTAAAGGGATGCTCTTAATTAAACACTTTGTCTTTTTGATTTTGTTTATCTTATGCCACTTGTCTCAAAATGCTCCTTGAATGCCCCGAACAAAAGTGGTACACGGTATGACCATTTTCTTGTAGCTTTAGGTCTGACGGAATACCCTAGTGTCCCTCATTGTTGTGTGTTCAGCCAAGACATGAACATGCTCCCCTCCACAACCAGCCCTCAGCCCGTTCATCTGTCCAAACCATTCCTGTCAGTACTACCCCCCAATGATCTCACCTGATGTTGTTGTTCAAACGAGTAGAGTAGGTCATCATGTATGCTGTCCCTTACTGATCCAAACTTCCTCACCGGTTCCCACCACCTAGAGCACAGAGATTTCAGTGATGTTTGTTGTGCTCGCTAAGAATTTCCTGGGAAATGTCACCCTGAATACCCAAATTAAGATTAGTTAGCCAAGGCATGCCTGACAACCAGATCACCAAACCAATCAGAATAATACCCACAAAGACATGGTTTGAATGCTCACTTGACGCTTCCTTTCCTCACAGGAAGTGATATTGGTAAAAGCAGGTGGACCGCTAGGACTGAGTATCGTGGGTGGCAGCGATCACGCAAGTCACCCGTTTGGCGTCAATGAGCCGGGGGTCTTCATATCTAAGGTAAATGGCAACATAATTGAGCCATATGCACATGCATACTAAAGATACTAAGTTTCAAGCAGACACATGCTAAATTCGATGTCTTCCTCTTTCTGTAAACACCCCCGACCTAAAGAGCCACTGATATGTAACCTAGATACATTTTTCTCTAACCTGTGTGTGTGTGTGTGTGTGTGTGTGTGTCTGTGTGTGTGTGTGTGTGTACACAGGTGATCCCCCATGGGCTGGCGTGTCAGAGTGGGCTGCGTGTGGGCGATCGGATCCTGGAGGTGAACACCACCGACCTGCGGCACGCTACACACCAGGAGGCGGTGAGAGCACTGCTCTCCAACAAGCACGAGATCCGCATGCTGGTACGCCGGGACCCCTCCCCACCTGGCATGCAGGTATGCACACACACACACACACACACACACACACACACATACCCACACACACACACATATATACACACACACACACATATATACACACACACACACACACACTCCGATTGCTGTATCTATATATGTATTCATTATGATATGCCTAGTGACCTTAGTTTATGTCATGTCATGAAGATATGAGCATTTGTATGAGAATTATGGCAAAGAATCACTCTGATATGCACTGGAAACTCACTTTTTTGTGAGCAGGAGATCGTGATCATGAAGCAGCCTGGTGAGAAGCTGGGCATCAGCATTCGAGGTGGAGCCAGAGGCCACGCTGGAAACCCCTTTGACGCCACAGATGAGGGCATCTTTATCTCCAAGGTAACCACCACGATACACCACTTCCTCCTACCAAAGGAGGCTGTATTTGTCATACCAGACTGACTATAATATTTAAGCAATAAGCCCCGAGAGGCCGTTCTATATTGTGAATATAGCACAGCTGAGGGTTGTTTAACGGCACTCAGCTTTGCTTCGCTCGCTTTGTGCCTAACAACACCCCTCAGCTGTGCTATATTCACGATATAGAGCGGCCTCTCGGGGCTTATTGCTTTTATAAAATGGCTACCACATATAGGACATTAAAAATGTACACAAAATAAACAAATAATCATGAACTGTAAAAGCTATTTCATCTACAAATGTCCATTCTTCCGCGGAGTCCCCATAGAATAGTTCCACCGCTCGTGGAATTGTTGCTCAGCAACTTTGAATTTTAACCGTTATGCATTCTAAGCGATTAATATAGAACGAAATGTGGTCTCAGCCGTGCTATATCGGGAAAATATACAACGACATCGAACGCGATTCAACCAGTCATAATCAAGGACCGGAACTATCCGTTTTATAAATATACATAATGGACTCTAATCACCTCTCTTCCACTCTTTAATTGTTTCTCTTTCCCCTCCCCTGCCATTTTACTTTGCTCTTTCTTCTCTTCTCTCCTCTTTCTCCCCCTCTCCCTCTCCTTCTCTTCTCTTCTTTCCTCTCTCCCCCTCTCTCTCAGGTGAGCTCCACAGGGGCGGCGGCGCGTGACGGACGGCTGCTGGTGGGCATGCGTATCCTGGAGGTGGGCAACCACAGCCTGCTGGGCATGACTCACACGGAGGCGGTGCGGGTGTTGCGCTCCACCGGAGACACGCTGGTGCTGCTGGTGTGCGACGGCTTCGACCCTCGCAACGTCACAGGCATCGAGGTAAGCACAGATGCTCGGACACAACCTGGGGGAAATTTTTTATTTATTTTTTTGGCCTTTTTTATGCCTTTAATGACAGGACAGTGAAGAATGACAGGAAGCGAGTGGGAGAGAGAGAGTCGGGGTGGGATCCGGAAAGGACCACGGGGCGGGAATCAAACCCGCGTCGCCGGCATACGGTGCAGGTGCCCCAGCCAGTTGCGCCACAGCCGGGGCCAACTTGGGGGATTTTAAAAGAATTTGTACTATGACTACAAATGTTCCGGGATTCTTCCTGGATTTTTACTTTTTATGTATTTTCAAAAATCGTAGGATGGGATGACTGATTCTAACTGGCTAAAGCTAACTCTCCATATCTTGTCCCGCATGGTATACACTCCTGTTAGCCCATAAATTTAGATGTCAAGCGTTTTGCAAGATGTCACATTCAGCGGAAACAGATAACTGTTTTTGACCCATTGAAAATAATTGTTTGCCATTCATGGTGTTTCCCCATATTGTCTACAGTCTTCACCTGGGGTCATCGCCAACCCGTTTGCAGGTGGGATTGTCCGGAAAAACAGCATGGAGAGCATTTCATCCATCGACCGAGACCTCAGCCCTGAGGAGATGGACATCCTGCAGAAGGTGAGTCACTCGGCTGGGCCTGTGCCTAAACACATGCTAGTGTGCACTCTGGGCCTGTGCCTAAACACATGCTAGTGTGCACTCTGGGCCTGTGCCTAAACACATGCTAGTGTGCACTCTGGGCCTGTGCCTAAACACATGCTAGTGTGCACTCTGGGCCTGTGCCCAAACACATGCTAATGTGCACTCTTTAAAGAGTGTTCTTTCTTGTTTATGGGTATTTTTTGCCTGTAGTTTTTATTGACTAATAATCGACTGTTGCTCAGTTCTCACCAGCGCTTCATCTCCCTCTGTCCTTCTTATGTGTAGGAGGTAGAGATGGCAAGAGAGACCTCCCAGTGGGAGAGGGAGGAGATGGAGAAAGTGGTAAGTTAGTTATATGTCTATTCTTTTCATTTATGGTCTACATTTTTCATCTCAGTCACCAAGCGCAATGATCAGCTGTTTCTTCTTACATTCCGGTTTATATACACACATTCATTTCAGTATTTTACATGCGTATCTCCCATAGTCATGCAGCAAAGCTTAATGAAGAACTGCCCCCAAAGTGTGCCATAATTCTTACATGTCCATGGAATACATCCTGTTGTCCCATGAACAAGTTCTTCTAAAAGACCTGGAAGACTTGTCATTGCAAAATGGCCCCTTTGCTTTCTGCTCTCAGTCTGCGCTCCATGTGAATCAGTCTGCTAATTTGTGTGGCTTTTGTTCTTTTGTTGTTTTCTCTCTCTCTCCTTCCTGTCTTTCTTTTTCTCTTTTGTCCCTCCCTGCACACCCTGGGATGTTTGGGTTTCACTCATACCACAATCCTCCATCCCATTCCATCCCATTCCATCCCATCCCTTCACTCCTTCCATCCCTTCCTCCTTCGTTCATTTGTATTTCACTCTTTCACTCCATTTCCTCTTCACACTTTTAACTTCATGATTTGTTGGTTGTTTTTGCCACTCATCCGTGCCCGCACCTCATCCCATACCCTGCCCTTGAACTCCAATCATTGTGTGTGTGTGTGTGTGTGTGTGTGTGTGTGTGTGTGTGTGTGGCATTGCATGTATGTGGTTATTGTATTGTCCGTGGGTGTGTCTGGTGCGTGAAAACCAAACATGGTTCTGCCTGAATGAATGCGGCCCAAATTCCACCACCCTGTTTCCTCCCTCCTCCCCCACTCCTCCGCTCATCTCTCTGGTGAAGGAGCGCATGCGTTTGGAGCGCGAGGAGGCCACACGGCAGCTAGAGGAGGAGGCTGAGGTGAGCTGCCCCCTCCACCAGGGGGCGTCAGCAGCAACACCTGGGACCAGTCGCCTCTTGACATGGCTCTCTTTTTTCAGGATTTGTGGATTTAGAATAAAAACAGCATCTTGAGCCAACAACAGAAGATTAAGGATGATTGTCTTAAACTGAGCTGTCTCCTATAGTATCTCTTAAAAATGGATCTATATTGAGTTCATTGTCATATACATTGCTCTTCACCTAGTTGTTTAATTTTTGCCCACAAAGTATTAGTCATTTATCATGTTTTCCCATAAAGAGCGATTCTTGTCAAGAGCTCTCTCTGATTTGTCTCAAAAGAAAATCCAGCTTCAGTATCACAGCCAGCCAGGTTGTCTAGTTAGTTACCTCTCTGACTGCTGTTCTTCCCTCCTCCAGAACATCAGCGCCGGTCCTCTGAAACTGGACTACAAGACACTGGCAGCACTACCCACAACCAGCCTGCAGAAGGTCAACCGGGTAAGTCACTCACTCCTCATGCCTCAGCCTGCACTGTTTTTTGCCTCAAGTTAAACCAACAAAAATGGTTCATCTCCCATTAATCACTGTGAGATTAATCAATCTCAGTGAGATTGTTCTCTGTGAAACCTGCCTTCATATTATGGGCTGAGTGTGATAAACTCGTTGCTGTAATAGATATTGGACCTGGAACAAATCGGAAAATGTTTACATTCTAGTATTTAATCCTGATTTATTGCTCGCCACTGTTTCATGACACATTGGGAATTTCTTACTCTCTGGATCCTTACCTCACGTCAAGGCCTCTCTCTAAATAGTCTGCTCTGGAATCTCCTTTGTGTGTTTTATTCCCGGGATCCCCTCTCGCCCCTAGAACAGAGGTCAAGCAGGTGCTTCTGGAATCCCAACCTTCAGACTTCAGCATTCTTCTCTAAAAAATGTTGATAAGTGTAGCAGGTGTTTGGTGTATGAGTCTCTGTGTCATTAAGGAGGTAAAGAATGGAGGATGCGGACTGTGAATTCCTGAACACAGTGTTGCGAAAACAGAATTGAATGGCATTCTTCTTCCACAAAAGCATCATTTCTACTGTGAGGAGTCACAAAACTACTGAACCCCTACCGGTGTGACTGGTGCCCACTGTGGACAAGAGACGACTTCCCACCACTAGGAAGAGGCCGTCAGCAGAACCCCACACACAAGGGGAACCCATCCACAGTGCCAGGAAGAACAATAAGGCTTTTGCTTCTCTATGAATTTAGTTACAGCAGGACATCCACCAAAAAAAAAAAAAACGGTTAGCGGAAGTCCAAGTCACAAAGAAAGCCCTGCGGTGAAGAATAAAGCTGGCCTTGACGTCTTCCCTGTTTGCCTGTTGTTGGCACAGCAGTCCAAGCATACCAAGGGCCAAAGCACTTTCATATGGTTGTCACAGCAAGGCTGGATGTGAGTGCATGTGCGTGTGTTCAAGTCGGTGCACTGCACTGCACACTACCCCAGCCTAATTTTAGGGGCAGAATGCAGACGCATTGATGATGATGATCTCACACGTGTGATGGCGCTCGTCCGGCTCGTTCCTCAGCTGTGCTCCGGCACCTTCCGTGAGGCGGGTGGAACGGCGTGCCTCCACCAGTGAAGAAGAGCGCCGCATGCTCATCACATGATCAATCGTGCCTGGCATTCCGCAGACCACAGAACTATGGACCAGAACACTCTCGTGGGGGGCTGGGGGTGTGCAGCGTCCAGAGAAGGACCCTGGCGGGAATAGGAGGAGGGGAGGGGGACAGCTGATGATTGCTCAGAAGTTATTTTAAAAGCGGGCGCGAGGTGATTGGTCAGGCAGCCGATGGGTAAGGTGGGCCGGCGGGAGCCGAGAGGACCGTAAGATCTTCTTTTTTTTCCTGAGCGCAGCACACATCACAGTGTCCTGGAAGTGTTCACTTTCGCGTGGAGGTTTGTGGAGTTTGTCCTGAATCTACAAGCGGCTCTGTAGAAGGTGTGGTAAGGGAAGCTCTGCCTCCATTGGGCTTTGCAGCTTTCTCTCTCTCTCTCTCTCTCCCCTTCTCTCTCATTCAGCTTTCTTTCATCACTTTCTCCTTTCAGCTGTTATCTGTGTCTTTATTCCCATTCATTGTCTCTGATTTTACCCTGGTCATGCCTGGTTGTTAGTTTGTGTTTACAGTTTACGACTGGGATGTAGGAACAATCCATGGTGTTTTTATTAAGTACATGTGAACAGTTTGCACAAGTGTGTGACATGACCTAGTTCCTCACAGAGGTTGGGATTGTGAATACCTTTAGTGTTCAAAATTAAGTTAGCATTGTCCTGAGTATGTATGGCTTTATTTAAAGTTTGTGCTATTAGTGGTATTTTACATTTTTAACATGTGTGTTTGTACTAAATCAGAGCTGGATTTTGTGTTGATTCAAACTTTAATGTCTTTCAGATATGCACTACTACTACAATAGAATACCTCTTCTTAAAGGTCGTATTATGTAGAGTCATGATCTGAATGTTCTTGCTAGGTCAGGAGTTTGTAACGGTCCAGTCGGCGTCTTTTCTGAGAGTGTTTAACCCACATATCTCTGCCAGCTGTCGCCTCAAACATGCCGAGAGGTTAGGACAGGGGGTGTTCACAGCCAGTGCAGCGCTCAAGTACGACCCCTCTCCAATACCAAAGGGATTTGCGCTCCATAGCTCTGGCCATCTCAGTCCGAGGCTCTCAGATGAAGATTCCTAGATTAAAATTGCTCTTAGTTCTGTTTTATTTGTGTGAAGGTGGACCTCCCGTCTTTACAAGGCATTGTAATGCATTCAACAACCTATGTCAGTGCAGCCCCCCCTCGTATCAGTGATTCTTTTCAGGATGTGCTATTTTAGGGGCAAGCTTGGTATCAGGGTTGGCTGAGAGTAGTGTGTGCAAGCAGATAGGCCCTTATAGTCTTTTGAAGGAGGCTGAACAGTGAAGTAGTGAGATAGTATGGTAACCGTTGTAGCGATATAATTGCGTCGCTCTCCTGCCTTACGTGACTACTCAAGTGACTGTCTCACTGCTAGCTTAGTTAGCCTAAGTGCAGTTATTTATTCACTAGACATTTATTCAGACATTTTCATTCAAATTGGTTGGTACTGCATGCAAATGTACGACCTCTGTGTCAGTACCTTGCTCTATCAGTGGAGTGACACACCTAATAAGTACAAGTAATGTAATCCACTCTTAGACAGACACATTTGCACTCCTATACAAAATCAGTGTGCTGATTAGTTGGCTAGTTAGTTAGAGTAGTAAAGTAAACCCACCTCCCCAGCTGCCATTGTACTGAAAGGGCAGTGGGTCACATGCCACACCAGAACAGACATGCTGAATCCTAAATGGCTGACGTGGGATTAGATGCCATGTCATATTTAGTGGTTCTGGGGAGGAAAGGTCATTAAAGCACTGGCCTGAGAACAGTGGATGGACATGCATGTTTCCTGACCCTAGTTCATTAGTGGAGTAAGCCCTCCACACTCAGGGGCACAATGTTGCTATTATCAGGTGTGCTATTTACTATATAGGCCAAGCTGAATTTAGCTTCTCTGTATGATGCATGGTGTGGAATGCTTCGGCAGACCACAGGGTTGTTGCAGGAATGTTTGGGTCATTGTCCTCTTTTAAGTTATGTTATATCTATGTGACCAGTTGCCGTTTGTTGTCGAAACAAAATTGCTGTTTAATTACGGAGATATCTGTTTTTAGGTTTATTTGTTTTAGTTGTTAGAATTACAATTGTTTGCAGCTACCCAGATGTTATCTGGATATTATTAGTAGAGGTATTAATGAGGTATTTGGTTTCAGATGTTTTCCAGTGGGACAATGACAGTGGGAAATGTAGTGGGTATTCTGCAAGAGTTTGGCTACTAGGCATGTTGGATGGTACACTAGCAACAGAGTAGCCAATCGAGTGTCTTTCCCAACCAGGCTGGCTCTAGCTCTTGTGTGATGTTCATCCACTCAGTATCATATCCTACTCTTCTGGCACTCATTAGCCCAAGACTATTTTGCTATTTATTTATTAGTTATACTCTATCTCTTTCCTTACCCACATCACATCCTGTCTTACCCAGCCCCTACTGTGTTGTGTTCTGAGGTTGCTGGGGTAAGGGCTTCTTGTTGTTTGTTTGGTTTTGCCAGCTCCATCTCTTTTTGCCTTCTCTGTCCTCTCACTGCTTTCCTCTTTCCTTCCTCCCTTCCTTTAATACTTGCTTTGGTCATACCCTTTCCCTCTCTTGTGTTCTCACCTGTCCCTTGCACTTTTTCTCTCCCTCCTCCCCCCCTCAGTTCTCTCCCTCGTTCTCTGCTTCCGTCCCAATGGAGGCTGGCCTGCAGTGCGTTGCTCCCGTAGACCCCCTGGCCTTCGAGCCCGGGGTGGTCCTCACCACGTACTTCTCCCCCGAGCCCATCAATGTGGTCCCTGTGTCCCCCAAGATGAGCGCGGTGCTCCCCCCGACCTCCGACCTCACCCAGGAGCCCCCCATACAGCATCCCGCCACGCCACAGGAAGGGGAAGAGGAGGAGGAGTGTCTGGTGGACTCCCAACCCATCTGCTTCAGCGAAAACCCGTTCCTGGTGGCCAATCGCAAGGGCAAAGGGCGCCCCCCACAAGAGCGTATTCTGTCTGGGCCCCCAGTGGGTTATGGGAAACAAGGCCAGCTGAAGACCTGGCAGTACACTAAGGCAAGAGGCCTGCGGTGTGTCTGATTGTGTTCCAGCATGGCTTGTTGCCCCTCAGCTAATGGCAATTACCCTCAACACCCCTCGGTGCTTAAAAAGGACATCCTGAAGCCGTCCACTGACCTCATCAGGCGTATTAACAGATTTTTAACAAGCTTTTCCTTGTTTGGTGCCAGTCCCCTGAAAAATGGTCAGCAGGAGCAACTGGTCACTTTCCCCAGTGTTTAAAAGATGAATGCATCTCATCTCTGCACTAACACTTGCGAAAAATCACACAGAGCATGGTTTGTTTTGCGTTTGTAATTATATTTCTCAGGAAAAGATTTGATTCATATTGGTTGCAAAAATGGCCTTTTTTTGTAAAAGAAAAAGCTCTTATTCCCAATCACAGCACACATGTCGTGAGACCAGTAAGCTGGTAAAATATTGTCCCTGTGCCAGAGTTAAACCTGAGACGACAGGAAAACCTATTGCAGCAGCGGTTTCTCTGGGAAAGCCTTGCCTTAAGTGGCGTTCCTGTGTGGAGCATGTCAGGAATGACAGGAATTCCAGAGCGACAGGTGTCTGTAGGGAGAGGCCGTGTTCCATGACCTGTCACTGCTAAACATCATTACCACATCACCACACACACACACACACACACACACACACACACACACACACACACACACACACACACACACACACACACACGTGAATGTGTGTGTCCCATGGGATACTCCAACCACCAGCAGTTATATTGTAGAGTACCGATCACTCAACATCAAAATGTACATTTTCCTAGTCTTGCTTTTCCAAAGCATTTTATTACAGAATTGCTGCTCTGTTGTGTTCCTGTGAGGGTGAATGAATATAGCGGTGTCCTATGCATTTCTGCTCATGTGTACGTATGAAATAACAGAGCAAATGTTGCAAATTAACTGTTGCAAAAACCCTGTGGCAAACTACAGTCTCAGGATTTACAACTGGCCGTGACAGGAATGTTAGAGACTCTGCCATGGGGCAACTTGTGGTCTGTGCAAATGCATCGCCCACTTTAGCATTAGAGAACATGTCGTTCCACTGAGTTTGCTGAGTACACCAGTTTTAAAAGTTGGACTATTGACTAACAACATGGCTTGAGGGATTTACTGGGATGGTAGAAGTAGCAGAGATAAGCAGCTGTTGACTGTGTATGTGCGTTTGTGTGTGTGTGTGCGCGCATGCTGTTTTTTCCAGGCGCCCTCCACAGACGCCCAGAGGACAGACAGTCCTATTCGTGACGTGTCCTACTCACCCAGCTCCCAGCCCGTAAGTAACCCCCCACATCCCCTCCATGGACACATTCTGCCCACTCCCCACACACACACTCAAACTCTCTCTAAGTTTGGGCATCTTCACAGAAGCCTGTCTAGACTGTTCCCAAGAGTGTAAACCCATAAGGCCTTTCCACACTGCTAACGTTAACTATAATGATTAAAGTTATAATCCTGGACAGTAGAGACCCATTAGAATCCATCTAATTTTAGGCATTACATTAATGAACTTGAATATTCTTGAGAGGCTTTCCATGTCAGTGTGGATGCTCATATTGCTTCTATCTGTGTACATCCATCAACATCAACACATTTAGTTTATGAGGGAATTGTCGAGCCCTGATGGAGCATCATATTCCATTCACAAAACCTTGCCATCACTTTTGGGTAATCACTGCATCCAAAAAAAAAAAAACACTTTCTACAAAAAGAAAGATCGCTCTCTCTCTCCTCACCTCATCCTTCCCTCCCTCCATCCCTCCTCCAGCCGTCTGTTAAGCAGCACTCCTCCCCAGCCCAACCGTCAGGTGGCAGAGAGACCCGGTTTGTAAGTGGGCTCTGTGGTCTGGTCTGGTCTGGTCTGGTCTTTGTGTCATATGGCCTGGCTTTTGCCTGCAGAAAGCATTTGAGCTCTGCCCCTTTGGAAGTGATTTGTCATGTGATCCCAGTCCACATTCATACAGAATCTTAGGAGTCCTTAGTCAAGAAACATGATGCAGAATTGCATGTCTTATAACACTTTGTAGCAAGGCGGAGTTGAAACTGACAGCTACAGTAGTGCATACTGGAGAAGGAGGTGTTCTTGAAATATATGTATAGAAAAAAATCAACTCTGATGGCCCATACCCAAAATCATAAGCATAAAGAATGGTTAGAGTTAGGATCTGGCTGAAATGTGAAGTGCTTTCTGATGCTCTAATCGCTAGTGGTCCTACTGGCTATAGCAATTAATGTATGTGTGTTTGATATTAGGACCTGACGCATGTTTGGGAGAACATGATCAGAAGTGTGTGTTTCTCTGGGCTTGTGCCTGCTTCTCTCTGTGGTCTGTGAGCCTTCACTATCACCATCACCAGTCAGCTCATTTCCACACGGTTTCTTTTGCTTTTCAGGCCAGTATCCATTTCACCTCTAATGCCACTCCCAAGGACAATTCATCTGTGAGTGTCACGTCTTTCAGTGGAGCTGTGGGATCTTGACTATTCGTCAAGCCATCGCACTTTCAACAAATACACATTTTATATATAACACAAAAAAAATACAAATAATGCATAGAATGTGTATATTATTTTTATCCATTTCATTTTTCTTCATAAACAATTTTTTTGTATTGATTTTCATGACATGGTCTGATTTGCCTCAAATGAAACTAGACTGAAAGGACTATTTGATCATAGCTGTTGAAGCTTCGGCCACTGGAGTTGTGGCTTGTACACTTTACAACCAGAGCTTACCTTCTGCCTCTTCCCTTTTTTCCCCCCTTGCAGACCAAGCCGGGTGTGATCCAGCCCATGTCTCGCATGAGGCAGACGGCCTCGCCAGTCAGTCAGGATGGCCACAGCAGCCCCAACCCCTTCCAGCATGGCCCCTCCCCCATCAACTCCCAGACTTCTGTAAGATCCCTCACGACCGTGTAGAGTGCACCGCCACGCGCCCCTCCCCTCCTACTCTCACTGCATGCCACTGCTGCAGGCTTTAGCGGAACCTTCCGGAGCATCTCAGCGATATCCCATATGGAGATTTTCTGTCATTTTCTATGCGCTTAACCTCTCCTTTTATGGGTCTATTGTTTAGCCAGACCCATACGAATTGACAGATTCATTAAACTCACATCACACTGGTGTGTAAGACTTTACATGCAAACATTTAAAGCTACTTTAATTTACCTGGATGAACTTTGATCTGATTTATTTTATTTTTATTTATTTTTTTAAAGAAAATGTCCAACACCACATGTGCCAGATTTTTTCTACTACTACTTTTTGTACTTACAGCTTTAAAAAATAGTATTAGTGTGCTTTTTTTGGTAGTGTAATGTCTAGCCGGGGCAGATAGTGCACTCACGTTACCTCAGGGTCGTAGAGTTGTCCCTCCATGTTCCCCAGTGTCGATCCATCTCCACTTTTTCTCTCTCTTTCACACACACAGTCATTCTCGTTCCTTTCTCAAGTCCTACTCCACCTCCTTCCATACTCTTGTCCATTCTGCGTCTCTTGTGCGGGAGGCCAGGTGTGCCTCCTCTGCATGCTGTCCGCTGCTGTTCCTGTGGTCCTCTGCTCTTCCTGCTCTCTCATTTGTCTCTCCTGGGTTCCTCTGTGTCTGTCTTCTCGCCCATTCCCTCTTTCTGCTCCTCCCCATCCCTCCTTTCTTCTCTCTTTCTCTCTCTCTCTCTTTTTTTTTCTTTCTTTCTCTCTTTCTTTCTTTCTTTCTTTCTTTCTATCTCCCCTCTGGATCCTGCTCCTGCTGCCCGCCCATCCCCCTCTCCCTTGACCCTGTGCAGCCGCGCGCCCCTTCCCCTGACACAATTGAAGAGTTCCCCATCAATATCAAGCAGGCCTACAAGGCCTTTGCCGCTGTGCCCCACTCTCTGGCAGTGCTGGAGCCGCCTCAGGTAGGATAGTGGTGTCCCCCGCCCTCAACCCTCAAAGCACAATCCACTGGAGCTACCAAGCATGTTGTGGTCCCCATACCCCCACCCCTACCCCCACCCCCAGCCGAGGCCCACCGTCTCTGGGTCACCCAGCCCAGGGAAGAGTCCTCTCCTCTCGAGGGTCCTCTGTCCTGCTGAGCCTCTTAATGCATGGTTCCCCCTTCACCTGGTGTTTGTGTGGTGTGTGTTGGGGAGCACGTCTCCCTTTGGGTGCCATCTTCTGTCGTGAGTGTCTTCATCCGTAATGTGGACGGTCGGTCTTGCTTTGTACAGCATTATGTGGATACCCAAACTAACCTGACAGACTATTACACACAAACAAATGGAACCTTAACCTTCCACGGCTGACACATGGTACATGACACCCCAGTACAGTTCTAAGACTCATCCATGAGCATTCACTGCACATCTGCACTGTGCTCCCTCCCCTGCTTGCTTCCCTTTTTGTTGTGACAATGGTGATTTGATTGTAAATATGTCAACAATATTCAGTACTATATTTCCAATTACCCTGTTCTTCTTTACTTACCTTATCGATCTGCCCCCCCCCCCCCTTTCTTTCTTGCTTTCTCCGTCTCCCTCTGTCCGACTCACAGGACAAATTTGGTCAGCGGAACAATGTTCACCCTGTACAGCCATCCCCTGAGGTAAGATAGCACCCTCAATACGAGGACCGCACACCACTGGTTTAGCAGTTGCCTGTTATTAGTGGCAGAAAACTAGGGCAAGGAGCGCACTGATCTTAAAAAATAACTGTGTGTGTTTTTACTTTAAGCACACCTCATCATAGCACTTACTGGCAGCTACTGTACTGTTGACCAGTGCTGTAGAGGAAGTCTCTTGCTAGTGTCAGACTCAGGAGCGAGAGTGATATGAGGTGTGAAGTGACTGTGGTGATGTTTGCGGCTCCCTCCAGTCCGATTGGGGAGATGATGTGTTCACAGATGAGGTGGAGGTGGACGGGGGAGCGGACTCAGTCTTCCCCCGCCCCTCCCTTGCCTCGGAGGACTACGCAACTCTGGCAGCAGTGCCACGTCTTTCGCGGCCCACTGTGGAGTTTAAGGTACCCCCTGCCCAAAGCCTGGCATTGCCCTCTGTCTGCTGGGCTGTCTTGGTCCTGCTTCGGTGGTGGTGGTGGGGGGCTACTTTGAATAAAGCACTTTATTTAATCCTGTCTTGTTTGTAGTAATGGGATCTACTGATTTCTTTTCCCCTCTTTCTGATGAATGCAAACCTAGATAGATTATGTATTAAATGACCCTCAGGCTGTGATTTTATATTATGTTATAAATTGTTGCATGCTGAATGAATGCTTGAACTGGGAATAATTAGCTCTGCAATGGTTGTAACAGTGGGACCTCTTCTTCTCTCTTTTCTCAATCATGGAAAGACTTGAATTGGGCCTTTACTCCTGCTGTGTCATGATTAAAAAAAAATGTAAAGGTTTTGAATGTAAATGATGAAGGTGTCTTTTCTCTGCTAACGTTTATAATTGTCTTGAGCTGTAAGCTAAAAATCATTGCTACTCCTTGCCTACCCCATAAACACCAAACCAGTCTGGATTATCGTCCCAGTGATCCCTGCCTAATCTGCGTGTTCCTTTAACAGACGCCTAGTCCCATGGGAAGGAACAGCCCAGAGCAGCGCTCCTTCAGGGATCGACAGAAGTACTTTGAGATCGACGTGAAGCAGCAGACTCCGGACAACAAGCCCAAGCCCCGTGTCTCCTTGGTGGGGGAGGAGGACCTGAAGAAGATGAGGGAGGAGGAAGGTTAGTTACCTTCTCAGTTGATTATCTAATTTCCCAAATATTAGCCGAGATTTATTTATAGATTTTACAAAATTTCTTCAGATATGAGATTAATACACTGCCATTAATACACTGTTAATATAGTATTAATATGCTTTTGTTTTTTTAACTTGCATAAAACACTATCCTGCGGTTTACACAATGCGGCTAATACACAGGAAATTACTGTAACTGGACTGATTTTTTTTATCTATTTTTTAATCCTCCAGCAAAGCGGTTTGACCAGTGTGCACGGGACTACTTGCTTGACGAGGAAGAGGAAGAGGAGGAAGACCTTGCCAAACAAGTGGCTGCAATGAAGGCCAGTGGAAAGGTGCTGCTGGATGGCGTGGAGTACAAGGTTGAGAGTGTGGGTGGGAACAACTCACACGCTGCCACGCCCCCCAGGATGTGTGCCACTCCCCCTAGCTACAACTCCACACCGCCAAGCTACTGTGGAACGTCCGGGTACGTCACCACTCACCACAATCGTTCACACACACGCTCTTAGCCATCTCTCACCAATGCACACTTTCATTTACAGGTCTTCACACAAGATTTGTAAAATATTGTCTCTCTTTTTAAATATGCGTGTGTGTGTATGTGTGTGTGTATGTGTGTGTGTCTAGGCCTTCATCAATTGATGGCAGAGGAGACTCCCAGAGAAACTCCATGGAGGAGACTTTCAGACTGGACCAGAGGCCCAACTCCATGACTGGGTAAGCAGTCTCAACCTCCAACACCACAAATAGTGTAGAGGAACCAAGAAACTGAACCATCCAACAAAAAAAAAAAAAAACATCTCATTGCCCACATTTGACAAATTGACAATGTGCACATGTTTGTTTGTGTGTCTGTGTGCAGACTCGTGCCCATGTACACTGGTGTTGAGTCTGCCGCACCCATCCGCACTGCCAAGGCGGAGCGCAGGCACCAGGATCGTCTGCGCATGCAGAGCCCCGAGCTGGCCATCGCATCAGACAAGGAACTGTCGCCCGCAGAGAAGCGTGCCCTGGAGGCCGAGAAGAGAGCCATGTGGAGGGCGGCCAGGTAGCTCATACGCTCTCATACTTACTAACTCTGTAAACACCATGGGCTGTATTTACTTTACCAAGGGGGTTCAGTCTGCATTTTTCTAATCTACTATATGTCTAAGCCATAAATAAATATTTAAATGCAAACAGCTAAACTGAATTAAGAATGATGATCAGCTCCTGTTTAGCTGTCCAGGCAGTGTAATTACCATGGGCCAGAAGAAATGAGGGGGATTTATCTCTGGACAGGTGCAGGTGATCATCAGCAGTCATCTTTTAAAAAAAAAAGAGAAAAAAACAAGAAAGTTTTATTTATTATTCGAACGGCCTTGAGACTTGTTTTTAAGTATTTAATGCAGTTGTCTGGGTAGTTTATGTAAGTTTCCCCAAGATGAAATACAAGAACATAGTCAGGAATAGCCTACATTTTCAATATGAGCAATCCTTTCAAAGAGTCTGATACATTTCATAACCTGATATAGAATTTAGAGTTATAGATTTTTCATATTAATCTGGCAATTTAGTGATCATATTCCTTTACATTCCAATGAATAATTTCCCTGTCTTCTGAAACGCATTAAAATGATTTAAATTATAATGCTAATCAATGTTCCTAATCAATGCTAACGAAATACAACTTTTAAAGTGCTTTTTTAACACTGTGGACATGTTGGCTGCATCTAAACAGCAGTCTAGATTTCTTGCCTTCAACTCCAACAAACCCCATAGGTGTTACACCTCATTATCCTCAACACTCTGGTGAAGCAGGACAATCATAGGTGTTACACCTCATTATCCTCAACACTCTGGTGAAGCAGGACAATCATAGGTGTTACGCCTCATTATCCTCAACACTAGTGAAGCAGGACAATCATAGGTGTTACACCTCATTATCCTCAACACTAGTGAAGCAGGACAATCATAGGTGTTACACCTCATTATCCTCAACACTAGTGAAGCAGGACAATCATAGGTGTTACACCTCATTATCCTCAACACTCTGGTGAAGCAGGACAATCATAGGTGTGATGCCTCATTATCCTCAACCCTCTGGTGAAGCAGGACAATCATAGGTGTGATGCCTCATTATCCTCAACACTCTGGTGAAGCAGGACAATCACAAGTACCTTCTCCCAATTTAAGGGGCACATCTATCCTTGTGTCAGAGTTTGACGCTGGTATGCTGGGTTGTATTGAAAACAATGTAATCTAATATAAACAAGCATCATAAGCAGAGTGCGCCGTACACAAGTCAGTGCCTGTGTAGGGACATCTTTAGACGTGTACAAGAGATACAGTAAACACCCTTGGTACATATGGCCCTATATAAATAAGGCCTCATGAGTGAGTTGCAGATCACCAGATTGAGTCTGAGTCAGACAGATGTGGCACAGAGAACATCCTTGTTGAGTATAGTTGGAAGTCACACAGTCTCTTAACTTCTTCCTGCTCCCTACTTTCTCTTCCCTCTGTAGCACCTAAGTGTATTTTCATATTCTCTCGACTATCGCGGTGCCCTTTTTGGTAGTCCACAGAGCCTGTTGTTTCTATCTCTCTCCTGTTTTTGTAATTGCGCTTGAGGTTAATGAGGAGTAACCAGATATCAAGCAATATATCTCCCACTGTCAGCGTTGTCACCAAAGATTTGTCATTTTACATTCATACATCTCTGCATTTATTTAGAGAAATATATACATTACCGTGCAAAAGTTTGGGGGTTCCATTCCACTCCATTATAGACAGAATACCAGCTGAAATTAGTTGCATTGTTTTTTTTAATCAGGGCAGCAGTTTTCAGATTACTTTATGTGCTTACATAATTGCAAAATGGTTCTCCAATGTTTTCTCAGTTAGCCTTTTAAAATGACATCAGATTAGTAAACAGAATGTGCCTTTGGAACACTGGATGAATGGTTGCTGATAATGGGCAATGTAGATATTGCATTAAAGATCAGCCATTTTTTTCTACAACAGTAATTTACAACATTAATGATACAAGGAACATGGACATTTCTAAGTGACCCTAAACCTTTGAACGGTAGTGTATCTCTCACTTTCATTTATAGAAGAGGTTAGATTTCATACATACCGTATTTTCCGGACTATAAGTCGCACTTTTTTTCATAGTTTGGCTGGTCCTGCGACTCAGGTGCAACATATATATATATATAGATATATTTATATATATATGTTTATCCCTCTTCATGACACATTTTTTGACTGGTGCGACTTATACTCCGGTGCGACTTATAGTCCAGAAAATACGGTATTTGATATGTAGCTATTCATGTGTAATCATCTAGATTGGTCAATTATCATTGAGTGTCAGTGAGACTATTATCATTCTGTGTACATTGGCGTTGTAGAATCTTCCCTAGTGACTCCTCAGTTCTCTCCTGCCTTTCCTGTTCCACTTGTTGTTTTACTCTTACTCTTTTCTGCCCTGTTGTGTCCTCGCCTCCTCTCCTCTGTGTTGGTGTGTATGTTTGTGTGTTTGTACCCTATACCTCTCCCCGTTGCCATGTTCTTTTCCTCCTCTCCTCTGTGTCTTTCCTCATTCTTTTCTTTCTCTCTTGTTGTCTTCCCTACTCTTGCTCCCTTTCTTTCCTCCTTTTTTTCTTTGCATTTGTCTTCTTACCTCCTGATTTTGCTCTCTCTCCATCCTCTCTTCCCTCTATCCCTCCATCTCCACGTCTCTCTGTGATGGTTGGTTGGTGTAGGCCTTATGGCCTAGAGGAGGATGTCAGGCAGTATGAGCAGGATCTGGCCAAGAGACTGTACCAGTCCAGAGTGCGGGCGTCGCAAGCCAGTGCCAACACCAACCCCAACCCTTCCTCCTCTTCCTCTTCCTTCCAGCCCAGGTCTGCCCTTGCCCGGCCGTGCCCAGCCACAATGCATCTTGGGGGGGCTGTGCTCTGGGCTGCTTTGGGGTGCTTGATAGCGGGTCGGGGGCGTTTGAATACTAGGGGTTACCACGTTCGAGAGCTGACATATCCAAGCCTTACAAGTGATCCAGCAAAAGCCACTTCCAGCTAGCTTTGCACGATCACGCACCTGCACTTTGAGTTGCACTGTTTTGGTCGATTTTCCCTCTTTGCGCTTTCTTCTTTCTAACTTTCTCATATTTTCCCTATATTCCCCTTTTCTCCCCCTTTTGTTCTATTATATTGCACATTCTACAGATATTTACTTTGCTGCCCTTGTATCTCTTTATTCTTTGCATATGTCCTCCATCTGGCATTTCCTGTCTGTTTCCTTCCCCCTGTGTGATGCACCCTGTCTTTGCGTTGCCTCTCAATAACATTGGCTCAACTCTGATCGTCCCTGTTTCTAACCAGCTGTCTTAGACGTGATAGATATCTAACTAGCACACACTGTTTTTCATACTGTATTGTCCATTACCTGATGCATTCATTCATGTTCTGATGCTATGCCTTTTGCCATTTTGTCATCTTTGTTCTCCATACCTGCTTTCTTTGCCTCTTAAATGCCCTGCTTGCTCTGTCTCCCATTTAGTTAGTCTGTTCATCTCTTTGCTACTCCTCTATCTGTCTGCCTTATAATCTCTAGCTAGATTTCTGTCTCTTTCTCTTCTCTCCCTGTGTCTCTCTCTTCTCTCTCTGTGTCTCTCTCTCCTCTCCCTGTGTCTCTCTCTTCTCTCCCTGTGTCTCTCTCATCTTTTTCTCCCTTTCGCTCTCTACCTCCCTCTACTCCCTTACCTTCCCTCATCTCTAACCTCCTGCATTTTTCTCTCTCTCTCATCAGGATGAAGTCTCTGGAGCAGGATGCCCTAAAGGCCCAGATGGTCATTGCCAAGTCCAAGGAGAACAAGAAGCGCAGCACACTGGACCAGCTGGTCGAGTCGCCCTCGCCAGCCCCGACCCCCTCCCCCACACCTCTGGATGGTGCGCATCACAGACTCTCACCACAGCCACCACCACTTCATTAGCAGCTGGAGTAGATCAGTATAATATCTGATTTCATTTTTGTTTTGTCTTCAATTGTGTCATTGTCTTACACAGATATCAGTCCTCGAGGTGTGACATCACCAGGCAGACTGGTAAGGAGCACCCTTTTTTAAATGGATTCCTGTTTCAGTGGTCATGGTTGTCTTTTGTTTTCCAGGAAAGTGATGCAGGGCACAATGTGCTGCACACATGACTCCACTGAGCCATCCGAAGCATCACCCACATCTTAACACCACCTACAGCTTATTAGTATCACCCACATCTTAACACCACCTACAGCTTACTAGCATCCACATGGACCCCTCACAACATTTACATGCTTTTTAGTGTTCACCCATCACATAACAGTCACTGAAGCAAACAGATCACCTCAGGTCAACTCTTTCATATACATCAACATGGACACTCCCTGCTTCCTTCTCTCTGTCCTTCTCTCCTCCAAACATTTTCTCCTATTCCTTGCCTTTCCTCTTCTCTCTTCCCCAACTATACCTCCTTTACTACGGTCTCATTCATTCCTCCCTGTCCCTTCCTTCCTCCCCTCAATTTCACCATCCCTCCTTTTCTTTGACTCCTATTTGCTATCCCTCTCTAGTCCCTGTCAGAAAAGAAGTTTGACTACCGACAGTTTGCCGCCATTCCTTCTTCCAAACCTGTTTACGACATCGAGGTATTGCCTGCATGCCCTGCTCCTCAGAGCCCCCAAACCCTTAGCCCCTCCACCCGTCTCTCCTGCCCTCCTCTCCACCCCCCCCCACACTCCCCCCTTTCAGCCTTCCCGAAGATTAATCGCCAGCGAGCCTCTCAGAGCCACCCATGTCCACAGTGCTGCAGCCTAAAGATCAGCCGCCATTTTGGCTCAAGCCTTGGCTGCAGGGGTGCCTCTGCGTACCTCTGCTTACAACCGTTTCCACTTCCTGCTTTTCCTTTTAACTAATCGTACTATGGGAGAATTGTAGAAGAGGGGGCTTATGATTAATCTCTAAACAGGTGGTAACAGGTGGGCACAGGTGGGTCACATTAATATGGGGCTTTCTTTGAGATTGTGGGAGAATCGATTCTACTTGAAGCTGCTCTTTAATCACCCCCAGACACAGCTCCATAGGCAGAAGCAGAAGCAGTTTCTCACCAGTCAAGAAGCAGTTAATTTAGATGGGACCTGAATCATGGCACAAGCCAGAAAGAAGCTGCTCGATATTCAGTTTCACCTCCATTAACATGATGGCCACCTGTATTTATTTAGGTGTGTGTAGGTTTAGATTGTAATGTGGCGTAGCCTGTTTGCAGTATGTCAGGTGGAGACACCAGAAGGGAGAGAGAGCAGGAGACCCTCAGGTGGGAGGGTTTGGGGACATGGCGGGGTGCTTGTGTGTTGAGTTTGGTGCCTGGGTGTTTGTCAAGTGGTTGGTGTCTCACCATTGTGCTCCTTGATTTGTGTTTGTTTGGGTTATGGACTGTCCTTGGTGTTCTAATTCAGTGTGTGTGTGTGTATGCGTGCATACGCCGTATGTTTTTAAGATGTGTTACTTGTTCTCACATAATCAGCCAGTAGCTTTCCCCATCCCCCTCTCCAGGTTGCAGTGTTGGCCTGTTTGATTAAATGAAGTTGAAATGAGTGGAAGCACGATGCATCTCCTCTCCAGGATCCCTTCCACTATAGGTCACTCAGCTGGAGGAGGAATGGGGCGAATATGTGGCCAGTAGTGTAGTGTTATGTTACACAAATGGGTCCATAAAGAAGTGGGCTTTACACAGGCATTTTACCGGTTAAATTCAATGTCTGTGTGGTTTGGTTTGCATGCTTTGTGACTGTTAGTGTGAAATGTTGTTGTGGTGTTGTATATTGTATGTTCTGTGGACAGACTGGTTGTCTCTGGTAACACCAAGTAGCGTATTTCTGTGCTTATATGGGAATGAATTTGGCAGAAGGCTTTTGCAAGGTGGCTGGCAACTACGCCTGGAGCTGAGACTAACCTTTCTGTTTAATTGTGCTAACACCAGTTTAAGGAAACAAGGCAGCAGTTTCTTGCATTGCCATCTAGTGGCTGGGGGCTGAAACTGCGTTGCTCATTTCAACTTTGGGCTGAATGGTTTAAACATGACCTCTAACCGCATCCGCTCTCGCTGCACTGATGTGTGCAGAAAGGAGCCGCCTGGGATGGCCCCTCCAACTTCTGTGGCACCTCTGGCTTCTCTGTTTCCATGGTGAACTTCTCCAAGGAAACGGTGTGAACAGGTGAAACACTCTCTCAGGTTGCTAAGGTTCTCTTTTCTCTTCCCTTTCAGTCTCCCGACACTGCTGACAACATGCGCTACATTGATGACGGCTCCAGCAACCCAGGTGAGAGCGCAATACCGCCCCCGCTCTGCTCGGGGGAGGAACTGCATGCTGTGTGCTCTTGCAGGACAAAGGCCTGTAGTGAAAGAACTGCATCATTGGTTTCATTTGTGTTGTCCTCCTGAATACAGGTGACTTCCTGGGATAAGTCGTCTCCTATTGGTAGGACACTCTTTCATGTGTATGAGTGTGTGCTCGCTTCTCTTCCACTGCTTCACAGATTTTGTTTTATTGTTTTAAAATTAACCAACTCAACAACGCAACCTAAAATCAGTCAACCTCTACAGCTGTCAATTGGTCAACTCGTCAGTAAAACCGACTTGTCAATCAATTGTCAATCCCTTGCTGCCTAGAAAGCGGGACCTGTTTTCCAAGTGCTTCTTCTGGGGTGTCTCTGTGAGGGTTTGTCATCTCTATCTCAAACTCTCAAACTATATATTATAGAGTACCTGCTGTGTGTCTGTGTGTGTGTGTGTATATGTGTGCGTGTGTGTGCGTGCGTGTGCGTGCGTGCGCACACATCTTCACCTCATCAGTGTTTCTAATTGAATGAGTCAATGAATGTGAATGTGTGTGTATGAGAGAGGGAGAGAATGTGTACAAACCTCTTCAAACCTATTGGACAGGATAAAGACAGGGCATGAAGGGCAGAGCTGGATCTAGTGTGTCTGTGACTGTGTGTCTCCACACACTACACTGCATAATAAGCACACACATCCTGCATGAGCAAAGACCTAGACACCCTCTATATGGATGTTTCAGCTTGTTTTTATCATTTTGGATCTAAAATTGCATGTGTTTATGTGTGTGTGTGCGTGTGTGTGTGTGTGCGTGTGCGTGTGTGCGTGCGCATGAGTGTGTCAAAAGAGTATCCACAGGTATGAGTGTGTAGTTAAGATTGGGGTGTGAAATAACCTTGCTGGAGAATTCCACAGTGGTTTGAACAGGCTGGTCGTGGGCGTTCAGAGACGTCACTCCCTCCCTCCTCTCTGCCCATCTCTCTTTCTCTGGGCAACGCTGGAGCTTTAGGTGCCCGCTGCCACTTCTTGCCACACACTTCTCTGGGAGTCTGGGATGGGTTACGACTAAAAGAACATGTATGGTACAAATACACCATCATGTCAGCTAGTGTGGCGGGGGGGAGGTACTGAGTACATGTATGCCACATATGTGGCATCTGATGCAATTGCAACATGCTTTACTACTTCATATAATCTAACCACCTAAGCAAAGCCAAAATCCTCCATTACAGCTGTACTACTGACCACTTATTTGATCACAAATTGGCATTGAACTAAATCATTCAACCAAGAACCTTCTGGACATGCTTTTAGTATTTGACCTCCTCCTCCCAGGGAACCAGAAGAGAAGTGTGTGGAGCCTCTTTCTGCCTGTGTGGAAGTTCAGCTCCTGACTTCCTAACCTCCACCCCCAGCTCCACTGGGTGGGTGGGGAGGGACTGGTTTCCCTATAACTATGTCAGGGTGTCTGCAGGGGAGTGTCCCACTCAGGGCAGTGCAGACTGGAGCTCTGTGTTCCTCCCAGGATGGCAGGTTGTGCAGCTGTGCTCCTACAGCTAGTCCTGCTGCTACTGCTACTGCTATTCGTCCTGCTACCAGCGTTGCTACAGTGGAGGCTTCTGATTAGCCTGCTCACCTGGGACTAGCCATGGGGCTATGTTGGTTGATTAGACTAGCTAATTTTAATCTGTCTTTATCTTTCTCTCTCTCTCTCACTCTAGCAGTGGGTGCTGATGTGGAGGTTTCTGCTGTGGTGGGCAGCTCTGCTCTGGAGGAGATGGCTCTCTACAGCAACAAACGCAAACTCCGCCAGGCTCGTCGCAGCCTAGAGACAGCAGTGCCCACATAACCCCCCCCCCCCCATCCCCCACAGACACACACTCACACAAACACACACAGTTGAGATTCCCATAAACAATCATATGCACACATGCAAACACATTCTCTTTAACACTAATGACTGAGGTGAAGTTTTAAACACTAATGTACCACACTTGTACTTATACAGTTACTGCACAGTAATCAGACTACACACACACACACACACACAGTTTCAGACCGACTTTCAGATCAAAGCACCAAGATTCATGCGTTCAATTCACCCCACTGCCACAACCTTGAGGGGTGTCCATGGACGTGTTCACCACTCCAGCTCCTTGTCTTCTGGACGCCAGTCATGCCTTTCAGAGCCCAGGGGTTGGCCAGGGAAAGCCTGTGTTCCCAGTGCTCTGTGCTGGACAAAGAGCCAACGTGATGCTACCAGACCACCAACACTTAACTCATTCATCTCACCGTTCTGTCATACTCTCCTGCCGGCCTTCAGTTTGCGTTTTAGAAGCTGAATTATTTTAAACTGACAACTCACACTTTTTTTCTTTCTTTTTTTTAATTCACATGTAGTATTTTAATGTAAAAAAAAAACAGTTGTTGTATGAAGAGAAAACATGTAAAGAAATGTAGTTGCTGTTGTACTAACTCTTCTGTTAAGTTTGATGAGAATTGTTGATGATGACTATGCTAGAGGTATTCTGTCGCAGTTTGAGGAAGGAGAGACGGCTACCTTCACTACCCCCCTTCCACAGGTCCTAAAGCCCACCAGATTAAACCAGAAACCCATTTGTAGTCCTCTCCATTGTGATCTTGTCATTGTCAGGTGTTCTTCCTTTCTCAAAGTAGACGTCATCCCAGAAAAGGGGGCGGGGGGAGTGGGGTTTTATTTCTGAATGCACCAATTACCTCACGGGCAGGAGAAAGGTGGTGCAGAGCCTGGCGCAATCACACTGCTCTCTGTGTGTCTGTCGTGAAGCTTTTCCTTTCTTTTCAAACTCGAGGCCTTGTCGCAGAGCTTTAAATTCATGACATATCTGGCAATCTGTCATATCCTCCATGTGTGAATTGGAGCTTGCTTCAGAGTTATGCAGATGAATGTAGTTGTTTTATTATTTTTCTTGAAATTTGTATTTTTTAATCAATATTTGGGTGTCTTGCATGAAGACGTCATATCAGCCATGAGGCTGATGCTCTCCCAACAATCGTGATATTTTCAAATTGAAAGTAGGAAGTGGCTGTTGTGATCCCTTTTGAACTGGACGGTTTATGTTGTATGACCACTCGCTCGTCAAACACAGATGAGTGTTTTTTTGTTATTGTTAAATAAGAGTTGGCATCAGCCTATTGGCTGGTCCTTTCGTGGATTTCCCCATGCTGAAGTAGTCAGTAGTATGTGGTCTCTGGACCAGTTGGAGATTATTCATAGTTTTCCCTGGACCATGTTAAGGTTTTCCACATCTATCCCATTCCACAGAATGAGACAATATACTGGTGAAGACCACAGGAAAACTAACAAACTAAATTATTTTCCTTGTGTGTGTGTATACACACAGACACACACACACACACACACACAAAATATGCCGATAAACATGCAATCATCTGACCATTGCTTTTAAGAGCCAGTGAAAGTTCATCTCATCTTCGTATGGACTAAATGGTACCATGCTTTCCTTTTCTACTTTATGGGGAGGAACTCACAAGCAGACATATGTTTAGCTTTGTTTAGTGGTGTATAAAACTTATTACACATATCTGCTCTCTGGGGCTGCTCCATACAGGCTTGTGAAGGTTGCAGCTCATTTGTACTTTTTATTAATAAACAAAAGTATCTTTTACCATATGAATGATTAATTTAACTCTGAAGCCACTGAAAAAAAATGTTTATGGTCGTGTGAATAATGTACAAAATAACATGAAAGGCTAAACTAAACACTCATCTAATGTGAGCTGGTTCACACCACAGTCAAGTCTTATGTGGTCCAGCAGCTCCCTGCGTGTATATTGGCTTTAGTGCATTGGTTTGTTGTTTTCTGCAGAGGGAGAGAGATTAATCCTCCGCATAGTATAAAAGAGAGATAGAAACATGTATTTTATTTTTGAGCTTTCAGAAAACAGTCTTTCCTCGGGCGGACCGCCGTCAGACCTGAATCGGAGGGTTTTGTTTTTGAAGAATCATATCAAGAAAATAGCATTTGTGTTTGTAATTTAATTTGACTAATCTTAGCACCTGTTTTTATCTTCTGTTTTTATTGTTTTTGTTTTGGATTTTTCTTTTGCTTTTCCATGTCGCTTTCACTGACTGAAATTCAGTTTGGTTGATAACACTTCTGGGAAAGGCTGATTTTAGCTCTGTCTATTGGTTTTCTTTCGCAAAACCAGCTGTCAAAATCATGGTTCTCCAAACTAACGAGATTCACTACATTACTATAATTTCATGTTCCATTACAGGACCGTTGTTTTATCATCCATCTTTTTTGTTTGTTTTGGGTTCCTTTCTTCTCTTGGGGAGGGGAGGATGTGGGGAGGGAGGGAGGGTTTTGCAAACGGGTGGGGGGGGGGGGGGGGGTCAGAGGGCGTGAGGACGGGGGTTAGAGTTCATCCAAGACTGTAACTAGTGAATTTGTACAACCAAAGAAGTCTATTTTGTGGTTCAGGAATAATAAAGTTTACTTTTCATTTAACATGATGATTTGTTGCTGTGTTTTTAATTGAGTGGTTCATTGTGCACAATTTTTTGCCTAAACTTGCAACTTGGAAAGTACCCTAAGAAAGAATCCAGTCAGCTTATCCATAAATGGCCTTTCTTTTCATTTAGCTCTTATGCTCCGTCCCTTAAGATAGTCTTTTGTGGTAAAGTGCGTTGATGTTTTTATTCATGCGTCAAGACCATCATAGAACCAAATTATTAACATCTTATGTCCATTTGTTGACAACTAAGGATTTACATCCAGCCAGCGTCATAAGAAAAATTTTGAGGTGTGTTGGGGGAATTCGTGTGTGTATCAATATGGAGATGTGTTTCCAAGATGTCAGCACTCTGGTGGTCTGTAAGGTTAGTGCTATGAAGTGGAGTGAGGGGCCTTTGGAGAAGATGATGGGTTTGTGAAGTGGTGAGTTGGCCTCAGGTGACTGAAAGAATGGGGGGCAGTTTCATCCGCCTGGCAGGTGTGCTGTTTCTCCTGGGGCTCCCAGCCTGGCTCTTGTTACTGCTTCTCTGCACAGACACACACATTTTTGATTATTCAGTAATAAAGAATTTCTATCCATACAGTCAGTGTTTGGCTGTTGTTTGTACTTTAGTACCTATCAACAGAAAAAAAAAAAAAACTCATGTCCTATATTGTGCATGTTGTAAGTGTAAGTCATGTCCTGTTGTGTGTATGTGAGTGTGAATTTATAGAATGCGTGCATACTTCTACCCTCCTACTGGGAGCCTTGTCCTGTGTAGAAGTGTGTGCATTTTGTAATGGTGTTGTGTGCTCTCACCCTTCTTACTGTTCGGATGTGGGCGTTGTAGAAGGACACAGCACTTGGGCTCTCATCTAACAACTTGTAACGCATACGCTCAAAGCGCTCCTGCTCATCCTCCTCCTGGTGGCACATACACAAACACAGACCTTTATTACAGAAATCACTCACAATGTGAACACAAAAACGCTCTAAGCTCATGACATGACTTAAGATAACTATAGGACAATGTCATGATATTCAGCACAAGGTTGATGTATTGTTAATCAGGACTAAGGCTTTTAGACTAAATAAGCTAGAGAGGAAAATGGCACGTGGTTTCTTGGTGTTTTAAGCCCCCAACGTTGTCTTCAAGGCAGCGCTGCCTGGAAGGCGCTAGGGTAAGGCATGGGTTAGAGTTAGGATTAGGTGCGGCGGTGGCAGCGCTGCCTGGAAGACGACGTTGGGGGGCTTAAAACACCATTGAGCATCCACGTGGGCCTTTGTTTATAGTGAGTGGTACAGTACTCACCAGGGCTAAGGCTTTCTCCACGGGCACCAGACCAGGCCGGATGGTTCCTCCTGCCCGCAGCACTCCCTGCACCTCCTCTGGCAGCATGAAGGATTCGTTGTACCAGCTCTCAAACTCTGTCACGCACATAAACACATAAAACACACACGTATGCAAACTCAACTTCTCAAAACAGTCATGCATCAATATCTAACCTTGCCATCCTGATTCTTTCGTGAACTGGTTTTGCCACCAGAAACATGAAGATGGTGTACATCAATAGACTGCACTTCAAAGGAAGAACTTCACATTAACAAAGGAAGGATCACATTAGTTGTCCAGGCAATGGTGGCTGGCGTAATGAAATATGGCTTCTGGGGAACCCGCGATGGGGCAGGTCCCATAGTGAGATACCTCACTCATGCTATCAGAAAACCGGGGTTACGTGAGTAACCTTAAGTTCCCTTGGAAACCAAGTTTGAAGAAAATTGTCATTTCAATGAGCTTCCTGTAGGAGTCAGTATTTATACATTATCCACTCTCTGTTGCTTGGAATGACTCAGCACTTAATGTAAAAGTGGGGAAGTGTGTTTAAAAACAAATTCACATAGGCTGTGTTGATGTTGAAGTAGCCTACATTAGGCTACACTTTCCAGGCTAACAGTGCAATACAATAGAAGTAGTCTGATTTACTATGTCAAAAAAAAAAAAACGGATGGCACAATTGATAGCACTTCAGCTTACTATGTGGAGGTTCCGGGTTCAATTCTCTGTTGGCTTGAACGCCAGGTATGGTACGATTTACCTAAGAGTATTCCTGAGCTTTCTCATTCAAATCCAGAAAGTGTGGCAAAGAGATGTACAGTACCTAACATTCTAGACTAATTAGGCAATGTGACACACAAGTGTTAAAGGATATCCCCACAGCTGTAATTCGACCATAGACACGACGCCAAGACAGAAGGCTGAGTACCGCAGGCAATTACAGCTGTGGGGTTATCCTTTACCAATCCCATCACCACGAGTTTCACATTGCTTTTATAACCTACAACAGTTCCATTGGCAATTCACTTTTATGAAAAAAAAGTAGCCTAGTTCTAAACATTGGTGTTAACCGTTGCAATGTGACGCCACTCGAGAGACATAAGTTGCTTGAAAGTGAACTGCCGTTCCCTTTGAAACCAAGTTTGAAGAAAATTGTAATTTCAATGAGCTTCCTATAGGAGTCAGTATTTATACATTATCCACTCTTGCTTGGAATGATTCAGAATAGAGGTCTGCGCGGGACAGATTTTTAAAACCTGCACCCACCCACTCCCGCAAGGCTAATACCCATGTGTTATTATCACATCTCATCCTTATTAGCTTTTTACACACAATACTAGGCAAAACAAATGATTTCTGTTCCTGACTTATGATACAAAGACTATTGACTGTTGAGTGGCCCTGCTGGACTGACCTGTGAGCAAGCGCACCCTGCACTGGTCCACCAGGTGTTGGCAGTAGCTGACCTCAGCCCTGGTACCGCACAGGTCCTGGTAGTCTTGTCGGTACTGGGCCTTCAAGTCCCTAAGCTTCAGCACCAGAGTCACCTCCGCCTCGTCCAGCACTGGCTCACCATCAGACCCCACAAACTGCCCTTTAGGTCCAAAGTGGAGACAGGTTGGAATTTACTTGGAACTTTACTTTACTTGAGGCACTGATACAGGCATGGCAAGTTTCACCTGCAAATATGCAGGTGTCATATGTTTTTAAAAAGTAATACTCAAGGCTTAAACTTAACTTATAAAGCTTAAAGCTTACTTCATATAAACATATAAATATATATTATATATGTATAGTATATAAATATGAAACAAATACTTCATATAAAATAACATATAAAACATATATACAAATATGAAGTGTTTTCATATCTATGACCAAACAGCACTATAGCGTTATGAAACAGCACCTACACAAACAGTTCAACAAATCAGTTCAATATGTTCCAGCATACACAAACAATAGACTGTATACAGTCTATGACACAAACAAGCCAGAGTCTGGCTTTTCATTATAATTGGTGGGGTGAGTGAAGGTTTACGTCCTCACGTTACTGAGTGTACATGGGCCTGAGTGAGTGAGTGTTTAAGTAGTTTCATACCTTGGCTGTCCCTGTGCTCTTGTCTCTGGCGCAGGGTGACCGCGGCCTGGTCGATCTGCCGCTTGGTGGCGTTGACGCTGTCGGTGAGCTCACGCAGATGAGCGCGTCGCTCCAGCAACACGGCCTTGTTCTCCCGCAGGATGCGGTTCAGCTCGCTCCCACACTCCGCTTTGAAGTCCTCAAACGCCTCCTCTTTAGGTGGCGGACTCCTGGGGGTACAGGCGCTCATGAAGGCAAGAGAATAAACAGGGTCCTCATTGGAGGAGGGGTGCCATTGTTCCTGTACCAACTATACGATATAGCTCAATTTAGGACACACTATACATTATCTATTAATAATGCTACCATCTGTAAGGTTAAAAAAATGGTTGGGTCATATTAACTATCATGTTTAAGAATCTGAAGAAAATAAGAGATTTAATTGAGAAAAGTCTGATAGGTGTTTGTGGTCAGGTAGTTCAACATATAGTTGATTCTATTTGAAATGACCATAACTACTGTAGCACACAGGTCAAAAACACATACTCATTAATGCTTTGGTCTCTGCAGGAGAGTGATGGAGAGGCTGGAGCCTGATGGTCCTGAGAGGTCTGGTCTGTGTTTCTCTGGGCGGAGTCCCTCCTGATGGCCTGGCCACTGTTTGTCTGCTTTCCGGGGCCACCTCTGTAGGACCACATCTCATTAGCAGTGGATCCCCCACACAAAGTAAACTAATGCCGACCCAATATCATAACCGCACTACCACCAAACAAACAATCAGCTACTAATTCAGCTGGGAAGGGTCTGTACTCCTGGGGTAGGGCTGGAGTGGGGTGGTGGAGGAGGCTCTACTCACTGATTCTCTTTGCCTTTTTTGGTTCTGTTCTTGCTGGTGTTATGCGCATCAGTGTGTCTCTGAGACGAGGTGGCCACTCCAACGCCGAAGCCACAACCTTCGACCTCTCCCATCGTTCCCATGGCTCCCCTCGCCTAACAGGTAAAGTCCATGATGAAAATCTAGGCAATACTGAGGGAGTCTGCTGTCCACAGTTAGTGAGCTTAATGAACTGATCGCTCTGGACTTGCCTTGTCGGCAGCAGCACCTGGGGTGCTCTGAGGTTTCTCCACCAGGCTGTAGTTCTGGCTCAACTCGTCCCTCACCTTCTGTTCCTGCTGCCTGTTTGAAAACACAGAGCTGTTGGAGTGCAGCTCAGTCCAAATGAACCAAGCAGCAGTTTAAGAAGAAAGGTCTCAGCATCCCAACACAGAATGACTCTATACAACTCAGCATGCAAGGAGACTAGCACTGTATGGTCTATTTGCCACAATGACAACAGAAAGTATATACTCACTGAACAGCCAATTTGAATTGTTTAAACGCTTCTTTAACCTGTCTGATGTTCACAATCTATTAAATGAGAGAGAGAAAAATGATATATAAACAACATATCTATTATTTAAGTTATAGCCTCTGGATTGATGTTCAGCAAGATTTAGTTTGGTTCTTACGCTGATCTCCTCCAGACTGCCGTCCAGAAACCTCTGCACCTGATCCTGAATCTCTGCCACCTGGCTGTCTGAGAGCGGCTCATAGGAACTTGCTACCCGGTTTGGCTAAGACAAAATAATAATAATAATAATAACTGTGAATCAGACATGTGGACTCGAGTCACATGACTTGGACTCGAGTCAGACTCGAGTCATGATTTTAATGACTTTAGACTCAACTTGATAAAATTCAGCATGACCTACAGTAAGCCGTTCCTGAGTTTTGAAATTGCAGCACATTTCTACATGGTATCCAACTTTGAGCTGAAATTCTAATGTTATAGCCCAAAATAATTAACTTGGTTTCCATATCAAAGAATCAAAAGTTGATCATGGCATCCACAAGCATCTACTGTGCTTTTGAATAGATAGCTATGTCTACCATCATGTTTCAGGTGACATGAATGTAACAATCATGAGACACAAAGTATTTTGGCTGACATAACATGCAAGTATGATCACATCATACTTTCACAGATATGGGAAGCCACTGTCTTGAAAACGATATCCTAGCATAATAGCTGGCCCTTACAATGACCACTGAGCTAATAGTAAAATTGCACTGAATATAGCCTATCCTCAAAGGACTAATGTATGACTTATCTGGTTAAAAAGGTTCATAGCTTAGTCTAGGAAGCAATTGCTTAGGTTTGAATATTGTTTGATGATTGTTTGATTGTTGAATGATGAATGATTACATAAGTTAACAGTAGTTTGTAATAGCTAGTTAAGCACTACCCTTTCAACTTAAAAAAAAAACACTGATCAAATGATCAAATGCTACAGGACAGGAAGGGCGGAGAGAGAAGGCAGTGCATAATTTCTCAATCTACACATCTGCTCTTAGAATTTGATGGTATTCTGCAACATTCACATCCAGACAGTGATGACTCAAGAGAGTATTTTAGTACAAGTCTAGTCAGTGTTCTCTTTTAGTCACGTTTCACTTCTCTTAACTGCGAACATCTCACATTTGCACTCCCTTTCTCTGTCAGTTATGTAACCATTTAGCATACCATTTTCCACTTTGTAACAAGTAGGGGGGGGGGGGTGGGGGTATTATATATTATTACTACACATAATACATCTAACCTATACTGTCTTGGCCCAATGAGCATAATAGTAAAATTGCACTGACAATAGCCTAGGCCTCTACCAATTCACTGAATCCCTTTAAAGGTGTGATGATTTTTTTTTTTGGTGCGCTCCATGCATTATAAACATAGTGACGTCCCTGTTGAGAGCACTTTGATATAGGCTGCACTCACTGTGATTTGGAAAATGGACAAGAATATGAAGAGTTGTCTTTGCCTTTGTGTAATGGAACTGGTGAGTCTTGAAGTCTTCAATAATTAGTTTACATGAAGCACATGATATGCCGCATTCCACTCAGCTAGTGGCTACTGGCTACCAGGCTCATATTTCACTTTTAATTGCAAACAGAAAATGTCTAGCAAGCATCATGTCATTACATGCTTCTATTTCCAAAGGAATGAAAGCTGTTTCATGCTTATCATTGTTAATATTGTGCTATACATGTGGCACAAACAATGTTAGAGTTTGTGGACTGGCCACAGAATGGAGCTGGTAAAAAAAGATGAGACCGTGTGGACAGTAGCACACATTACAATTACAATACAATTACAAAGTGACAGTGCACCATTTACAAATGAGTAAAACAGCATCAAATGTGTAGTATTTCTTAAGATATTAATAATTTAAAACAAAATTACTGTGTCATTATTATCATTTATATAATATAAAAGTGTTGACCTTGGCTTCCCTTATGAGTCACCACTGGCAGACAGCCTAATAAATTGTTTGCAGGCAAATCTGTGGCCTAGCGCAGTGAAATGCCATCAGTCAAATTATTACTCATCCTTGCAGTGGGCGCCGCAATTTGAGAAAACTATATATATTTTTGAGTGTCATGTAGCTATCCGTTTTGTACAGGTATGCACGCGTATATTGCACAGGTATGCGCATGTATATATCGTAAAATATTTCAAGACAGAAACATTGAGCATATTGTAATCTGTATTTATAAAAAAAAATACTGTAGATTAGATTGATGTGTTAAAATTATGATCGATAGTCTAATAATGCCATTATTGAGTGAAGAGTACCAGATGACTTGTTCAGGACTTGAAAAAGATTGGGACTTGGACATGGACTCGACTTGGCTTTGATGTGACTTGGACTTGACTTGCCCTTCTCTGTCTTTACTCTGACTTGACTTGACTTAGACTTGACTGCTAAGACTTGGGACTTACTTGTGACTTGCCAAACAGTGACTTGGTCCCACCTCTGCTGTGAATTACAATTGACTACACTGTAGTCCTGTAGTTACAAAATCAGAACTTTAACTTAACTTATTTATTTTTTAGGTAACACTATCACTTACATTGTTTATTATTTTTTACATTTATTTATATTTCTTTTTTATATATAGACTATAAATGGTGCACTGACTGGAGAGCACTTTAAATTTCGTTGTACCTGTGACAATGACAATAAAGATCTATTCTATTCTAAAAGCCAGAAAGAGTCTTCACTGTGCGTTAAGTGGCACTGCTAAACAGCTTAATGATTATTACATTAACTGTACCTGAGTACAGTAAAAACATTATCTGCAATTTCTCTATGAAAACACTGTACACACACCATATTGCTCTGAATGGCCAGGTCCTCCTTCAGCAGCTGGATTTCCCCCTGCAGTTTCTTCACCTGCACCTGAACAGCGACACATAGCATTTCACCTCTGAACCATTGACTGATGTAGTCATGATAGATTGCTTCCGTAGTACAAATTCATTCTTGTGCTTGTCCATTTTAAAGCATTTAACATTTAAAACTCACCACTGGGTCTATGTGTTCATTAACTGCTGGTTCAGTCTTGATACACTTCATCCTACTGGCAAACCTCAGTGTGGAGAGCTGCAAGGGTCAAGGTGATCAGGTGGTCATTCATATTTCACCCACAAATAGTATCAGACATTTGCCTTTATCCTTCATGGTTGCAACATTAAAATGTTGAGAGCCATACTCACTGTTTCCTCAATCTGCGTTGCTTCACCATAGATGTTGGCCACCAGGACTGTGTTACAGTTGCCACCTGCACAAAACACCCGAGAGCCAGTTTTAGGAACCCTGAACTCAATGACTCTATGAGTGGCAAGGTGAAAGCATGTGTGAGAGAGAAAGAGACCGTGAGCAATGTAAGGGGACCTAAACAACAGAGTGAGACTGATATCATGTACAGAAGACATGGGGACGCCTTACGCGCGCAATTTTATTCACGCTGCTAGGCAGCCTGGATTCCATGGACTTTGTTTTCACCTCAACGAAGGAACCAATCACAGAACGGAGGGGGGACAGCAAGACGATGACGACACACTGAAGCGGTTATGAGCTACGTACAGACGCATTTGATAGACATTCGTAGCGCCCAATAAACGGCTCTGGGCATTCTTAAACCACGTTTCAAATATGAGAAAATGTACATGTAGTTCCCAGACCCCATCTCAGTGAGATGAGGTTTGGAGTTGGGGACACATCTCAAGCACGAAGCTTACCCAGGGAGTCTCTGAGGGCGTGGGTGAGTTTGCTCTGTCTGAAGGGTACATGCTCCCTACGCCGATCAGCTAAAGCCAAGATGGCCTGTTCCAGGAAGGACAGGGACCTGTTGATGCACATGGCCTCCTTTTGGATCTGACCCTCAGACTAGACACAGAGAGAGAGATCGAGAAAAGAGATCAGGTAAAAACCAGGTTGCTTTGAAGAAAAAAAAACCCTCTTCACTTCAATTCATATTACAGTAAAGTTTGAAGTGATGCATTGTTGTTTCCCACGTCTAGACTCACCCCAGTTTTTCCCAACCTTTCAGACCCTGCCAAGTCCACCAGGTGCAATTTGGAGGTGATGTACCTGGCATCTGATAAAGTGCGGGAACGAGACTGCAAAATGCACATTTAAGAATAAGTACACTGTAGTAAGCCTACTCAATGTTGTCAACACAGTCTTTGGAAGGCTGTTGTTTATTGCCTACCTCAATGTAAATAGTGAAAATACAGTGAGACCTGGATGAGTTCTTGTTCATGGCATGTGACCCAATGATGCGGTTCATCTCTCCCTGATAGAGATGCACACACAAAATAAAATCAAGACTTCCCATGGCAGACTTTCTTTTTCAACACATTGGAGATTTGACATAACACTTTCACTCACTTCTTACTCCTGTTCATTTTGGAAAGATAAACTGGGAGAATGTGCTTACTCATACTGTATCACAATTCACCAGTTAATTTGCTTTAAAGGTTGCATCAGCGATTGCAGGCCCAAAAAAGGCCCAAACATAAATGATCACATTCATCTAGCTAGCTGCCCGCACCATAAGCAGGCCGTCTAAAAAACGTGTCTCTGTGGGCAGCCTAGGCTCTGAGATCTGCACACAAAAACAATTGCTACCAACAAGTGTTGCCAACCACTCAAAGGTAAAATAAAGTGTTCCAACCAATAATCGATGAGATGCGCGTTCAGGAGAGTTTCAATTGCATGGGAGGGAGGGGGAGGGAGTAGCGAGATAGCTCTCTGTTTTGTTTGAACATCAACAGAAGTGACGTTCCCCTGCCATCGCTGATACAACCTTTAAGAGACTCTTAATCTTATTCTGTGTACTGTGTATTGTGTATGATTTTCACCACATCTGGAACATCTGGAACAGTATTAATGACTAACTCTTAATGGAAGGTTGGCAAAGTATCTGGAGTTCAATGAGGTGGTCAGCTCTGGTCAGTCATATTACCTCAAACAGCAGGTTCAGCGCCTCTTCCTCATTATGGACCGAATGGAGGGAGAGCCCTTTGACCGACACACCCCCTCCTGCCTCCTCCACCACTGCCAAGCCACCCAGCCCTGCCCTAGTCCCACACACTGAAGACAACAAGTCCACAAGCATCTCATTGTAGATCTCCAGGTATGACAAATGGATGGTGAAAGAGTAGTTCTGACGATTCTCCACCTCACTGAACACCTGTGATAGATAAAGAAAATTAGGGGGAATAATGTGTAGCTGCTAGTGTTTCAATAAAGTATAAGACAGATATAGATAGATAGATAGATAGATAGATAGATAGATAGATAGATAGATGTGCCTCATGAGACAACAGTGAGGCAAGGTATCTGTGCATATACTAATGGCCTCCATTGGATGTTTTTTAGGGAACTTAGTACCTGTTGTATGGCTCTGGGGATGAGGCCTCTTTGTTTGTAGCTCTCAGTGGCTCCTGTCATGGTGAAGGTCTTCCCTGCCCCAGTTTGCCCAAAACACATGACTGTTCCTGCAGAGCAAAGGTGAATAATGAATAATTTAGGCAATTTTTCTTGTTTATAAATCTATCCTACCGTGGCCTGTTATAGAGTATCAGAAAGAGTTCTTTACCTAATCTGTGTGAAAAGCCTACCCTGTCTTGATACAGCGCCCATTAAAATAATACTTACCATTGTAACCCTCCAGCGCTCCAAGGACAACCTTATGAGCCACAGTGTTGTAAACATCTTCTTGGGAAACATCATGCAAGACTCCATTCATTGGGAAGGACCAAGAACTCAGCTGATTGTTCACCACCCCTCTCTTAGAATCTCTTCTTTGACGGATATTGATTGTCTGAGTGAGAAATCAGGGTAGTTTTAAGGATATGCAGGGGCTTGTGTGTGTCAAATGTGGTTTTACATAAAAGAAACATCAAGCAAAAGCAGAGGGACAATATTTAATCCTTCAGTGTCTGATTCATGGACATTTGCCTGACATACCTGTCCATCTGGTAAGTATTGAATGAGCTCTTGAGCGAAACTTGCAGTCGGACGGATACGCACAAACACCCGGACTTCACTGCCATTGTCACCCATGGCTGCTGGGGAAATGTTTAATGTAGGTTAGCCTAAACATTTTCAATACGATAGCCCGACTTGTTTCAAATACTTTCACGTCAGTCTGATTGAAATACCCGGTCAAAGCTACAAAAAACTATTATTGGCAGGTTAGCTAGCGTTACTGTAACGTCAACGTTACCTTGTACTCCAATTTTGTTTTTGAACAAAATATAACACTCATATCTATGCGAAATGATCAAGAGTATTTCAAAACATGAGGTCATAATGTTACAAGAGTAACTCACCTTTTTGTAATTAAGGAAACATCAGTGGGTGGTGAGAGGTGGGTTTTATCGACCACCGAAAATGCTGATTATGGCATAATTTCAGAATGTCCTCAAGCTCTACTGCTTTGTTGACATCGTAGTCATGGAGATTGTAGAGCATTCCAATAGATGGCGCTGCGCACTTAATAAAAATGTAAGGCCTAACCATTATACTATAGGGCCTAAGCAGCTTGTGTCTGTGCATTATAGTATAGGGCCTAAGCTTGAGCCTGTGCATGATCCAATCACCATACTAAAACTTCCCAGCATGCGTAGAGAGTATATAGTTTTCTTTATATAACAAAGTTTAATAGGCATGTCATTATTTCCTTCTGTTTAGATTAGTAATAATACAAATATTGTTATCATGCCTTAGACATGACTAATGTAGGCCTACTCTTGACATATTTAGCAGTGACACTTTCTCTGAGTAGAGACTGTTGCTTTTGTCTTGTAAATATGAATCAGGTATTCATTAACATTGATTGTTTTAAGATTATGCAGTCACATCTTCTGTACATTTATATAAATTCAAGTCATATCTACACAGCCAGTCTATGGCCTAATTTATTTTAATTATTTTCATTGACATCAATGACATCAATACTCTCGTTATGCAATAAGTCAACTACCATCATTTTATTGTCTGAGAAAGGAAACTGTAAATAAAGACTTAGAAACTCTCGGAAAGAGGCTTTTTCTGCCATTCAACTTTGGCCCCAGCGGCTACAAGCAGACATCTCCGAAGATGAAGCGAATGTTGTCCATGGCATGCTCAGAATCCGAGGAGCCGTGGACAGCGTTCTCCATGACGCTTTTGGCGAAGCGCGCTCTCAGGGAGTTGGGGCTCACCTCCTTGGCCTTCTCTGGATCCACCGGACCCATCATCTCTCTCCACTCAGAGATAGCGTTCTCCTTACTGAGGATCATTAGCACAGAGGGACCTCTGCACAGCACAAAAGAGCAGATGGCATGAACTACAGCTGACACATAGCCTCCACATAGATGTGCCATAATGTGTACTATGCAGAAGGAACAAACTGGCTGTAGTGTAGAGATATAGTATATAGTTACTATTATGATGAATGCTGTACATCGGCTTTCATCTCTGGATTATTACAGAAATCATACTTTTTGCCTTTTTGCCTAGATGTGAGAAATAAAAACATATTCTGATATGACCTAACAATAAACATAATCATGACACTCACTGTGACATGAAATCCACCAGAGGGTTGAAAAAGCTTTTGTCATGATGGTGCTTGTAGAAGTTTTCAGCCATCTCTTTGGTGAGCTGTGCCTCCTTCACCTGAGAAATGCTGAACCCTGCTGACTCAATGCGACTAATAATATCATCTGTGAAATCAAAACAAATCAACAATCATAATAAATGACATGATCATTCTCTAAGTCAACAGTGAGATGTACTGAAACAGATTACTGCAACCCTATGTCTCTCCACCTGACTCTATAACCCAAAGAAGATGGTGCGTTTACTTTTGTGTTGCTGTGCGGCATCTGGTTTGATGACGGCAAGTGTGTGCTCCACAGGGAAGAAGCGCTGCAGGTCTTTCTGAGCCTCCTCCATTGTGGAGCTGCCATGGAGCTGGTTGACCGGCACGTCATCAATGGCAAACTGGGCACGCAAACTTCACAAAAACAGGGAGTAAAGAGACTGTACAACTGTACATACAACTGACAAGTCTAGAGTTATAGTTTCACTAAGATTTCTTCTCAAGTCTGTTGAACCTTTTTAACTGCCCATCAAATGTGGTATACTGTTATAGTTAGGCGGGCTTATAGCAAATTTGCATATTACTTTATAACATTAAGGGCCTAATTTAAATGCTGGACAAAGTTGAGCGATGAAGCAATGAGCAAAGTTCTTGTACATGAACTAAAGCTATTATGCGGTGCATGAGAACTACGAGCTGACCATCTAATATTTGTGCGTAGGATCTTAATCATGGTATTATATTCGCAAATAGATTTTGCATAGTTATTAAATTAGCTCCAGTTAGACGTTAGACTCAAATTCAAATTAGAGCCATAAGAGGTCTTTGTACAGTACGGTTCTGTTTATTTATAATAAACAATATTGTATGATAGATAGATAGATAGATAGATAGATAGATAGATACAAGGATACAATGAAGTTTATTGTCACATGCATATAGTTACTGGAAGTAAGAAATGCAGTGAAATTATGTCTGGTGTCAGCCTATTTGTGCATTTATGGGGGGGGGTAAAAAGTGCAGTAGAAGAGGGGTTTAGTAGATTAAGTGGCAAGGGCTGCATAAGAAAGGTGGGGGAGGATTGGGATTGGGGGGGGGGGGGCACCAAAAAGGAGCACCCAAGAGCAACAGGGGCAAGGAAAAACTCCCTTACCAAGGAAGAAACCTTGGGCAGATCCACGGCTCAAGGAGCTAACCCAACTGCCAGGGGTCTTGGTGTGTGTGTTGGGGGGATGACAGGGGAGATGGGATAGTGTGCTGTGTATGTGGGGAGAGGGCAGTGTGCAATATGTGTGTTGGAGAAGCTTCCTCATGAGACAATGTGCTGTGTATGGGGGGGGGGGGGGTGCAGTGTGCTGTAAGTATGTTGGGGATGTGTGTTGGAGAAGCAATGTGTGTGTGTGTGTTGGGGATGGGGGGGGGGGGGCAGAAAGGCTAGGCAATCAAGGACATGGGTAGATAGATGGAGGAGAAATCAAAAATAATAAATAAAAAGTTCTATGGAGATGTGCAAAAGTTGGAGAAAGTCAGATATGTGTGTGTGTGTGTGTGTGTGTGTGTGTGTGTGTGTGTGCGTGTGTGTTTTGACGTGTGATGAAATAAGAAAATAAATAAAAGGTCTGTAGCATAGGGAGAGCATAGGGATGTAAAAGTGCTAAAAGTCCTGTAGGTGTGTGTGTGTGTGTGTGTGTGTGGGGGGGGGGGGGGTCATGAGTGCTGAGGAGTGAATGAGTGCAAATTCAGTATAGTGTGAATTCAGAGTTGGGAAATGTTTGAGAGTGCTGAGGAGTGAATGTGTGCAAAGTCAGTATAGTGTGAGTTCAGAGTTTGGATGGCCTGGGGATAAAAACTTCTCCTGAGTCTCTCAGTTCTGGCTTTGTGACTACATAGGCGTCTTCTTGATTTCAGCGGTAGGAATAATCCATTGTTAGGATGAGAAGAGTCCTTCAGAATCTTTTGGGCTCTTAGGAGTACTCTTCTGGAATAGATATCTTGTAGAGCAGGGAGTTGAGTTCTTATAGTACGTTCAGCTGAGTGCACTACTCTCTGCAGAGTACTACAATCTCTAACTGTGAAGTTCCCATACCAGGTGATGATGCTACCAGTTAGAACACTCTCAACCGCTGAAGTGTAGAAGGCCTTCATGATGGATGTAGAAACTTTGAATTTCCTTAGCTGACGAAGGAAGTAGAGTCGTTGTCTGGACTTCTTCAGAACATATTGAGTGTTAACAGTCCATGTTAAGTCTTCAGTAATGTGGACACCAAGGTATTTAAAACTTGTGACTCTCTCTACAGGTTGCCCGCTGATCATTAGTGGGGTGTAACTGTAGTTCTGCTGCTTCCTTCTGTAATCCACTACCATTTCCTTGGTTTTATTGATATTCAGTATCAAGCTGTTAGATTGACACCACTGTGCCACCTCATCAACCTGATCCAAGTAGAGCTGTTCATTGTTGTTACTAATCAGGCCCAAGATCACTGTGTCATCTGCAAACTTGATGATGGAGGTATGACTACTGTTGGCTTTGCAGTCATGTGTATAGATGTTGTACAGCAGTGGACTCAAAACACAGCCTTGGGGAGCACCAGTGCTGATGGCTAATGAGTCAGATGTCAGACCCCCCCACTCTAACCACTTGTAAACAGTTGGTGAGGAAGTCAAATATCCAATCAAAGATAGATAGATAGATAGATAGATAGATCTGATAAGTGAGATCTATAATATCTCAAATTGAAAAATGCAAGTAACAACAAAGCAACAGAATAAACTAAATAATTACTCTTAATTGCTTTCCTACCTGTCAGGGCACTTCTCTTTAGCCTCCTCCAGGATTTTGGGACCTAGTAAATTCCTCCAGTGCTGGACAGCATCTTCGCGAGTCAGAGCCAGAGCAAGCACTGGGCCACTGCAAGACAGACGACACAGAAACTCTCAGCCAAAAACTCTTCCAAAAACACTTCTTATTTGATGTAGAGATACAGACATGCAAAACAACTCACATACGTAAATGAGGTTTAGTGTAATAATATAAAATTTATGTAATTGTGTCCAGACACCACAACTAAATAAAGGATAATAGGGAAAGGGGAAATAATATGTTTAGATGGTCATGAAAAAGATGGTTTGCTACTTCTTGAAGCTCTTGAAGAGTTAATTTTTGAAGTTCTTGAAGAGTAACTGTTCTTATGAGCAAGGCTTGAAAGCAAGACTTGAAAGCAGGTGAGTTGTACTGCTGTTTAAAGTTGTTCTTTAAATGCTTTAGACACTAACAGAGATTCAGCAGATCTAAAAAAGTTGATCTTATATAGACCAAATATGCATGGCAAATACATCTGGTTGGCCTACCTGGACATGTGATTTATGAAGCTCTGGAAATAATCTTTGCCCTCATGTTCTTTATAGAACTCCCTGGCCTGCTCCTCAGACAGAGTTACCTCTTTCTGAATGGCCACCTGGAAGCCTGCATCATGGACTGCCTGCAAGATCTCATCTGTACCAAACAATATAGACAAACAAGATTCTGTTTATTTCAGTAGGAATGCAACCACTGGCAGAGTAGGCCACTGTTATCAACAAAATTGAAAAATTGTTAATCTGGTGATTAAATGTGATTTCATGGTCACTTTTTTTCTCCTTCACAAGACTAGGTCGAATCAGAGCAAAAGTTCTCTGAATCCTGGATTCATTCTTTCTCATTGTTCCTGTAGCAAAATCAAAAGACGGAAAGAAGAAACCCAGCTGTCTGCTTGCAAGTTCTCTGCTGTCTCCACACACCTCCAGAATCACCTCCTGGCCATCTTTTGACCTGGACACAAGATCACACAGATGCAGATATATTGTGTTACTCGAGGTGATTCAATTTAAAGACCACCTCCGGTGATCAATGACGTTTTTTGACCTTGCTGTTAACATGTCTATATAATGACTGTTAAAAGATAAATCGTCAACGAAATAAGCAGTCATAGCTGAGGAGTTCTGCTTCAGATCTAAGCTTCAACCAATCACAGCCTAGGTGGGACAATTCAGGCATCAGTACATTAGTGCCTCATAAGGGTACATAACCATTTCTGAGTACCTGCTGTACTAAAGATGCAAACTAGCAAGGTAACATGTCAACAGTGTGAGTAAGGAGGTTAAGGCCAGATAGTTCCCAATTCCCGAAATGAGGAGGAGGGTGTAAAGTTTAGGCCTCCGCACAAAGCCAGAAATGACAAGTATTAAAAAACAATGGATTTTTATTAGTGTCTTTAAAAGCTTTTAAAATGTATGCCACTAACACTAAGCTGATGTATAGATGTACAGTGTTGTGTCCCACCTGTTTTTTGGTCTTATTAGGTCAACTTGAGAAGGATCAATAATTTCTCTGAGGGCAGGTGGGCCTCCATCATCCATATGTTCTCCCTTCTTTAGTATGAGAGCATGAACAGGCCCACTTGACATGAGCATCACAAAATCAGGCTGAGAAAAAAAAGATATTCAATTCAAACAAAATAGCAGGTCAATGCAACATACTTTATTATTGGTATCTAGAATATTAACTCATCAAAAGTTGTCATTTACCCTTTGATAATACAATGTCTGTTTGATGTCTGTTTGGTATTGTAACATATACTCTGAGTGGGGAGCAAAACATTCCTACCTCATCAGCCCTGTCTTTATAAAAATCATGTATCTCCTTTTCATTTAGAATTCTCTCTTCATCTGCAACCACACGGTATCCTGCATCCACAGCCTGAAGGTCAAAGATCACATGTCAACATGTCAATCAACTTTGCTTATAAATAGGTGTTATTATTCATTTATTCTAATTAAGCAGTAATAGATACTCTCACAAACATTTGTAAATTCCAATGTAGTACTACACCATTAAACAACCCAAACAATTGAAAGTGACAGATTACAAGCCTTTTAGCCTAGAATAACAACAGCATAAAAATCAGACTTTTTTTTTAATTGTCTCCACTTGTCCCTCTGCCACAGCATCTGGTTTTATGATGACAACATTGTAAGAATCCACATCTGAGGGGGATAATTATCAAGGACATAAAAAATGGTTACATGCAGACATACCGGTATTCATCATGGTACAATTTGACCTCAAATATTTACCACTGATGCACTGTTCTGACCTTTAATGTTCAAAACACGCTAAAACCTTGGTAGCCAACACGCTTCTATTCTTGCAATGCCTTACAGTGGTGTTATGCAAAGATGCAAGGGTATCTGATCCCATAAATGTCTGACCCACCATCAGTGTCTTTTGATTCCTCCAGAATGGTCTTGTTGGGTGGCCTTGAGTCTTGATAGTCTTTAAGGAAAATTTCTTTCACCTAAGTGTGTGAGTTTTAAAGATTTTAAAGACTATAAACAATATTAATAGGTTACCTCTGATGGAGAAAGATGGTGAATCTATATACTGTACTTACATCCATTTTGTATTTGGAGCCCAATTCCTGTTTTTTCTTCTGCATTTCAATATATCCTATAATTGTCCTTTGCAAAAGAGGTCCATTAACCCCCTTAACTACTGAAACTAGTTTACCTTCCTGAAACAAAAAACAATTACCAGTAGTTATAAATAAAAGATTTAAGTAGACTATTAGTAGGTAGTGTATAGTTCTCTACTTACCAAATACAATAGAAACACAGGTTGACACTTTCCCTTGAAGATTGTAAGATCACTTATGGAGCTGGCTTCAACCTGAAAGAATAATGTATGTGACCAATTGTGTTTCACACATGCACACGCACCAGTGTAGGTAGGCCCAAAATTGACCGGACATCAGTTTACATGTGTGGTCCATATCGCCTATCATTGGCAATAATGCTGTCAAGGTCTGAAAACTCACCACTCCAAATCGAACTAAGTCATCTCCATTGTCTGTCCGTAGTTTTCGGAAAAGGCTTTCTACTGCCTTGCAAGGACCACACCACTCCTGATAAACGTCCACAACTGACAACGTTGATTGAGGTGAGGAGATGGGGTGAGGTGGGCTTATGTTACCAGCAACCAGACCATTGTGCAGAGCAAACTAGCTTAGCAATGTTAGAGCACGTTAGTTAGCTAATATTAAAAGTCAAGAACCTGGAATTTATTGTTGGTAAAACATCTAACGTTATCATACCTACCAAAAAGTGTCGGGTTTGATAAGGCTTCCAACCACTGTTCTTCATCCGCTATTTCAACCTAGCAACAATGCACAGTGACTAATGTAAGTGCTATCAGCTTTAGCTTCTAACTTCAGCCATCTTGAAGCTAAACCCATTGCTGACAGATATATTAATTGAGCAGTTTGTGTATAATGGCAAAATGGTAATGTAATAAAAATGACTCACGTGGATTGGAACGTCTTTCTTTCTCGCTGACATTATAAAATGAAACCACAAAACAAATGATGTTAGCTAATACTTTATTGCTGCTGCTAGCTAACAGTAACGTTAACTGTTATCTTTCTTTCTATGTCAAAGGGCTGAGCGCTCTAGATTGCAACCGACAAGTAGTTCTGAGTTCTGATGGATATCTCTGGATTCCACTGCAACAAAATATTCATCTTTTCACTTAACACCAGTTATGTAGGCTAAGGATGATATGAGGTTTTGTTGAAGTGAGCTAACCAATATAAACATAAAACCATTATTCACATTTAATATGCATTGCAAGTATTTTTTCATGTCACAAGTTACTTTCAAGGCAAAACACAGTTTTGCACGGATAGTCTAATGATTTTTCCATATTTGTGTCTCTCTTTCACTGTGAGCTTTTTACTTTTCAGCTTTCATGTATTTTGTATCTGTTGGCCTTTTGGGGTTCAATGTCTGCAGTCAAGTAGCAATTTGTGCAGTCATTTTTCCAGCCTACCACAATTAGGCCATGTATGTAATTTTGTAAATATAAGATTTTGGTTAACCCAACTGGTCTACCCAACAGTCTTTTACAGTCATTGCATTGATCAAAACAAACAGGACACCTTCTACATGGTTTTCAATCCAGTTCATTCATTAAATCAACATTCAAAAGCTGTGAACTCACTGACTTCACTGATTATAGCCTACCACAGACCCTACTGCAGAACCCAGTGGCTGCTGTCTGAGCCCCTCCACACTAACATTAGAGGGATCATTATCTGATTCGTTCTGAGGATCTGATTCACATGGGATAACCAGGCCAATCCTCCAGCAATATTTCAAGGATTATTTTAGCCTGTCCTTAATCTTATTCGACCTGCAGCAGAGGGCATTCACTTATGGGTGGTGTGCTCAATTGCTTGTTACAAGATGGCTCTCCCCTTTCTTAGCAGAAAGTACAGATAGGTTGAATAAATTAATGAGGTAAATTAAGCATAAATTCAAAAGATCCTTATTCAGTTTTTACAGAACAAATTCTTATACATATACAGTATATTTCCCTTTCTTTGTGTAGGCTATGAGAATTTTCTCTCAGCTTCCATTACAACACATACGGTTTTGGATAACATTGCTTGGCAACATTTCAAATTATGAAATGAAATGTAATTATTGCATAAAATAACAACAATAATCACTGCATATCTGCATTACTTCTCCACAACTGCATTCCACGTGGTTGCTCAATTTTTTGTTGGACACTGTCTTCACGCACTTGACTTCAGTGACATGTATAGATGTAAAGATTAAATCAGGATATTCCCTCATTGAAAGCCACGCAGGGCATTCAAGGTTTCTGTAATGAAAACCTGAAAACATCCTTCTGTAAAAGGATGTCGGCCATTACATGATGCTGGGAGCCAGCCGAGTAGAAAAGGATCTCCGTCTTCTTCTGTCTTTGTCTGACTTTGTCAACACGGATGGCCATAGGGCTTGGGAACAATTGGACTGTGTATGAATACAGATTGAAGTATATGATGCATGCTTCTATTTTTGAATCCAATGTATATAGAAAGAAATCATGCGAAGCACTGTCTGGTAATGGGATGGGCAAGTGGGCCTATTAGTCAGAAAGGTTTTGGATTGAGGCACTGTCCCCCAAGGGTTTCAGAAGGAAATGCAGTGTGAGCCACCATTTTGTTTCTAGGGTCCTACTTTTAATTTTTATTTCAGCCTGGAGCTTGTGTTGTATATAGATTAGACTAGAGACAGTGACTGTATATGCTCATAACTATTTCACATGCTACTCATGTCAGCTGACTGAAGCAAAAAGTCTTTATGATCAAAGTGTTTTTTAGTTCTCAAGTTGTAGGGGTTTGTTGGAAAATAACTTGACCAGCATTAAAAACCAATAATGTGGCAATGTATATGTTCACATTTAGCAAGTCAATCTATAGAGTAAGACCACAAATACACTTTTCTTCATCAGGTATAATATGATGACCTATTACTATGTACAAATACATTATGAAAATGGTTTAAAATATTTATTTTTCAGTTGGCTGTCTGTAGTTTTACATGTTTCAATCTGGAGTGTATGAGAAAGACTGCTGCTTATTCCCTCAACCAGCCTGAGGTCATGACAGGCAAAAGCAGTAGTGGTGGTGGGGTGGGGGGGTTGGTGGGGTCGAGGTGATACTCCCTCTTTGCTGCAGCCCATTCTCCATCTATCAGAGAAAGTGATGTCTTGGAGGAGGCAACATGTTCCCTAGCAGGAGCACCACTGCATCTCTTAGCTGCAGATAAGGAGATTAGTTACTAGGGTTAGCCTGCGTCAGCAAACACGGGTCAGTCGTGGGGATTATCACATATACCTGGGACTTATACATCACCTCCTTAAATTCAACCAGCTGTTTACTTTAAAGCAGTTTTAATTGTGTATTGTATTGTATTTTACACGTATTGTGCTTTTGAGTGGATGATTCTTTACAGCTGTTCGCGGAGCGTCTCAAAATCCAGAGATTCTTGTCACAGGAGTGTGTGTGGGGTAACATTGAACGTGGCATGTTTAATCTGGCGAAGTGCAAGACAGTCCTGGCTGTGGGACCACGACCACTCCAGCTTGGGAGCTTGGAGGGGTGAGCTGAGGCAGGATAACACCCTCTCCCGCTAGGCAGCTGGGACGGGGGGCATCCCTGTCACACCTCAACAACTATACCCATGCCACTTACCAACAATAAAGTGGGTGATGATGGCACTGCTACGGCGGCAAATCCCCCTGAAGATGGGAAAACCATGGTGGACTGCCTTGTCAAGGTGAATTATTTCATTCAACTATATCTGCAATGCTGAGTATTAAGTATTTATTTGTTGTTATTATTATTGTTATTTTTATTGATTGCTGGTCAAGAGCACTATAATTCAGCGAATTATACTTAATAAAGGCATAGTCTGTGTGCTATAGAATTTGATATTTTGTTAGGCTTTCACTATAACACTATGATGCTGTTAATTATTCCTTTCCAGAAATATTTCCTTTTATGGGTGTCTCCTACCCTTCTTGAGATGCCATGTGATATAACCTAGGGCAGTGTTTCTCAAACTTTTTTTCTGGGGACCCACTTTTTAAAAATGACAGACTATCGCGACCCAACTCGTGACTGTGGTAGTTAACAAACTAGATCAGTGGTTCTCAAACTTTTTCTTTCATTCCCCACTTTGAGGGGGCATTCTCGAGCCCCACCTGTCCCTCATCGCTCTAAGAAAGTGGTATAGGTCGAAGCTTAAAATTGTCAAATTTATTGAAATAATGACAAGTTCTAAATATATCCTCTTCAACAGAGTTAAAATCAGCTGGTGCTGCAGATATAATAATAAATAAATACATAACACACATACATATTTCTGTTTTCCAGCAACATATTAGGAAGCATAGGCCATTATACAGCATTGTACAATATATTCAATGAAATGCCAACATGTTGCATTAAATGGATCCATAATCCAGTCATACTGAGCACTGCTGGTTGGGAAATATTTTTGAAATAAACTTTGCAGGGATGTGATGTAGGCCTACTGTTGAATACATGGGATCACAAGAGTGCCTCCCAATCAGACGTTTCAGCGATTTCGCTCAGAAATCTCAAAGGCATAGGCCTAATACTGTCGATCGAGGCACCTGTCCCATTTTTTTGGTGAATGCAGTAATCGTATTTGCTAGGTGAGGTAGGTGCTTGTCTTTGCCTTGTAACTGGACATTTAACTCAAATGTATCGCTAAGATATATCAAATATATCGCTAAGATAGGCCAGCTTCGTCAAGAAATGTTCATTAATGAACGTGCTTGCAGATTCAAACATGCGTTCTTCCTCCAGAGGCGACTCGGAGCTCAAACACGCGCGACAGCACTTTACCTCGGGAAAGCCACCTTGCCTCGCTGTGAAACAGTACAGCCTTTTGGTCAGCTACCATCTCTTCGCAAAGTGTGGAGAATAGACGCGCTTTTAAGGGCCGGGTTTTAATGAAATTCACCACTCTCACAACAACGTTCAAAATCTCATGTAGGTCGGGACTAACTAAGCTGCCTTGACACGAGCGCTTCCCTGTGAATATCACAGTGCGTCCGTTGCGCATCGGGTGCTACCTGGGCCCAGGCTACAGATAAAAAATAAATAAAAAAAACTGTCGCGACCCACAGTTTGAGAAACGCTGACCTAGGGGCAAAAAGGCACTAAGTCTGCAAAAAAAGCTCTATGGTTCACTGGCTTACTATTTCTCTTTTTATATAGTAGAGGGTCAGGTTGAAGACAAAGTCACTTGCTTCAATAAACATTGATGTCAGGGACCAAACAAAAGAATAGATTTGGGTCAGCTCTGTTCTGTAAAGCTTTTCTAAAAGGAAATGGTGTGCACAATGCAATAGATTGCTGGTGCACCATTGACTATATTGGTCAAACACTGAGCTGTAGAAAATACATGACTGTTATTGTATAATTCACAGCACATATCTTGCTCTAAAAGATGAAGACGTAAGTATTTAGCCAATGCCCATCTTATTCAGTGACATCTTAAAATGGTGTCTAAATCACAACACGTTTTTACCATTTATACCTCACCAAGTGTGAGTTCATTAATCAAGCAAGCAGCCATGTTATTCTGGGATCTGTGAAATGTGTATGAAGTTTAAACTGGCAAGCTACTGACCAAACATCAATATCAATGCAGTTGGCACTGATAAAAGCAAAGTTGATAGCTGATCTATTATGGCAATATGTTTGTAGGTATGTTTGGATGTCATACTACATTTTAGCATAGACCTGGGTCACAAAACTAGCTTAGTTAGATCATTGAAAGATGTAATAATTTCTCCTCTCAAATGACCATATGCCATCAAAATGAATTTTGGGACAATATCAAATTTACATGTACACACGAGTTAAAACATGTACGATGTTCCATTGATATGGCTGATTTGTACGTTCTTGGAGGGATTTCTTTCCCTATATCTTGCGTGATGACTGAGTGTAAGAAGCTATAAGGCTTATACTGAAATAGATCTGAGGCTACACCTAGCAGATTATTAGTTATGTCTCCAATGCACACACTGATGCTCTAGTCTAAATCCTTAATTAAACATTTTACTTTCTACATTGACCTTGTTCTAATAGAGCATAATACAGTGTTACACTTTTATTGTCTGTCATTTTAATAAATAAAGAGATACATTTACCCTCAAAAATGTGAACCTAAAATATCTCTGACTAAAGACATGATAACCAAAATGTAGGTATCATTTTGTATTGCAATTTCTTTTTTTGCGTCTTTAAAGAGAGATGTCAGTTAATACTTTGGTAGATCAAGCCTCCATTTTGTGTCACATACTGGAGGGCGTTGTGAAGTTAGCCTCTGAATAGTGCTACACGAGAATCTGCTCTATTCAATTTGTGATCTTCTATGGAGAGTTCTGCAATGGACAGACAGTCTGCATCTCTCTGTCTATTACTGGAGCTGTGTTTGCAAAACATTTACCAGTATGTTGCAAATGTACACACTGCAGAAAGGCCACAACTCCAGCCCCTCAGAGGCTCCTGTAGACCTGATATTTACCCATCACCGGTTTCCAGTAATTTCATCCACCTTTGCAGAAAAGCCAATTGAAAGACTAAGAAATATGTTCCAAAGGGAATTCCAAAAAGCTGCGAGATGTCAGTGTTTTAACCTTGTCAGTAGTAAACACTCTGTATTTTACATCTTCTTTCCCAGAGGTATTTTTAACTAGAGTTATACACTTCAATCTTCACCATATTATCCTCAAATTCACCATCCTCATCTTCATCCTCACACAGGTTGTGGCCTGCCACCGGCACCTTGCCTCTTGTGTGGGCGGCAGCACCGACAGCCCTCACCTGCGACAGGAGATACGGCAGACCCGGGAGCGGGCGCACGAGCTCGTGGTGTCCTGTCGCCAGCACCTCACCTCCAAGCTGAAGGACAAAGCTCTGCCTGAGGCCGAGCGCAAGGATGCCGAGCTGCTGTGGGTGGCCTTCTCCTCCTCAGTGGAGCTCCTCCACGCCGACATGTGCAAAGTGTTTAACGTGGGCAACAACTTTTCCCTGGCCAACACCTGTGCCTTGGTGCAGACTGGGTTGCAAGGTGGGCATAAAACAGAAAAATTGATGGATTTAAGTATTTGTGTGTAGCTGTGTGGAATTCAAATGGCTTGTTGCCCTGTTTAGAAATGTGTTATTATTAGCCTACAATGTATTATTTCAATGTTAGTTCAGAGGACAATAGCTGCTCTCCTTTTAAGTATTTCAAAGGAAAAGGTGGCCTGGACTACATGGCCTGGTTACATTTCCTCCATCTATCTTCCTTCTCTAATCCCCACTCCAAGGCCTTATTGCTGGCTATTGTACCTGAATGATGCTGTCACCTGAGTTACACACATTCTTTTAATAATATATTTGTTGGTACAGCAAAAATTATATACTGTCAAGAGAAACCACTGACCCAGATATAAACACTCTGACATGAAGATCCCTGAAGCATTAGCATATTTATATAGATAGCATATCATTCAATAGCTATCTTTTTATAGATGTATCTTCTGGTGTGCTTTCCTTCTGTTATATCTGTACCATTGTGGTACTGAGAGACTGGGAATTGGATTTTTCCTTTGGGATTATTAAAGTTTGTATCTATCTATCTATCTAGTGAGGTGAAATAGCCCAGCCAATTGGTTTTATGTATCTGTGTGGTGTTTTCTCCTGCCATGAAGGTGACACCAAAGAAGTGGCCGCCCGCGCTCTGAGCCTGTCCAACCTGCAGCACGAGGAGACAGGGGCCCAGTCTGACAGCGTGGAGCGAAAGGAGCTGACCCAGCTGGAGCAAGAGATTGCCCAGGTGGACCGCACCATCGAAGAGATGGAGCAGAAGGTCAACGTCATGCGCTGGACAGTGGAGGCCCGAGGGCCGCAGTACGGCGAAATGGTCAGCACGGACAGCGCCTCCCTCTCTCTCCTGGGTGGAGATGAGGAGGCCTCATCCCAAGGCACATTTCAACAGAGCCAGATCTTTATGATCATGGCCCTATGCGGTGTGGCAGCTGTAGCCATAGCCATCTGTGTCTGTGTCGTCTTTCTCGTATGAGGGAGAGGTAGCAGTGGGAAGCAAACAGTTAATAAGGACATCCATGGACAGACAGTTATTGACATTCTGTCTTACCTGTGCTGTGGAGACATTGAGGGCCAAATGACCTGTCAATGATGTTGAAGGACTGAGGACTATATCTTCCATCATTTGTGGGCAATTTTGGGCCCAACGGATCCACTAGTTGATTTAGAAATATAATAGGGAGTCTATTTAATGATTTGATTGACCGCAAAAAGAATTACAAGTTTTTTTTGGGGGCAGCCGTGACCTACTGGTTAGCGCTTCGGACTTGTAACCGGAGGGTTGCTGGTTCGAACCCTGACCAGTAGGAACGGCTGAAGTGCCCTTGAGCAAGGCACCTACTGTAACCCCTCACTGCTCCCCGAGCGCCGCTGTAGCAGGCAGCTCACTGCGTCGGGATTAGTGTGTGCTTCACCTCACTGTGTGTTCACTGTGTGCTGAGTGTGTATCACTAATTCATGGATTGGGATAAATGCAGAGACTAAATTTCCCTCACGGGATCAAAAAAGTACATATACTTATACTTACACTTCTGGAAAAAAACAAGCTGTCCAATAGGCAAACGTGAAGTTGCTTAATTTAACAGACAATCTGGTGCAATATAAAAACAAATCTCATTAGGGCTTTGGGCTTTTAAAACAGCTGTGTATGAATGTGTTGATTTCCTTAAGAGGATATGTTAAGCGCAATCAATGTTTTCTGCTGTCAAAAACAATAAATGCTTCAAGACCTATAATGAGGATGACATACATCTGAAGGATGATATTTTGGACCAAATGTGTTATGACAAGGCTAGCTAACTTAGTGTTCCTGTGACATTTTTGCATGTTGAAACTGTCTGAATGTGATGTGTTTTATGCATTAGTTGACAGCTGACACCCAAAGGTAAAAGGAATGAAGTAGAGAAAGTGTGTACCATAATGTTGGAACACTGGATGGATTTATCAGATCTTCAGGATAACATCAACATTATACATCCGGAAGCACTTACATTTTTGACAACAAAAACAACTTACTGTACCTTTAAAGGGTATAATAAATACCAGGGTCTCTCCTTTATTGTTGTTGTACTGAGTACTTGCCTGCTGTATTAAAGTCTTCAGTTGTCATCAGTTACATGGTAAGTGTATGACATAAACATGACAAATACCAATGCAAAGAAATATTCTATGAGCCAAGACAGTGTCTCAATAAAGTCACTGAATAATCAAGTTGATCAAGAACATCAAGACGCATTTTGTATAAGTAAATATGCTCCTTTGCTGGTAGTTTTCTCAACATTGAGGACGTGAGAGAAGGATGGCATCATTCTGCAGTATAAAAGGTAAATCAGGAAACATTTGAAAGACTGTTTAAATGAATTAAAAATAGGAAAAGGAACAAAGACATTGAAAATGAGTGATACAAATTTTTTATCACTCATTTTTAATGTCTTTGTTCCTTTTCCTATTTTTTATTTAATGGTTCATCATTATGGTCTGGAGGTGCTTTGATGTAAGTAATTAGAGTAAATGAAATGTTAAACAAGGAGGGCCCTTGAAGCTGTTAACTGGAATCAGTCTGTACTTGATTGGCCAGAGAAATCATAGAATATAAAGCTTGTTGCTCTGTTGTGAAAACTTGACTGTAGTTACAAAAAAGGTATAATCAAATTGTGGGAGGTGCTTTAAGACATGGACCTACTGTATGGGTGAATACCTCTGCCTCAACAAATTGATAGAATCAAGCAAACAATAGTGGAAAATGAAAGTAAGATGGCCAAGAATTCCTTTTCATTTTGCTATGTATTCGAGAGATATGACAAGTTTTCCAAACAGCTGCTTACTGCTAGCTGAGTGTGATCACTCTTCAACCAATCAAAATGTTGAATCGAAGACAAGATAACGGTAATAGCCTGGATGGAGTAAGGAAAGGGAGAGGATTTTTTCAGTTAGCCTAGTCAGGCCTAGTCTCATAGCAACAGTGTCATAGGAGGATTATGAGATAATGGGCCCCTGGGCACAGATTTGTAGGCCTGTGGATTTTTGGAATAGGAACACAAGCAAATAGGCTAGTACTAGCCTACTAGCTTTTTGTGTTTACTAGGTCAAAAGGTACATAGGGCTTTTGAAATTGTTGACATGAATGACAAAGCCCTTGAACTATGCACTAAGAAATGCATTCACACAGATGCTCTGGAACCTGAGACCTTGGTTGGACCTGGGTGGCGCATCCATTAACCCACTGCCCATAGTGTTCCAGAATTAGAGTGTTTTATGTCATATATGTGTGGTTTATTGATGTTCCTGCTAAGAAAGTGACTTAGGAATGTTAAATGAAGTACTGTCAAGATATGATATGATAGATGAGTAGTACAATTTGGTACAGTAGTCCGGGCCACAGGTGGCCAGATAGCTAGGGCTTTAAAACCAAAAACATTCTCCTTTCTACACGATCTGAACTGGGAATTTCTGGGAAAGCTATTAGTTTGAATCTTACCTTAAAGGGCGTTCTTTCAGCGTGTCTTGGCAGGGACAGGTATCAAAGTCTCATGACCTCACCACAGGTGTGTCTCAGGGATCAGTATTAGGGCCCCTGCTTTTCTCTATTTATACCACTTCCTTCGGTGAGACCAGGGTTGGAATTTCACAGCGGCCACAACGGCCATGGTTGTCGTTGCCCCTTGCTTTGGGTGTGATGGCCCTTTGAAAATCAGAGGTTCACAAGCCCATGTGGCCTTATTGGTGCCCCCTTCTTTCAATCCTTGCTTTGCGTCCCACTAATAGCGATTTTTATTTAGCCTATGGCCTGTCAAAATAATTAATTTAGCCTTTTAAGCAGAGGAGAAAGTGACAAGACAGAAAGTGCGTCCAAATTCTCCCATTCTTGTCTGTTGAACTACTTGTAAAATAACCTACTCATCTCACAGACATCACATGTATCGCATCACAAGAAAGAGCCTTTTCTCAGCTTTTAAATGATGGTGGCTGCTAGTTGCTGAGGTAAACGGTTTTGCGAGAAAGGTAAGTTTAAAGGGACACTTCACCGATTAGCATTAAAGCGATGGTTCGGAGTAATTTCACACTAGGGTCCTTTGCACCATGACCCCGAGCCAAACACCCTCCCAGAACCTTTTTTCCCTTGGTCGAACCCTGGTCGAGTAGCGCTGTCAGAAACTAATGACAGCGTGATGGAACCAACTTTTATCTCGTAAATTACCCCACTAATAATGCCCTGAATGGAGTTGGCACTTACAAACTCCGTAGACGGGCTCTGGCGAACTTCAGAGGTCTATTAAAATTGAGCGGAAGTAGGCCTACGTAGGAGGGCGGAGCCAGGCTAGTCTCCAGCCTCTGCCCAAAAAATCGTCTGATGACACAAAATTATGATTTTTGCTCATCGGAAGGTTTTTTCCAGACAAAAAATACAGATATCTCTCGTCTCAGGGGGACATGAGGGAGGGAATTAGCACGATCATTCGAAAATACTACTAGGTTTCTGATACAAAGCTTATGCTAATCGGTGAAGTGTCCCTTTAAAGCACCGGCGTACATGTACTCACTACGTCACTACGTTTGTGTACTGTAACGGGAAGTTTTTGACAGAGCGTGCACGGAAGTTGACTGTTGTGTGTAGCCTACATTTTACACACATATCTGAGAAATGCTCCTCCGGTTTCCTCATAACGTGATAGGTTCTTGTGGGAGCAGACCTGCTCCACAACTTTTTGACTTTGGGAAAGGTACTCAGCGTGGAAAGACGAGACGTTCTTTTGTCGACTCCTCCTCTGCCCTAGGGCAAGACAGACTTGTCAGCCCTACCGTTCAACAACCTTTGGAAGTCCTTCGACATCTATATCTCCGATGGTTTCAAAAGCTTTCGTTGACTGCAGACTTACCGCCCTGGCGTATATCATCTCGAGTCTGCAAGATGTTATGCATCAGAGGGAAGCAAAAGATGCACGTTGGTTATATATTTGCTAACAATACATGTCAAACCCCGAAGTTTCTAAACGTTGGGAAGGACCCGGTGCTTCTGAAACGCACCAAGTTGTTAGTCAGAGGTAGACTACCTGTTTATTTCCCCCTTTTTTAGAGTGCTGACATTCCATATATCCCCGTGCACTTTCTGCATGTGTATCTGACTTAAGTCATGTAAAAACTGCAATGTGCTTCTGTGGGCCTACCTGTTGAAATTAGATTGTTTACACCCGTTGAATGAACAGTGATGCTACATACATATTATACATTGAATGTGGCTCACATGCACTTGACTTTCTAATATATATATATATTTGTTCCTTATCTTGTTAAAGAGCTCAGCACATCCATGACATTTCTACAGTATGACGTGAGAAAAACAGATATGGTGAAGTCTGGCAACAGGAAGCTCTTCTTTGACACACATGCCATAGTACGTCTCCTGGAAGACAATGGTAAGATTTCCAATTCTTTTGGGGATAAATCAGTCAGGCTGCTGTATCAATACCTGGGAATGATGGCTGATAGGTTGTTGGTGTCTGTTGTTTACTGACAGGATTCAGCACGGAGCAGTCTGAAGCTATTGTCTCAGTTATGGTGAAGACAACCAATGCCAACATGGACACCATGTATGCAGACATGGTAACCAAAACGCAGCAGGTGAATGACCATTTAATCCTTTTATACAGTCTATGGTTTAATCATGCATTTGCTTATACCTCCCTCATCTGGTTTACTCGATCGGTCATTAAAGTTATGTCAGTATGGTGGTGTTTCGTAAGGTCCAATGCCATATAGCCCAAAGGCTTGAAAGTCTGTGTGTGCTACGGGTACTGTAAAGTTTTGTCAACAAAAGCTTGGAAATGTGTTAAACACGTCTAGGAAGTTGGAGCTGCAACCACTAGTCCAGTTCACTATGTTTGCTTCTGTGTGTGCTGCTCATGAGTGTGTGTGGGGTACATCTTAATTTCCCCCTACCGGCAACCCTTCACACCACACACACAAAAAACAACATTGAGGCAGTTATTTTGTAGTAAAAGCTAAAACAACAACCCAGGCATAGGTTAATGATCATCTACTGTACATCTATTTGACATTAGTACCATTGGATTTTGCCACCCAACATGACAATTTGACTGCTGGAAATTCAATCCAAGGTAATCTTGGAGATGTGAGATTGAGAAATTAGTAATTAAATGTCCCCATTTTGAAAATCCAATGGCCTTGGAAAAATTTGGAATCAAAGATTTTCTGATTCTTCATCCTGTAAGGTTTCCAAAATAGTTATTTGAATAAAATTACACAAGGATACTGACTACACAGGTATGGCATGGCATATTATGTGATTCTTTTTTCTTTTTGTTTATAAGGAAATTATGTTGCAGCGAGTGATGTCTCACATTGTCGCTGTGAAGAAGGACATGATCATCCTGGAGAAGAGTGAATTCTCTGCTCTGCTGTCAGAGAATGAGGTAAGTGAGTGTTGCTGTAGGTTAAATGCACATAGTAGTGACTGTGTCATGAAACCATAATAGACCATCTGACTTCGATCAATATGTGCTGTGTAGTGCTTTGAACTTTAATTTAAAAGAAAGCACTTGTATATATTGACTTCTGTCTTTGATGTGCTAATCTCACCCATACATCTTCCCACAGAAAGTGAAAATAGAGCTACTGCAGCTGAAGATGCAGCTAGCTGTAAGTGTTTAACTACATATATGAGAGATATGGCATCATTTCTCAGAGAAACCATATTTCAGTTTCAGTGCTTCCCATACAGTACTTGGAAGCATTCAACAGTTATCAAATAATGTCTTTTGCTTAACTGTTAACAACTGAACTGTCAACTTCCCCAACCACAGGATGTGATGAACAAAGTCCGGTTTGACGCAATCATGGATATGAATGTAGAGAAGAGCAGAATGAAAGAGATGGTATGTCTGACATTATAATTATATGGATTAATATTGTTGTGTTATAAAAACATTCTTAGCACAAAATATCTGATCATTTCAGATCTTAACAGAATATCAAACAAGTAATAGTAATTCACTGATATTTGTACTGTTTATGTTCTGATCAATTGATTTCATCTGTCATAGAAAGCAGAGCACGAAAAGAAGCTTCTGGAAGCACGGAATGAAATGATGGAGATGGTACAGCTAAATTAATTACATGGTTATTAATGGGTTAAATGGGCTGTTTAAAGGTGATTTGATAATCATGAGTGAATCAGTTAATACCCATGCGCTGGAATCCAGAAGAGATCATATTTGTTACTGTACTTGTTTATGATGATAACATTTCATAATTTCCAGAATGCAGAAAATGAGCGCCATGTCACTCAGATTAACATGAAGATTGACACAGAGGTAGCTGGCCTGAAGACCCTGCTGGAATCACACAAACTGGACACCATAAAATACCTCGCAGGTAACTTTTTGTCTTTTGGCACCACAGGTCCTACCCTGAGGTCCTACCCTGTCCTACAGCTGATGCATTAGAGGTCTGCCCAGATAAAATACTTAGTTTTTGTTGAGCGGACATAAAGCATAACACCTGCAGTGACAGTGCAAGCATTAACCATCTCATACTGGCAGGGGGCTTAATTTAGGCTGCTAGGTTTAGATGTGGCTCTGTTACTGGTTTGCTTGAAACTAAGCTTTCCCTCATTACAGGTTCTGTCTTCACCTGTCTCACTGTGGTTCTGGGATTCTATCGGATATGGATGTAGATCAGAACAGTATGTACAATGATGAACCACTGGACAGTCACATCTGAGTGGACTCAATTAAAGATGGTCAATGCACAATGAGAATGTGGACAAAAATCACACAAACTGTAGAATCGCACAAACTGTTGTTGTTGTTTGCTGTTTTTAAAAGGGATGCTTTGTGAGGATGGCGAGGCATTTTATCTATTTGTCTGCTCTTGACTTCACGTACACACCTGATGTTTTATAGAGTTCCTTTACAAATCAATAGTACCAAAAGTGAAATTATCTTAGACTTACCACTTTTAACTGAAGTCAATTTGAATATCTTCACTCAGTCTAAGTGAACATGAACAGTGAAGGAAGGAACCTTTTGGCCACTTGACACAAATTATTGTTTTATAAGTGTTTTTAGAATAAAGTATATCATGGAAGATTGCGTATGGAACATGCCTTGGACATACTAATGTCCAATAAAAACACTGCCTTGGACATACTAATGACCTGCAGGAAGAGGCACTGTATGACCAAATGTACAACTATGCATGAAGACCCTGTACCTTTGAAGCTTTAGATTTTATGGGTTTTGTAAATATGACAAGGGGACTTCCTCAGGTGCCAACAAAAGATTTAGTATATTGAATATTTGTTATATTTCTAGACATTCTGCATTACACTAAGATACTAAACATTTTCAAACAGTCTTGTGATACATCTGTTATAAATGTTAAAGAGAATGTTAATATCTTGATACGGTTTCATGAAAATACTTTTTCTGCTGGATGCTGAAATTTTGACCAAGTGATGACTTCAAACTGCATGACAGCAAATGGACCATTTGGTTTTCATGGGTAATAAAACTGTTACATTTGGATATAAAATGCTCAAATTGTGTCAGTAGATTTCTGTTATTTAACTTGATAATGACTGCACATAACTTAATGAACAATTTAGTTTTAATATTTTTACTAAGAATATATTTAACACGTTTGTTAAAACTATTTTACGTAAAACATATACAATCCATCTAACCATTTGTTTCAATGATGCGTACCTAAAGAAAAAGAAATAGGGCTTGCAATCAATGGGTGGGGGACCATTCCTCCAGAACAGCAGATGGCGACATATTTGAAACAAATACAAGAAGAAGTAAACAGGAAGTGCTGGGCGAAACGGTCTGTAGTACACATTTCACGTGGGCTCTAACATGTTACCTCTTCTATTATCCTGGTGCGTTTTACAAACTGTCAATTGTGACATTTATGCAATAGTTCATTATGCTCATTTTGTACTGTTTTATGTTGTTAATGCTATGTGGTTTCTGGTCATTTGAGGTGGAATGAAGTTACAAGTTACCTATTCGCAGGGCACAACACACTGTCAGTTGACGTTACTACTACTTCATTAGTGAACCCAGCCAGAGCTAGTACTTTGAGTAATACTTTGAGTAGGTAAACATTCCTGTCAGTAGAACAAAAAAATAAGCTACAAATTATACATTAAGGATAGTAGGTTGGTTGAGCTAAATGGTGACAAATTATGAAGTTATATCAAAGATATCAGGCTGCTATGCTTAATGTAGGATAATGAATGCAAACCAACACTTTCGATGTCATTTTGAAACCTAAAAGCATACAAATAGTCATGTGGATTGGTTTTCTTTATCATCGTGTTTATGTTGTTCTGTGTGGTGTCATAAGCTACTAGGATCTTGAGGTTCCTTGGGGATCAATAAAGTATCTATCTATCTATCTAATTGAATTTACCTTGTAATCCCGTAGACGTCATGACAGACGCTTTCAGCACTAACAGCGAGCTGGTCATTCAGCGCTGTGTGGATGTAGCCTCGATCAGAACAGACCGTCTTGCTGGAAGCTGGGAAGAGCTTTACCAAATCAAGGAGACCTGTCATTTCATCAACGATAACCAGTTCAAGAAGGTATGTAGACAGGATATGGTTTATACACTTTGTATCTGGCATTATAGTATTACTCAGTGGCTTTTTTAGTCATAAAGCACTGAGATGGCCACTGTCAGAAATGTTTAATAACAGCATAGCTTATTTGTGCCACTCAAGGCTGATTTTTTTCCAGAGCTGACTTTTCAGTAGTCAGTGCAATATAAATTCTGTAATTTTCAACAGGTTGCCCTGCAATTTCCCGATGATCTCCTGGTCCATTCCATTCCAATCTCGGCTGAAATAGAGAATAATTCAGAAGCTAAAACCTACATCTTAGGTGACACCTCATATGGCAGGTAAAGTACACCATCATCCATTTGGATGTACAGTCTGCTTGGACATTATCATGTAATAAAGCATCACAACTCAACTTTCTCTCTAATGTGTCCTTTTCTTTCAGTTGCTGTGTTGATGAGGTTGCTGCAGAGCATATCGGCGCAGACTGTATAGTGCATTATGGGAGAACATGCCTCAGTCCGTCCAAGCGGCTTCCTCTCATGTATGTCTTTGGGAGGCAGCCCATTGACCCTCAGCAGTGTGCCCTTTCCTTCAAGGAACTTTATCCAGACTCTCAGAGTCATGTGGTCATATTGTATGATGTCATCTATTCACATGCCATAGGTGAGTCGTTGCTTTTCTTAGGTATGGTCCTGTGGAGTCATCTCTGTCACACATGTTTTTTGCATGGTGTTTTTAACAAATAAGACACCTGTGTTTTTGTCTGGTTCATTTTCTCCATAGATGCACTGGTGAAGTTATTAAAGGAGACATATCCCAACATTGTTGCCTCCACTCTTGTGATGGATCACTGTCAGAGTCATGAACAGGCGCAAGGCTCACCATCAGAATCTGACTGCAATGGTCCAGCACCAGGGACATACAGCAAAGTGGTGCAGAAATTTGGCCGGCGCTTTTGCCTGGAAGAGGGTGTGAGGGTAGAGGATTACTGTATGTTCTATGTTGGCCAGGAAGGTGCCACACTCACCAACTTCATAATGACGTGGAACCGCTGCCCTTTCAGCTCCTTTGACCCTGAGACGTCAATAGGTCGGGCTGAGTCCGTCAATGTCAACAAAGCCCTGATGAAGCGCTACTATGCTATCGAGCGAGCCAAAGACGCCGGCGTGGTGGGTATCCTGGTTGGCACACTAGGGGTGGCGAGTTACCTTGCCATCATTGATCGACTGAAGGAGAGCATTCGCAGGGCAGGCAAGAAGAGCTACATGTTTGCCATGGGGAAGCTGAATGTTGCCAAGCTGGCTAATTTCCTGGAGATAGACATATACGTGCTGGTGGCCTGCCCTGAGAACTCCCTACTGGACTCCAGTGAGTTCTACCGCCCGGTGGTCACACCTTTCGAGATGGAGATGGCCTGCAACAGCAACCGGGAATGGACCGGAGAGTATTTCACAGACTTCAGAGATCTGTTGCCGGGTATAAGTTCTGTTTCTAAGCAGTCATGTATCTATTACTGATCTGTTCCCTATGTTTTCTTTTTTTTCTTGATATGTTAGAAGAGTGATATTTTGCCTCGATGGGTTGCAGTGAACAATCTGACATGTAGATGGCAGTAATGTTCATTACGGCTCCCTGTCATAGGCCTGTCAGGCCTTCTGTGATGAAGTGCACATTAAAGTGTTTATGTACACCTGGTGCACTTATTAGATGATATAACTGTGCCCCTTTCCGCTTCATTACAATTATAAGTAATATACACTACCGGTCAAAAGTTTGGGGTCACTTAGAAATTGCCGTTCCATTCCATTATTGACAGAATACCAGTTGAGATCAGTTGCATTGTTTTTTTTAATCAGGGTAGCAGTTTTCAGATTACATTAGGTGCTTACATAATTGCAAAAGGGTTGTCCAATGTTTTCTCAGTTAGCCTTTTAAAATATCAAGATTAGCAAACAAAATGTGCCTTTGCAACATTGGATGAATGGTTGCTAATAATGGGCAATTTAGATATTAAAGATCAGCCATTTGTTTCACAACCATTTTGCAATTATGTAAGCACATAATGTAATCTGAAAACTGCTGCCCTTATTAAAAAAAACAATGCAACTGATCTCAGCTGGTATTCTGTCTATAATGTAGTGGAATGGAAATTTCTAAGTGACCCCAAATTTTGACCGTTAGTGTACAATGCCTTAAAAAGGCTAATGTCCCTTCATCATGTGGCATTTGATATGATTCTAAGGTTAATCTTGGCCTCTTTTGTAGGTGGTTGCAGTCATGTGGATCTCCCTGATGCCAACGAGGAGACTGTTACAGATGTGTCTCTGATCACGGGGGCGTTGAGAGCCACAGGCCTACAGGACTCAGAGCAGGCCAAGGCAGAGTCTTCGTCGTCCTCCCTCGTACCCAGGAACCAATCCATGACAGTAGCCAATGCCAACAAAGCAGGTGGGGAGCACACAGCTTGCATGCCACATACATCAAAACAGTTTTCTCTACTTTTACTTTCTAAAATGTATGTTTTGTATTATAATTTAAAATACCCTATCCATTATTAGAAATATGTATGTTTAACAACAGTACATATAATAAAATCTCAATATCACACTTAACTAATCTTTATAATAAATTACAATACTGATGTTTGTGTTTGTTACGCTCAAACACTTGTGGAGGTTCAACGTGTTGTCTGGTAAACTGTGAGAGGGCAGGGAGAGACAGCCTGCTGTTGTTTTTGGGCCCGTCTGAGTGGAGAGACAGACCACTTGTGCTGGCATGTCTGGAGCTAATCCCTGCTGTCTGCTGTTTGGCAGCCGCCTTCCTGTCGGGCCGGAGCTGGCAGGGCCTGGAGCCGCGGCTGGGCCAGACGCCGGTGGTTAAGGCTGTGGAGGGACGCAAAGGCATCGCCATCGCTTACGAGGAGGAGGGCGAGGACAATGCCAACTATTCATGCTGAACGGAACAACGCACCGGCAAAATATTGGCCCTTTTCACAACAAACCCAAGATTCTGGAGGACATAAGTAAACCATGGCATGTATACAACAGTAGCATTATGTGCCAGGAACAAAGGCCTGTTTAAATTATGCTCATGTTCCAGAATCACAGTTTTTTTTTTTTCACTTTTTGCTGATGCTGTCAATATTAATGTATATATCAATCAAAGAATGATCCATGATAAATTAATAAACATTTATTAATTGACAGATATATATGAAATATTCATCAGTAATCATTATTTAACAATATATTTTAAAAAACGGTCATATGTCTACACTGCACTGTTATGCGTCTTTCGAAAATGTTAGTAAAACAATAAATAATTGCTTCAAAACTGAATATGTAGGCCGCCTTCAAATACTAAAAGGACAAATACTGAAATGATAAAGAAACAAGGTTTGTAACCAGATGAAAATTACAAACAAGAGTCTTGAAGTCTATTTTATGGAGAGGTAGCTTTAAATCACTTTAAATCACAGATTACTAAAGAGGGATCAATAGGATGAATGATGACTGTTCAGACATACAAAAAGATTAAAGCACCAATGTTAATCTTTGTGAAGACTTTGTACAAAAGATGCAGGGAAGATGCCAATCTTTCCTTTACACTGTCCTTCAAGCCAGTCTGTGTTAACTGCCAAAAAAAGTCAAGTCAGAGACTTTAAATGTCAAATATAATTCAGCTATTCAGACATACCCACTCAGGCACTGAAATGTTTAATGAGTCGAAAGTATAATTAAAGTTTAGTATTATGTAGAAATTAACTATTTTTTTAAATACATAACTATACAGAAATTACCTTTGGAGAGGATTGTGATGAGATCGCCTTGGGAGAACTCTAGATCCTCTGGACTGGAGGCCTCGTAAGAGTACAGAGCCAGAGCCTGCTGTTTGGGTGGCTCCACCTTTGGGTCCTTTGAGAGACATGTTTCTCCTTCAGACACATATACTCACATAGACTACATCTCACATCGCACTGCAGTACTGTATGTCAGTGTTTTTGATGTCATGTCAGTATTAAGTGTAGCATTTTGCAGTGACAAAAAAAGCTATCAGTAACACATTATGCAACATTTTAGTGAAAATACATTGACAGTGAATATAAATTAGAGTTGGTATGGTGATGGCTTTAATGATCCCTGCAAATAGCGATGCATTGCCCTAGCTACTATACCTCAGACTGGGCACACCACAATGTCAGACGGCCACTGCGCATGCAGTGCCACACCATCGTCATCTCTGACTCCCCAATGGTCACTCTTTCACCAGATCTCACATAGCTGAAGGAAAAAAGTATGAGTGTTTTTATAATGTAAGAGTATTTAATCTGAACTTAGATACTATCTTTTACAAGGAGTATCACATTGCTAAAGTATCTTGCATTTTCTAGTTATTTTACATGTATTGATACCATTTTCAATGAGTTAGTGTATGTTAATCAAGACAAAAGCTCCTGCTTAAGCTAAAGACAGCCTAGTGAATAGAAGTCAGTCTTTAAAGGCCAAGTTACTCATAATGTTTGGTTTATTAAGTATGCATGCCTTGCCTGAGAGAAAGTGCGGAGGCGGGCAGGTTGAACTTGTTGCTGATTTTCTGCAGCATGGCCTCATAGGGAATTCCAGGCATTGCTCTGATCACCACAGTGTACAGGAAGTGGACCTTTACAATGCACCCAAGGAGTTCCTGTGACCACTCAGCCTATGACAACATGAGGTAATTAGGAGAGGGGCTCACAAAGTAAACAGCATATCTAATATTGAAGGGAAAAAAATCATATTCCGTCACACATTCGTACCTCATTTACATATACATCATCAGGGCAGTCAGACAGTGCTGTCAAAATGAAGAATTCCATTATTTTCATAATTTGATTTGTTTAGTAGAAACAGTTCATTCATATACATACATAGTTATGTGTCGTCTTGTACTCATGTATCTCTTAAATATAAAGACTGCAGTACATATACACTCTTGTCCTGTCTATCTCACATGAATGTCCCACAGGTCTGGTGTCCTGTCTATCTCACCTGAATGTCTCACAGGTCTGATCGGGGGCTCTTTGAATGGTGGAGCTGGGATCTCATTTCCTCCATTCTATAATAATATCAAACAAACAAAATCATAACAGGACAATCCTTGTAGCACATGCACATATGGTGTAGGATGTTGTATATTTGTTGTTTTAAAATAGCTGTAATATTTTATTACAGCATATGTTTTTATATATTTCTGGACAAGAGAGATTGCTAAAGGAAAAACAATCCATAGACTGAATACATACCACAGTTCGGAAAGCAAATGTGACAGGGTGTGCAGATCACATGATATGCCACCAGTAAAGTAAACGTTACCTGTCCCTGCTTAGATGAAAGGTCCAAGGGCTCAAGGTAATTATAAGGAACAAGTCCCCTCTGAAAAAGAAAAATCCATGAAATCCCATGTTTAATGTAATTGGATTACAGTCTGCTGTAGCCCATGACATATGACATTGGATGTGTCTGCACTTCTCTATTTAATCTCTACTGAGCCAGAATACTGCAATGACAGTGTTTAACCAGTTGTCATACAGTATGTTAACTGTCAAGTATAATTTTGCCATTTCTATTACACTTTTTTGGAATGAACAGTATAGTAAAACAGTCTTGTCTTTTTTTCCTGTATAGCAATGAATGCCATGGTCTGGAAACAAACTGCAGTAAACAATACTGTGAAAGTATACAGTAAATATGAATCTTCTCTGATTTACAATCTCCCACATAATGTGTAATGTTTACTGTTGAAATTGATATATGGCAAAAAAGAGCAGCCCTGTTATATTGACAACATTGCTGAGAATTTTGACTATCTTGTTCACAACAGTGACACGGGAACTTTAGGAATAATCTAAGCATTTTGAGAAAATAATCCACTATGTGATGCAGTTTGCATAAATTGTTTTGAAAAATGCACTTACTGTTGTGCAACCGTTAATGATGATTTGAGAAATGCACCAAAGCGTCTGAAAGAAGCTGTAAATTCGTTACTGACCCCGACATGGCCAGCCACCAGACATGCAAACGTGCTCACCCTCTCATTAAAGATGACAGAGGCCCAGTTGTCATCTCCCTTCTGCAAGACAAAGACGACGTTGCCTGGCAACACTGCCAGCTCGTCACTGGTCTCGGGGGAGAACTCGTACAGGACTGTGTGAGGCTCTCCTTTCAGGGCTCTGGGAAGACCGAGACCAAAGGGTCAATAACATCATCACCAAATGGATCACATTTTTGTTGCAGACATTTAGAAGTCAACTGAAACATCTAAAAGGTTCCACCAACAAAGCTGAAAGTATGCATACAGATCTAACGTAGTTAATATTTGTAAAGTTAGTCACAGATAACTGAGGGGGAAGGGATAGTTCATACAACCATGTGCTGGTTCTACCTTAGGATCTCCGGGGCTTTCGGAGTGGCTGGGACATCTTCAGCCTGTCAGACAAAGAGGGCCTTATAATAATTTCTACAGCGTTTACAACAGACTGTTCTGAGCGGATTCTCGTATTTTCGTCCTCTTTCATTTCTAATGAGATAATTGGGGAGTTGCAAACCTGTGGTTGCAGAGCAGCAAAGCCAGAGAATTCATCTTTGTGAACGACTGAGGCCACAACCTGAGGAAACAGCAGGGTTATGTGAGGTTATTGCTCTCGCAGAATTTGTAAGGGGCATCAGACTCATCTCCAGACAATGAGACACTGAGTGAGTGGTGCTTCACAGGACAAACACTGGGATTCCATTTCAGAATTCCAACAGAACTAGAGAGCAGTGCAAACAAGTAGTTAAGTACAGTTCAAATACAACTTTGAGAAATGATTTATTGTATATACTGTATATCACATTGGAAAATAAACCATTCAGAATGAATGACAGCATGAAAAAGTCTGCAGATACCTTGGCCTTCCCCAGGTAGTCTTTCTCCTGTAGTTCGGCCACATAGTGTTTATTGGGGTGGAACAGCAGACCCTGTCGTATTTCAACTAGATCAAAGAGCTTCTGTTTCTGTACAAAAGAAGGTAACGATTATTATGCATCTATATGCAGCATACCCTTCACACTTTTTCTCATATCAGTGACATAGCAGAAAGAATATATAACCATAAAACCACTTAAAACTGGCATTATTGGTGGGAATTTCAAGATGTGCAATTAAATGCCATCTATATTGACAACGACAACTGACTACTTTGAAATGACAAGTATGATATGTGTCTTTATGCATCACTGTTAACCACCTGGACAACACAGGTGTCAGGACACCTGATGTCATAATGACCTTGTCCTTGACCCTATAGCCACGTAATCGTAGATGTGGAACAAATACAGATCAGGAACAAAAATGAATAATAACTATGGATAAACAGGACAGGAGTGAGCTCTGACCAGAATGGCTTCCAGGGCAAGGTCCACATGTCTGAACTTGGGCTTCAGGGCCAATGCTTTGAGGAGACTTTCTTGGGCTTTGTCCCATTCCCCTTGGTGAGCTTGGGCTAAAGCCATGTTGTGTAGGACCTAAAGTAACAGGGATGCATCAGGAATGTGATTTCTTTATGATTAACGTATTTCTTAACATTTGTTGGAATGTGTGTGGACTAGGTAAGATGCATAGAAATATGTTGGACAGTTTTGATTGCAATATATATAAAAACAGGAAATTCTACCCATTCAAGACATGTGTGGATACCTAAAGGACACTAAATAGAAAAATCCTGCTTTTCAAAAAATCTTGTGCACTGCACTGCAGTGTGATGTCAGTGATCCTTTCTTGCTTACCTCAGAGGCATAGAGTTTATATCTTAGGCCAAGGAGTTTATAATCAATCAGATTATTTCCTCTTAACTCTCTGAAGGCATTATTGAAGTCTGCAAGAGCTTCTTCAAAACTGCATACACAAAAATGTTCCCACATTATTGGTCAAACACTGAGATGCCACAATGACAAAGTCAAATTAGCTAACAAACAAGGAACTATGTTGTGGGTCACACTTATGAGATGATGTAATCTTTCCTACAAAGTCAACTTTCTCAACATTGTAAAATACTATCGCAATCAAATCTGGCGCATACAAATCAGAAATCACCAAATAAGGGAAAAATCCAGACATACTTTTCCTTTTTTAAAAATGTAATTCCTCTTTGGAAAAAAGCAACAGCTAAATGTTCATCCTTGCCAATACTGCAGTCAAAAGCCTGTGAGAGAGAACAAACATAAAAAAGTTCCGCTGTGAAAAGGAATTACATTGGTCTCTTACTTTTACTTCCTTTTCTCACATATTTTTTATCAGTCACTGTGAGGTCTTACTAGAAACAGACCTTTGACAAAGAAACCCCTTGAAAACAAACTGAATAATTATTGGGAAAGCTCATTATTTTACTCGATAGCAAAATGGCACTCACTTTGCTTGATTTTAAAAAGCTGTAATTACTGAATTGTGTTCAAACTGAAAGAGGAACAAACCTTCTCAGCAGCCTCAAAATTGTTGTTAGCCAGCTGAAGGCAGCCAATGTTAAAAGAGATTTTGGAGTTCTTCTCGTTGATGTCTAGAAATGTCCTCAGGGCAGTCTCAACATCCCCTTGGTCAACACACGCCACAGCCTGATCCCACTGTCGAAGAGTGTTTAGGAAAGACATGCTGTTCAGACTGGCACTGACAACAGTACTGAAACTGACAGGGAGGGAAATGACTTCTCATATTGCCACCACTCCCCCGTAACTTTCAGATGGGAAGTAAGATGTTTCATTGAGCAGAAGAGGTTAATTATTTCCTCTCATATTCACAGTTGCTAGGGTAAGAACACAAGTCATATTTACCGGTAGCCTATTATACAAATGTCAGCTAATTTGTGAAGCACTGGTAAGCCTTTCTTCAGGCAAAGTTCTGAAAATCCAAGTGGCTTACGATTATTCAAGGGCCTCCCTGCCCAGAGGAGGTTTGTAATATGGAAATATTTGACTAGGCTCCAAGCTGGCTTAGGGTGTCAGTTCTAGAATCATTATTTGGAATGGAATGGTTGATCTACTTTTAGGCTAGGCTACCTCAGGTGGACACAAAGTGGACTTTTCTGCTTGGCTTTCTGACATTTTCCATATAAATCTGCCATTCACCTTTAGTGAAAAGGATGCAAATGCCTGCAAACCACAAAGACAGACGTTGTATATAGCCTATTTATGTGGGCATAATAAAATAATAAAGCCAAACAAATAGCCCATAACTGCACTAAATAGTCATGTCAACGTGACTCAAAGAATGATTAGGGCCAGATCATAGACTATGATTAGGGCCAGACCTACTGGGCTGTAAGTCAACAAAGGTTAAAGTCAGTTGAAGTTGCCCAAGCAACCACAGGCGCTGGGAGGAGGAAATTCCCATTGCCAGGGACGAGATTTCTATGGTTTGGGTATATGGCATTTCCTGTCAGTGTAAATAGACTGTCGAGCTGATTTGGCTGCTGGACAATGCATGATTGTTTTAAACTAAAAACAAAACGGCATCAAAGAAAATATTCTCTATGCAAGAACCATTATTTAGAACAAATGAATGCGGCGGCGGGTAGGTCATTGTGTTAGCCAGCTAACATGGACCTGGGATCAATGTTGTACAACAATTTAAAAGATGTTGCATGGAGCACGACGACTCTGTCCCTGGATCGACTTGTCAGTGCCTACAGACTGCCACAAATTGTGAAACTGGATGGTGGTAAGCGCATTCTCTTGCTATTCAGTGATAAACAATGGGTAAACTTCATCAACTTGTGCTACATGACTAGCACGCTAGCAAGGCAAGTTGGCAACTTTGCAAGAATCTGAACGTGGGTGGCTTTCCCGTAGGTAGCTAGCAGAGCTTGGTTACAACCAACATACTTTGTTAGCCATTTAGATTAGTTGTAAACTGTGTTTCATATATCACTCGTAATTCATTTATTTACCAACTTAACGCTGGGGACGTCGAAACAATGAAATTGAGCTAGGCAACATTTATCTAGCCAAAACCTGTCGAGAACCATGTAAATGGAAGCAATGTTAGCAAGCTGGTTCTATTTAGTAGGGTAGCTTGTGTGAACAACCAGTTCACCCCAGATTCCAAACGAGCTAACGTTAACCGAATTGGAAAATGGTATTGCAATCATTTTTATAGGGGTGCTGGCGCTGCATGCCTACTAGTCGGCGTACCATTTGGCTTCCCAAACACATCGATTTGTGCTGCACCAAAGCTGACGAGCTGCAGTCAATACTTTGTGTTGTCTTCAAATTAAGGCTATTTCGAGCTTACTTCATCAGCTTTTCACTCTTATCTGGCCTGTCCTTGTACACAGGAATGTGTACTGACTAGCTAGCAGTGCATAAGGCTGGCTTTTCCGAACCTCCAAGCTATATACATTGTAGTAATTTCGCTGAATAGAATTTGTAGCGTGTTATGAATTTCCCTGTGAAAGCCTGCATAGTAGGATAAGCTGGCCTTCTCAATGAATGCTTTGCTTGCTGACGTTAACAGGATATAGCGAGATAAGACATTTAAATATGATAACATCGGCGCTTAAAAAATACCAACTAATTTCTACAGAGCCGCTTCGTCTAACCACGCGCATACATCTACAATGTTATTAAATACCACGCGCATACATCTACAAATGTTATTAAATACCAAATACTAACATCTCGAGGAATAAATGTTTTGGTGGTATGTCGTCGATTGCCGGTTGTAGTTCTAATCTTTGGCACCTGCATGTGATGTGGACTGTCAAATGTCAACAACATAGACTGTGGTCAACAAGTAGGCTAACCAACCTACTCTGATTTTAAACTCGCGCATTGTTTTTGGGCTACGCAATATGGTGATGGTGTGTGTGTGTGTGTGTGATATATATATATATATATATATATATATATATATATATATATATATATGAGAGAGAGAGTTTAAAAAGGCAGCCTTCGAGTGTAGATTTCACCACCCATTATATCATCAGTCAATTGTCAGATAACATCTGAACAGGCCGTGTAATCTGTTTTTTTCCCCTTCTTTTTTTCAGGCCAGACTGTGGAAGGATTGCGTGAAAATGACTACCTCTTGATTCACTCATGTCGACAGTGGACCACAATCACTGCCCATAGCCTGGAGGAAGGCCATTATGTCATCGGTCCCAAAATCGAGATCCCGGTCCATTACGAGGGTGAGCCAATCAACTATGCCGTTGGTTTGCTCTTGCTGTGTTTCCTTTGTTTTCATTTAAAATGCACTTCTGTGTTAGTGAAAAAGTCTGAATTCTCATTGGGGCTTAAGTAATGACAGCTGTTTCATTCAAAGAATTTCAGCTACTGGCAAATAGGGTGTGAGTCAATAGTTGAACTCAGCTAGAATAACAAGTCTTCTCTTCAGTCCATAGCTTGCATTACATGATAATGGCTAATATGTTGCTGACGAAAGCATTAGTTGTTTTGATTCAGACGTCAACAGTTTAGATTTAATTATTTTTAGAAATTAGATGAATATGATCGAATTTGGTAGGAAATATTTACCATATTCATAGATGCAACCTGCTTGCCTTTTAGGCGAGACTCACCTTTTTAATTATTATTTGACTAGTATTTCAAGGGACACCCCTGAAAATGGGTTAGTTTCTGATATAGACATATGACCAGTACAGAACACTGGTAAATAAGGGTGTGGGAAGGAACATAAACCGTAGATGTTTAAGGCTGACAGAACGGTTCTTAATGTTTTCTTAAATGTATTGTTCCTAGCCAGTAACAATGGAGTCTAATGACATTTTCAAAAGCTCTGAAATCACATTATGGTGATATGATGCATATGATTTCCATTTGTCCCATCTTTCATTGAAACTATGTGAGGGACACTGTCTATGCCATTATACGGCCTCATCACTGCCTACTTTCTCTTAGGCCAATTTAAGTTACTTGAACAGGACCGCGACATCAAGGAACCTGTGCAGTACTTTAACAGCGTGGAGGAAGTGGCCAAGGCTTTTCCCGAGCGGGTTTACGTGATGGAGGAAATCACTTTCAATGTCAAGGTCAGTCTTCTTTACGTCAGTCCTGTGCCTAATAAATGTTATGGCTAAATTAGTCCCCTTCAACGTATTCCATCTTTTATAAGGATGTCAATCAGTAAAGCATTTTAGGGACACACCAAAATGATGTCCGTAGTGGTAGAACATATACTGTACTTACATCTATTCACACGCATGTAAGATAACAGATACTGTTTATTCCTGGGCTGTTTCAAACGTTCTGGTGTTTCTTGCTCCCACATGCAGATGGCCTCAGGTGAGTGTAATGAGGACACAGAGGTTTACAACATCACCCTGAGCACGGGCGACGAGCTGACGCTCATGGGCCAGGCCGAGATCCTGTACACCAAGACGGCCAAGGAGAAGTCGCGCTTCAACACCATCCTCAAGCGCATCGGCAAGCTCAACTCGCTGGGCAAGCTGGGCCGCGGCAAGATGCCGTGTCTCATCTGCATGAACCACCGCACCAACGAGAGCATCAGCCTGCCCTTCCAGTGCAAGGGCCGCTTCAGCACGTGCTCGCCGCTGGAGCTGCAGATGCAAGAGGGCGAGCACACCATCCGCACCATCGTGGAGAAGACGCGGCTGCCGGTCAACGTGACGGTGCCCAGCAGCCCGCCGCGCAACCAGCACGACCTGCACCTGATCCGCGAGGGCCACCGCTACAAGCTGGTCAACATCCAGACCAAGACGGTGGTGGTGTGCTGCGCGCTGCGCACCAACAAGGTGCTGCCCGTGCACTTCCCGCTGCACGTGGCCACGCTGCCGCGCCTGCTGCTGCCCGAGGGCCTGCTGCACGCCGAGCCGTGGCTGGAGACGGTGGTGCACCGCTGGTTCACCTTCTGCCAGGAGCAGTTCGACATCGACGACTACTCGCGGGCAGTGCGTGACGTGCGTGTGGACTGGAGCGAGGAGGGCAAGAGCCCCAAGAAGGGCGGCGGGACCGGGGGAGGCGGAGGGGTTGGTGGGAGTGGTGGTGGTGGTGGCGGCGGGAGTGGCGGAGGAGTCGGAGTTGGAGTCGGAGTGGGCGGCAGCAACGGCTGCCCGGGCCATGTGCACCTGCCCAGCTCGCTGAGCTCGGCCCGCGACGAGCTGACCCAGTCCTTCCACCGGCTCTCCGTCTGCGTCTACGGCAGCAACCTGCACGGCAACAGCGAGGTCAACCTGCAGGGCTGCGTGAGCCTGTGCGGCGAGTACGCGCCGCCAGCAGCGCCCGATCCCAGTCCCGAGACGGACTACCTGCTGCCCGAGCTGACCGAGAGCAGCCCAAGTGGGACCAGCTCTCTCAAGCCCGACGTGCCCTACGAAGAGCTGTGGCTCGACCACATGAAGAACCAGGCGCCATGCTCGTCCGCGCTAACACTAACAGACCACGGCAAGCCCGTTGTAAGGGGCAACATGACACCCGTGCTACAGTACCCAGTCAGCATCCCTGCCTGCCCCCTGTTAAGCTCGGACCTCAGTCTACCTCCACCGCCGGTGCCTCCCAAATCTGAAGCTGTAAGTCGCTGTCTACCATGATAACGGAATGAAGAGCTTAGTACTTTAAATCTTGTTCTTTGTAGTTTAATGTCTTCAGGGGCTTGTGACTATTGATCACACTCAGCCATTTTGTAAATAGAACATTAGGTTATGTTTTAAATTCGTTTAAAATGTAAGTGGATTTCATTTAATGTCTTGGTTAACTTCACGTTACTGGAAGCAGGGGTGCTGCCTTCACCACGACAGGAATTATCTATTTATCTGAGCCTCCAGACATGGCAAACACAAAACCCTCCTTGTTATTGTTTTCCCTTTACCTGGGTGGTGCATAGAGACCATTAAACCATATTTAGTGCTCCGGTGGCATGATTCATGGCTTTAAAGGAAAGACTAAGATGACCTCACTGCCCTGTAGTACACACAGTTATTTCCTACATGCAAACATTAACTGTAACAGGAGAGTGAATCTTTTCGGACCAGTGATTTCAGCTCATCCCTGCATATAAAAGGCTAAGGTGTTGGGGGTGGTGGTTGGGGGGGAGGGCAGTCTAGTAGTCACCAGTCCTATGTGGTCACCTTTAAAGTTGATCTGTGCGGATTCTCTTTATTTGAAAAATGGGAACCCATGTCTGCTTTCATATAACTCTAGGGGCCTATTCACATTCAATCCACCAAAATACCACAACACTCTTCAGAGCTGGCTACAAGAATACAGCCTTTTCCAGGCTCCCCCCTCTACGCAGAGCAGCAAATATTTGTGTTAGTCATTAAGGCACACATTGCCACAAAGCACGGCCTACCTTTTAGCATGACTTGGGTTAATTTGTTTAAAAGAAGTCACTGTTTCAGCGACATATTTGCAAAACAAAGTAGCACACAGTATGCCCACGCTTTATTGGTTTAACACCAATACCATTGCTTATTATCTTCTCACACAAGGACATAAAAGAATGTGTCATATCTCAATAAAAGTTGGCACATAATACATTTTGTGCAGGTTAACAGGATCGTAAAAATCACGCCATTGTTTATTTTAGGTTTAAGATTATGTTGATGTTAACAAATGGATGTACAAACCAGACTGTGACCCTTGACCCCAGTGGCAGTGTTGACTTTGGTTGCAGCAGATGGAAAGCGCTGTGCCAGGGCTGCTAAATTCTGGACCTCAGATTAAAACATGATCTGGTCTTATATTTACAAAGTCATCTGGACAGAACGGAGAATCTCAAGTTAAAATGATCCATCCATGTATACTACAAAAAAATGAGTACAGATTAGAAATTAGATGTTGATCCTAAAGCCTGAAATGTTTGTCAAACTTGTGACATTTGTCAAACATTAGTGAACATTCCTAGCAAACTTTTGTTGTTTGCTTTAAACTGTAAAGGGTCATTCCACGTCAATTCAACCAGGGCCCACGCACTTCGGAAAAAATCGGAAAAAATGACCAGGTGTACCTATGTTACCCAGGAGACACACTGTAAAATACTTTTATGTAAGATCAATACTTTCCTAGATACAGCCAGTTTTACCGGGGGGGGGGGGGTGGTCTATAGTATGTAGCAAAATCGTCAAGTTTGGTCTGGATGATCCTGCATGGTCATAGCTGTCCCTCAAAGTTGATCAAAATTTTATTGGAGTTTTTGGTTGGGCTCTGTTTAGGCCTTCAGAAGATATTTGTACTAAACATAGGCTCTTGATTTATTTTCCTTATTGAGATAAGTAGAAACACTCACACACACACAAAAAGCAATGAACAAAAAATAAATTCCGTCAGGGTCTGAACAGCAGACCTCACAAGTCTGAAAAATAATTTGGTTCTCATTTTCAGTATATACATTATACAGTATATACATTTTTATAATTATATATATTTTTTCTTTATTCTCTATGATCCCTTCTTTTTAAAAACACCAATTTGACTTGTCTTATGCAAATCTTATTTTCCACCCTGAACATGGGCAAAATGCACCATTGACATTAATATGTTTTGTATAGAGTTACCACAGGTTACTCTATACAACCACAGGTTGTATTTTAAAAAAAAAAGATCGGGGGGCGCTGTGGCGCAGCTGGCTACATTGTTTGTACCATACACGGGTCCGAGTGCCCACGGGGACCCAGGTTCGAGTCCGACCTGCGGTCATGTCCCGATCCCACCCCATCTCTGTCTCCCATTCACTTCCTGTCTGTCTTCACTGTCCTATCATAAAAAAGGCAAAAAGCCCAAAAAATATACTTAAAAAAAAGAAGGGATCATGGAGAATAAAGGAACAAATATAAAGAAAATCTTTGTATACAAGGTGTTAGGGTGCTCTGAAAATGAGAACCAAAATGATTTTTCAGACTTGTGAGGTCTGCTGTTCAGACCCTGAAGGAATTTATTTTCTGTTCATTGCTTTTTGTGAGAATGTTTCTACTTGTCAATAAGGAAAATAAATCTATGTTGCCTATGTTGAGTACAAATATGTCTTCTGAAGGCCTAAACAGAGCCCAGCCAAACTCCAATAAAATTTTGATCAACTTGGAGGGACAGCTATGACCATGCAGAATCATCCAGACCAAACGTGATGATTTTGCTACATACTATTCCTATTTATCAGCATGCAAAATTTGAGCCTCCTACAAAAAGAGGCCGAACAAAATCAAATTTTTTTTTGATTTTTTTGAGACCTAAGTGCGTGGGCCCTGGTTGAATTGACCCTAAACAAAATGGCAAGCAACAAGATAAATAATTGCCACAATATATCGCCTCTGCTCACCGAATTTGAACGCACCTCTGGCTTTAGGCTCAACACACCACTCATCTTGTTTCGCATTATACCCCTCTGCTTTCCAGAGGTGGGTTCATATTTGCAAACTTAGGCACATAACCTAAACATAACGTTTGCAAATAGTTTTCCATTAGTCTTGAGTTTTCGGCGAACGTTTGCGAACAATCGTAAACAGTCTGAGGAGGTAGTTACAATGGAATGTTAACACCAAATCGTTCAAATTGAACTCTTCAGAGAAAACATGTTCGCCACAAATGTTTGCCATTTGTTGGTGATTTTAAGAGTACTCTATGGGCCCCCAACAACCCTCCCCTCTCTTCTCTGTTCCAGGTGAAGGAGGAGTGCCGGCTCCTGAACGCCCCGCCCATCCCTCCACGGAGCTCCAAGCAGGCGGGCGTGCCCTCGTGTTCCACCCCAGTGGCCACTGCTGCGCCGCTCCCCCTGGTCAAACCCCGACAGCAGGACACCCGTTCGCCCAGCCCCACCCTCTCCTACTACTCCTCTGGCCTTCACAACATGTGAGAACCCTGACTGCCTCAGGTCAACACCCAGTAGGTGGCTGGTGCACACTAGTTTGTGCAGTAGTAGCCTAAAACTAGTAGACTAAAAATCAGTAGATTAGTAGACTAAAAATTCTAAGCATGTATTAGTGCAATGAATGAACATACAGTTTTTGGCAACACAAAACAGCAGTTTACCCATTTGAACTAGCAGGAGATTGAAAGATGCACTCCAGCCATTGATTAACCCCTTAAAAAGTTCCCGAAAGATTAATAGGTTTTGTTTTTTTTCTCTGTGAAAAATAAAATCCCTTTACAGCCTTGAAACCGCTAAGTATGCATTCCTACTCCATCTGCCTCATCTCCAATGTGTGCAGCTAATGGCCCCTGCGTACAACTATGTCTGACATTATTGTCCCACAAGCAGTTAGTGTACAGTGTAATACTTTCCCACGCAGCCCAAGTGTATAAGTTTGGCCGGCCTTGGTGTTGGTCTCAACCTGCTTGATTTGTGGATTAGAATAAACAGAACTGGCAGCTTAGACACGACATTACATTTAGCCACTGGCCTTTATCCAAGGCAACCTCAAGTATATTGGAGGCATGTATTTTATCAGGTGCCTGGGAATTGAGATCATGGCCATGGAATTTCGAGTGCCATTAAGGAAAGCCACAGCAACAAGGGACATTTTATTTTCTATGTATGTGCTCCCTGAGTCTCTCTCTCTCTCTCTCTCTCTCTCTCTCTCTCTCTCTCTCTCTCTCTCTCTCTCTCTCTCTCTCTCTCTCTCTCTCTCTCTCTCTCTCTCTCTCTCTCTCTCTCTGCATTCACTCAACATTTCAACAACAAATGTGCTCAAACTGGAGTTTTTCTGACAGGAACTGAACTAGTCCTTGTGAAAACGTAATCTAGTCTTAGACTGTGTTAGCTATGAAGTATATCAAAGCAGTGTTTGGCTGTATGGCATAATGCATCATTTAAGCATTGTTGTTGCAATGTGCGCCACGTGCAATTGTCACATTGTAGGATGTACCATTTCAAGTAAGGCAAATGCTACAACTTTTTTTGCTGCTTCCTGGTTCTTATTTTCCATGACTAATTGCATCATAGTAAGTCAACCGGTGTATTACACAACCTAATATCCACTTTAGAATAACACAGCCAATTCAAGAAAGGAGAGTTTGTGCTCTAAAAAAGCTGAGAAATAACTTTTGTCTGAAGAATTTTTTGAAACTATTGCAGAAAATAAATATTGCCATGTTTGTTTTTTTGCAGGTCAGTTTTTGCTCCCCCATTTTAATGCAGCTCTAGATGCAATGCTCATCTTTTGTCAGCTAGGGCTGGGATGGTATGGATTTTTTTGGTATGGTATGGATTCTTACCGTTGTTGGAAAGCATGAAATTACCACGATTTCGCAGTATACCGGTTTAACCCCCCCCCCCCAAAAAAAAAATTCTGATTGAGAGTTATGGATTATGAATTTTGTGCTGCTATCACAGCCAATAAAACTTTAGACAGCCACAGCAACTTCAAAGATCACTGGACCAAATGCTTTAGACATGAAAGAAATAAGAAGTTTATCAACAAGGCTATCACGATTTTAGAATGGTTACATTCATGACGCTTTATGCTACTTTTACAACGGTAGGCTACCCCACGTTTTAGGTGGTGTTTAGAAGACAAAGAAAATGATACAAACGTTTTTTCTGCGTATTTTTCTGCGTTTGACCCTGTCATTAATGCCTCATTTACATGTACCCGGATATTTTCTAGATACCCAGTTTGTAGAAATACCTGGGTATGTGTAAATGAGGCATTAATGGCTGCATCAGGTTGTAACAAAGGTAGGCCCTAGGCTACATGTCGCTGTTAAGTTCAATTCTTAACAAACTTGAAAATATTTTTCAATTCTGTTTCAACATTCATGGAGAAAACATGTATGACTGTTTTCTGGCTAAATTTCACAGCTTTCAAGTCTTTATGTAAATCGAGTTTGAACGGAGAGAATAGAAAAGTGTTACGATTGTGCCAGTTCTCCCCTACTCTCGCATTGTAAACAAATGGAATGTTGGAACATTGCGCTCCCCAACACAAACGTGAAAGGTCAGGTTTGCTTCATCTTTTGATACGTTTTGAAGTTTTGTTTCGAAAACCTTGAATCCATGTCATAAGATGGTTCCTCACATTAAACATCACGACATTACACACTATATGCACACATGAACTCAGACTCGCGGTTTGCGTCACGTGACCGCAGTATTGGATAATGCGGTTACCGTCCCAGCCCTATTGTCAGCATAGATATCCCCCGGTTGCCAATCTATGTTGGAAGTAAAATTTAACGTGTGTGTGTGTGTCTCCCTCAGCAGAAGCGGTGAGAAGGAGGCGTGCGACTCAGATGAGCCGAGCCAGCCATGCTACCCGTGCCCCTGGCTGCGGGCGGGTGGCGAAGGCTCAGCCGGTAGCAGCACCAGCGCCCGTCTGTGCCCCTCGCCCCTGGACGGTACGCCATCCCGCCTGTCGTGGCCCAACGACTTCAGCGGCGCCGACTCGGGCGACTTTGCCTCCATCCACTGCCGCAGTTACTCCAGCTATCCGCGCAAGCGCACCCCCGGCACGCCCAAGGCCTCCACCTCTGACCCGTTTGACTTTGAGGGGACCCACAGGGGTGGAGGTGGAGATGGGGCAGGCAGGGGGATAGCGTCCTCCTCCAAATCCCCGCTGCAGTCCCACCCAGGTCAGTTCCACACCAAGTCCACCAGCTACACGCTGGAAGTGTCCAGAGACAAACCCATTGAGGAGTGCGATGCCAAGCAGAGCCAATCCTGCCCCATCTTGCCCCCGAGGACACCCAAGCCAAGCGACGCAGGGAAGGACACAGACACAGCGGCTGTCGCCATGACAACGGCAGTGGTGGCGGCGGCCGTAGCGGCAGCAGCAGTGGTGCCTGACACTACAGAACTGGTGGACTCTGCCTCTAAGAGCTCTTTTGAACAACAACCGCAACAACAGCAGGAGCAGCAGTCTGCCACCGCACCCGAGGTATTCACCATCTCGTACCCGCACACAGACACGTCAGGCTCGACGTGGAATCCGCCCATCGACCTGTCAGGACTGTCCATCGAGGAAGTGTCGCGCTCGCTGTACTTCATAGGACTGTCGGAAGATGTGGTGGCCCTGTTTGTGCGCGAGAAGATCGACGGCAACCTCCTCCTGCAGCTGACGGAGGAGATCCTCTCAGAGGACTTTAAGCTAACTAAGCTGCAGGTAAAGAAACTGTTGCAATTTATTGGTGGCTGGAGGCCCAAAATGTAGTAATATTCATAATAATAATAAGAATAATAATAATAATAATAATAATAATAAAAAACAAACCTGATCAAAAAAAATTAAAACAAATCTAGTCTGTGCAAGGCACACAACTGACGGTACCTTGGCCTTGTGTATTGCTCTAGACAGTTTTGTACCTGAACACTATGCACATTCAATGGCCTTACAGTGGTGGCCATTTTGTTTGTCTAATATACATGCATATATTATGTGTATATGTATGTGTGTGTGTGTGTATATATATATATATATATATATAGGGTGCTTTTATGTATTAACTATACAGTATGTCTGTATAATAACGTTATGTATCTGTCCAACTCCCTCCTTGGCCTTCGTAGGGATATGCACAATGGAAACACTACTTGCTCAAACCCAAAGCCTTTTTTGTGCAAATCAAAAATATGGATTAGAACAAGAATTTTAAAGATTGCCATTTGACGAGGTGAAGTCTGCAAATGATGACCGATTGTTGTACAATTGTGTAAACAAACAGTGTAATGAAATTCAGTGAAGAAACTGCAACCCCCCCCCCCCCCCCTCCGTATTTTGCCATGATAAAGTTAGTGATTTCATTCACTACCTTTTTCTATGGTAACAGTAACCCAATGTCTGTCTCACCTTTCCTGTCAGATGCTTTCTGTTGAAGCAACTGTGAACCTGGCCTGTGAATGCCTTAGTATATAAAACAGGTCTAATAATAAAGCCATATGAACCAGGTGATTGCTGATGCAGGAGACATCTTTGGGGCATTGCAAAAAAATGAATAAAGAAAAAACGAGAATGTTTCTCAAACAACTGAACCTGTCAAAGCAGTCATGTCGTTTATTGATAAGAGACAGAGAGTGTGACATCATCACCGGGGATGCTGGCACAGGCCATTAGTAGGTTTACAAACGAGAGTGAGAAGATGGGCGGCAGCAGTGTCATCTGACATAATCTTCGCTCCCATCACATTTTAATGTAAATCATTTGGGTGGCAGGTCTGCTGACTACAGTAGTATCTTGGTCCTTAATTGTGAGCCTGAGTGGTCATGACTCATCCTTCATTTCTATTGCAAAGTGCTTTATTGTTGGCTAGAGTTTCATCCTGACAATGTTAAAACATCCAAGGGACATTTCATGTACATAAGAGCATGTGCTTCACATTTAAGTACCTGCATCTGTGAGCACCTTGACAGTGAAAGAGCTACAGAGTGATTGAGTTCAGATCCAGGGCTCCCAGCCTACCCAGACCCTGCCCAGCAGATTGGGGTCAGTGGCCTGGTCCAGCAAACAGTCCACCTGCTCCTCCACGCTGAGGTCCTTCTCCCCTTTCTGGGCGCGGATGTTGTGCTCCTCTGTTCCCTGCGCCACAGCCAGCATTCCCTTCACTGCAGGGTCTTTTTCGAAGCCCAGCATGAGCTCCTCACTGCAACACAAACCAAATCACACACTGGTGATTGACCTGACTCGGTAAGTCCGTACATAGCACACCAGTGAGACCACGTTCCAGTTTTGCTTATTACAATGTGCATTACTGGTACATCACATTATTTAAAATGTAACAGAAACACACTAAACTGAATAACTCACAACCGTTGCTTCCTAAGTAAATATGGACAAAGAAATCAACTTGAGTGAAAAATACACATAGTAGATGAAGCTTCAATCTTACCAAAAACCATGTAATAGGCAGTTCCCATCATACACTGCTCTCTCTGATTTTTTTTGTTTTGTTTTTATAGTATATTTTTTGGGCTTTTTATGCCTTTAATCAGATAGGATAGTGGAGATTGACAGGAAGTGAGTGGGAGAGAGAGTCGGGGTGGGATCTGGAAAGGACCACGGGGCGGGAATCAAACCCTGGGTCGCCGGCGTACGGTGCAGGTGCCCAAGCCAGTCACGCCACTGCTGGGGCCTGCTCTCTCTGATGAATATACCTGCAGTAAAACTACACTGTGCCAAATGCATGCGGACAATTTGAGTACCTGGTGATAGTGGCAGGATTGGCTCCCTCCAGCTTCCTCCGTGCGAAGCTGACCTTCTGCAGCGGGTACCAGTTAATCTCCTTGACGTCCACACTCTGCATCCACTTACCACCTTTCTTCAGCTGCTTCATCTCGAAGTTCTGCAGAGGAGCACCAGAAAGAAAATGAAGAAATAAAACGTGCACTGGCCAATGAGCACATCATCGCTTACGTGAGCCCTAATATGGACCCTTTCAATCTGTTCCAGTTGCAATGTTCAAAACCAACACATACTTTGAAATGAAAATGAATCGGACCTTAGTATAATGCTCTACTAACGGTCTACTTTAAAACTATTTTTTTTTTTATTTGTGTTGGTCCCCCAAGTTATCCTTAGTTCAATGTTGTTTTCTGTCACCGGAAATGCCTTAGGAACGCACATATTTCTTTATACAGTTTAAAAGGTCTATAAATGCACACAATAGTTTCCGTAAAAGCAGTAAAAAGGTGTCATTATGTCGGTCATCTGGACACGTGTGCTCCCTCACCTTCCAGTCGAGCGAGGGCTCCTTGACGAAGACATCCATGGTGTTGAGCAGCAGGTCGGGCTGCTCGCGGAATGCTCTAAGTGAGTGCACCATGATGCTGCGGATCAGGCCAGACTCCTGCAGCGGCCGCATCAGGTTCACAAACTGCCGCGTCAGTCGGAACGGCATCAGCTCGGGCACCGGAAGGAACTGGGGGAATCAGAGAGGACTCCTAAGGTCAGCCTGTTTGTGCGCCAGCCAATGTTCAGCACTTCTTTTTTCAAAAATTATGAGCACTGATTCATGGGTATTTTAAAACACATAATTTATGGCCTTTCATACCAACTCCAAGAAAGCAGAGTGATTATTCAGATATCTTTCTGAGCATTATGTCTGGAGTTCAACTGATGTCTTAGCTTTCCAACCATAACCCTAGGTTTTCCAAGTCTTTCTGTCCGAATCTATAGGTAATCCTAAAAAGGCAAGAGCCATTGAGACGTGGAGGTGCTGTGACACACCTGTGTGGCGGAGCCGAAGGCATGTCCGAAGTCGATACCGATCATGCCACCCGTCTCGGTGTTGATCATAAAGTTGGAGAGGTGACGGTCGCCGATGCCCAGGAGCCATTGGCTGACGCAGAGCAGGGCGTGGGAGCTGGCGAAGTGGGAGCGCAGGGACAGGAACGCCTCTGGGGTAGTGCTCATCCGAACAAATGCACGCCTGCACAGACACACAGCACAGGCATGTTAGCAGCATTGATGCCTTGTGACGACATAATAGTTAATCAAATAATTAGTATCATCAGAGTTCTACAAATATTTACTTTGTTGAGACTGTTAGAGAGGTCCTTAAAGTTTAAATAAAAGGTGTGTTCATTTCTAAAACAAACAGATGCATTTGGGAAGCCATATCACTTGTGCTAATGACATTAGTTCAGTTGTCATTGGTTAAAAAACATATGACCCTATTGACTGGGTGCCAACCTCAGTAGATCTTCTGGGACCATCTGTTCAAGCTTCCTGAAGTTGTTAACGGTTTCTGTGCGACTGGCTTTCCTATAGGAAAATGGCAGCAATCAATTTATTTCCCAGCTTCCATTATCAAACTTAAATCATGAAGACAACTTATCTGACAGGAGAAACTTAGAACCACTTTTAGATGCATCTCTAACAAAGAGAAATGGATACAAGGGATGCAAGAGTTGGTTGTTCACTTACTTGTATGTCTCTGCATACCGTCTTATGTCCTTTCCATATTTTTGGAGCCATCTGTCATATGATTCATTTGGTCTATGACAGAGAAGACAAAATGTTTCTGTTCTGTAAAATATTCTAACATTTAAGATATTTTTAATATTTCAGTAGTGTGGCGAAAGATTAGAAACCGTACGCCAGGATGGTCTTTTGCTCCTCCTCTGTTCGTCTACTGGCCAGGAAGTCTTTCAGGGTACAAGTGTTCTCCATCCACTCAATCAGACCAATCCTACAGGGGAATCAGCAGGAACAAAACAGCTTCACCACCATGCACTGACACCAGTTCATTTTCCACAGCCTGTAGTATGTATAGGACATGGGCACTGCAGAGACATTCTTCAGAGGAGTATGATGGAACGAGCTTTTGCCATAACTACTACCAGTATGAGTAAAAACATACATCGAGAGATACCAACTGTGTGTGCGCATGTTCAGCAAACGTCAGGAAATATCCGATCAGTAGAAAGTTCCGGAACAGTAAGAGTAAAAGGTACAGGTGTGGTGGTACCTGCTGGTGATGGGCACCACCTGGTAGGTGCGGAGCTGCATGTTCCTCTGGGAGCAGGCAGTGTCGTGGTGCAGGAGGATGTTCATGACGCCAAACAGCTGCTCGATGCGCTGGTCCTGACGCAGGTCCTCGCCCCCCTTCACCAGGAACGGATACTCCTTCTCATCGTCACCGCGGATCACCAGACGCTTTGGACGCCGGATGGAAGTCATGACCTTGACCTAAGGCATAAATGTCACCAAAAATCAATTAAGATCAAATATATACATAAACACAGTCAAATAAACTTTGTAGTATTAACATCTTGTTTCAAATGAATTGATTACTTTCATTTTTATGTACCACCTGACCTGTACATGAAATGTCTCAAACAATGCTCAGTAATTTGCTCAGATTAAAGGTGCTCTAAGTGATGTTGGGTAACATCACTTCTGTTGACGTTAAAAAAAAACAGATAGCTAGCTCGCCCCTCCCTCCCGTGCAACTGAAACTCTCCTGAATGCGCATCTCGTCGGTGATTGGCTGAAACAGTTTGTTGTTTCACGGTCCAGGCTGGACCAGGCTGTTTTTGTTGCCATTTTTGAAGCCTGAACTGTCCACAGAGACGCTTTTTTTTACAGTCTAATCAGGGGACAGGCAGCTAGCAGATGGTGAGGAGATGTTTGCTGTATGTGACAAAAAATGTTAAGCTTAGAAACCACATAACATCGCTTAGAGCACCTTTAAGCATATCAAACATTTACCACCTACCCGTTCATCGAATCCTGTAATCTTTGCATGATATTCAGGTAAGGGCTTGGACCTGCCATCATACTGTCCTAAAATAGCAGACGAGGAGAGGAAACATTATTAATGTAAATCTAGCCTATATTGCCTGTAATCGGTTGGGACTAGGTAGTGATGACATTAGTGCTTTTGGGTCCAGGTGACCCAAGTCCTGGTAGTCTTCTGAGCCTCACCTGGGATCTCCAGTTCGTTACGCAGGGTTTCGGCCTTGAAGTTGCTCAGCCAGGGCGAGTACTCCTTCAGGTTGCCCGGCTCCTTCTGGAAGCCCCGCATGTTGGCCGTCAGCTCATCTACCTGCCTCAGGTAGGTCTTCTCCTTACGCTTCTCAAACAGCTTGGAGCCGCCCGCACCAAACACCTTCTCCACCTCTTTATTGAATTTCTAAAGATCAAAACACTCATGAGATGAAACCAATATATAGTTATATATATTCCCCATAAATTCATATACATATATTTTCCCCATATATTAAAGCTGCAGTTGGCAAGATTTTTTTGATCATATTCACTGAAACCGACACTATGCTCTGACAGAACAACATAAATCAGCCGGTTTTAGACAAAAACCTGCACTTCTACCTCCACCTAGAGGCTGTTATTTGTTTTGCAAAAATCCACAGCTCCCGGTTCATCTGGTCCAATCAGAGCAGGGCTGTGTGAGATCTCACTGTCAATCACAGTCTGGTGCGCACTGACGAGCACAAACTCGATGAGAGGGTGCTCGGTGGTAGTGGGGGAGGGGCATGAGATTTGTAAACATTCAAAAGTTCCCTCAATCTGTCAGACTTGCCAACTGCAGCTTTAATGTAACTTTTAGTGGGATGTATTATTCTATGAAATCACGTCTATTGCTAATAATATAGCCATGTTGTATCATTTCAGTAAAGTATACTTCTTGGGTGATACATCCTAATACTGATACATCTTAATAATATGAAGAGTAGTGACCAAATATACTCAAATTTTAACCTGTATGAACTTCTTGCGGAAGGAGCCGAAGCCCATAGCTCTGGAGTCACACAGAGAGGAGTGCATCTCATCGTACAGAGCCTTCATCTTCTTCTTGTCCAGATTGGGTTTGTCCAGCTGATTCTTCACCTCATCCCACCAGTCCTATAACAGTCCAGAGGAAGTTTGTTCATCATCAACCAGTCAAGTTGGGACTTGAGGCAATGCAGCAAATTACTTTCAACTGCATTTTGCCTTACCTTAAAGAGCATTTCAGGGTTTGTCAGCTGTTGCAAGGCATCAACAAAATCTTGGATGACTCCTCCCTTATCAAGCAGGGGTTTTAACCTACACAACACACACACAGCAATATCAGTTCTATCTATCCAACCAGAAACAGAATATTTCCAAATAAAAGCATCTGCATCATCTGTGCTCCTCAGTTAAATCCTTTAATTGACATTTGACAAAAATACGTTTAACAATCAATGGGCTGGTGCGGCCCGCCGGCCAATTTTCAAAACCCAATGTGGCCCTTGAGCCAAAAAGTTTGCCCAACCCTGTCCTAAACTGATTATTTTTTTCTTTAAAGATGCTATTTTTTGTAGTTTTGCAGTTTGCGCATTGTTTTTGTTTGTTTGACCTTGGATATTTTGTTGAGCAAATATTCTAGATTTTTTTCGAGACTTTCGCCCATATTTCCATACTTTTCCAGGTCTGGAAAACAGTATTTTATAATTCCATATTTTCCAGACTTTCAAAATCTACACAACAACTTGTGTAAATTCATGGCCATTCAGATTCCCATCACTTTACAGAACAACATCACAAACCTCTCCACAAACTCTTTATTCTTGTGCCCCTCTGCCGTCTCCTCAAACGAGTAGTTCTCACTGCTGATCATGTAGGGGTAGACCAGTGCCTGGGGGTAGGACTCGGCTATCTCCCAGATCACCTGCTGCACTGCCACCGCCTCACGCTTGTCCAGCAGGGCCATCATCTGACTGATCCAGCCAATCAACTGCCAGCACGGGACTGCGACAACCTATAAAAGAACAGCGTTGACTCAAGCCCAGTCTACTGATGTCAGACCTATGTAAGAGATACACTATCAGTTAATTGCGACAACTATTCTGTTTATGTAAATTTAAATCGACAAACAACAGATTTTGTTTGATTAATGTTGGATTCAAAGTCCAAATGAACATCCTCATTAAGGCATTAAGCCAAATAGTGACGCACCTCTTTGGCCATGATGTGCAGGGTCTCTGCGGGGTAGAGCTCGACCAGCTGCAGCAGGCGGGGGAACTGGAGGCGAGCCTCCTCAGAGTTGAGTCTCAGGGCTTTCAGCATGGACTCCACCACACACACAGGCAGGCCCTGCTGCTCTGCAAACTTGCTCACTGACACACAAAAACACACACACACACACACACACACACAATGAGGCAAGACATTCTTGACTTTAGAATGAGAGTTGTAGAAATGGAAATCAATCATAAGATCATTTACAATTAAACCTATCTATTTCAGATCTATATTTAATACTGGGTTAAAAACATACTATGATATGATGATTACGGTTTTTTTTTGTCACAGTATCAATTCACTGTCTTCACTTGAATACTAAGAGTTCATAGATTTGAGATGGTAGTTTACCTGTTCCTCCTCTCTGCTCATCCTCACGTAGTATCTTGTCACAGAAGTTGGCGAGGGTCATGTGGGCCTCAATGATGCCCGCTGTGTCCCAGTGCTGCTGGGAGAAGGACTGCACTTCTTCCTCTGCCCTGCGGGTGGCGCTTCTAAGCAACTCTAAGGCACGCAACTGCAGCTTCTCCACAACTTCCTCCTGTACACACACACACACAGACACACACACGCACACCGCCTTAAGTTAATACACCAATTGTCTGGAAAAGCACAAACTTCTACTAATACAAAAGCAAGCATTAATGTTAACTTAGGACTAATAATCTAAATAAATAGGCCATGGTGAAAAAAAAATAGTTCCTATCAACAGTTCCTAACACCAACTAACTACACAGGAATCAATTGTCACATACAATTATGCATGACACATATACTGTAGTACATGACCAATGTGCTGTGCTGGTCTGTTCTGTCAAACCTGCGCGCTGGTAGAAGAGGCCTCGGCATACTGCAGCAGCCTGTTGGCCTTGTCTTGGCCAATGGCCCCTAGAGCAGAGGGGTTGTGCTGGACGGCAGAGGCCAGCAGGTGGAAGGACGTGCCCATAAGGATTTGCTGGCTGCGGTAGACACGGCCCTGGCCTGAGCGCTCGCTCTGTCGCTCAGTGTCCTCTGGGGTACACAGAGAGAAAGAGAGAAAGAGAGAAAGAGAGAGAGAAAGACAGAGAGAGAGTAAACAGGCAGAGAGAATGTGAGCATGACACAGGTCATATCTCTCAGCTACTGGATTTCTTCATAAAATTCTTCATGCAACTTGTATGTTTATATATGTGTAATTAATTACATTAAGTGTAATTACACATGTATAAACAATACAAGCTGCAGAAAAGGTGAGAATTTATAACTCAAGTCTGGTGAATCTCAGCTAATCAACACACCAGTTTTATACAAAAACACCATAATAATGCCTGTTCAAGTCAGGCGTCAGGTAGAGTGTGGTCAGTGCTGCAGACTGACCCAGCAGAGGCAGAGTCTTGAGCAGGCTGCTGATCTGTTCACTGGGTCCGAGGCTGGCACTGCGTTTGTGGGTGAATCGGCTGAAGGTGTGCACCCAGCGCAGCAGCCAGCCGTCCTGCGTCTTGGCTTCGCGGTGGAGCTCCTTCAGAAGCTTGGTGGACACCGGGAAGCAATTCTGAAATGGGTTAGATAAAGCAGATAATGCATACACAGAAATAATATTGTTCTGTGTTTTCAGTCTCAATACATTTAGTAAGATTTGAGAACAAATGATGGGTCTACACAAAACTAGATGTACCGCAGAGCGGTACAAAATATGACCGCCGCCCAGTCCAGCACATTTTTTCCACAAAAAGAAATCACGCTGAAAGGCCTATATGATTCTAACTGTCTCACTAAATTGCATTATCCACACTCAATTCTCACTGGTATCTGCTAGACAACAAGTACCAAAACATTAGTTCATAGATTTTACATGTAAAATTCATTTTATACAACCCCACCTCCATCTTGCCTGTTCATAATTCTGAGAAATTCTTGATTGTTTGTGTTACAGTATGTTTATGTTATGTGTGTGTGTGTGTGTGTGTGTGAGAGTGTGTGTGTGTGTGTGTGTGTGTGTGTGTGTGTGTGTGTGTGTGTGTGTGCGTGCTTGTGTGTGTGCCTGCGTAAAAAAATGGTCATCCTTGGCCCTACCGTTCTCAAGATATTCACAGAGAACTGTGTCTGCCCTACCCTACTTTCGGGGGGTCCAGTCCAGCGGGGGGGCTACAGATCAAAACGAAAAATTACGGTTCCATGCTATCCATGTGGGGGTACATGCCCACCAAGTTTTGTGTACCCTGGTCTTTCAGTGTCCCAGGAATCCTTGTTGGTGTACGTCACTAAATGTACACATAAATTATTTTATTGTAAGGCCCCCCATGAACGAAAGTACACAAAACTTGGCATGCATTCGGAGGGTGTCATAATGATCCTACACTTTTAATTTCGTGCAGTTTTGACCTTGTCAGCCAGAGATATTGTGATGAATTTTTAACTAGGTGGCGCTATACATGAAATAAGTGGTAATGGGATGGGTTGACATGCCCCCTTAAGACCAACATACATAAAAAAGGTGGACCTCCTAGGCCCTACGGTTCTCGAGATATTCACAGAAAACTGTCTCTGGCCACCTACAGGCCAGTTGGTGTATAGTAACATAAATTAATTTATTGTGTGGCCCCCCATGAACGGAATTCCACAAAATTTGGCGTGCATACTGAGGGTGTCATAATGATCCTACACTTCCAATTTCTTGCAGTTTTGACTATGTTAGGTCACAGATACCTTCAATTACAACACCTCATTTTTACTTTTTTGTGTTTAACTAGGTGGCGCTATATATGAAATGAGTGGTTATGGAATGGGTTGACATGGCCCCTTGAGATCAACATACAAAAAAAAAAAGGTCCTCCTAAACCCTACGGTTTTCGAGATATTCACAGAAAACTGTGTCTGCCCTACCCTCCTTTCGGGGGGTCCAGTCCAGCGGGGGGGCTACAGATCAAAACGAAAAACGATGGTTCCATGCTATCCATGTGGGGTTACATGCCCACCAAGTTTCGTGTACCCCGGTCTTTCAGTGTCCCGGGACTCATTGACGGAAATTTGGGCATACGAAAAAAAAAAAAAAAGAAAAGAAAAAAAAAAAAATTCTGACTAAACCTATATGACCGCCGCTTCGCTGCGCGGCGGTCATAATTATAGGCTTTAGTACCACATATAGTACCAATTATAGTGTAGTACCACAGCAGCACCAAAAGCACAATATTCAAGCCACTGACTGATTTGAGTCACTTTTTAAAATTCAGAAGAACTGATTACATTTCTAGAACACTGGACTACAGAAAGCAGCATGTATGAGCACTGTGTGAAGACCTGTTTCCATGCACTGTCTGCCATGCGTAGCTTCATGTTGAACTTGCAGTCCTTGACCAGTGCCTCCAGGTCCTCAGGCTGGTCAGCCTCCGTCCCGTCTCCGTCCACCTCCATGCTGTCCTCTGGCGCGGACACTCTCAGCTTCTCCAGGATCTTGTCCAGAAAGAAGCACCTGTAGCAAGCAGAGATGAGACGAAACACAAGGGTCACAACAGGATTACAGGACTCCTCTCTACTCTACTGCAATACCATAAAACAAACAAACAAACAAACAAACAAAAGCAACCACTGAAAGAGAAATGCTACCGAGAAGTGATGATGTCATCCCACACATTCATGGGGTCCATTTTGGCATCAGGGTAGCGTGCTGTCCAGAGTCTTATGAGGTTTTTTAATGACGTCACAGATACTAGTCAAAGCAAACGTATGGGTACAGTTAAGACCAGATACAATGGTACAACAGTTCATCCACAACAAATGAATTAAATGCAAGAGAATAAAAACAAAATCAATAACTTTAAAAAAGTCTGAGTGCTCAACATACCCAAACATAAGATTTATAATTAAACCAAAGTTTGGGGGAATGAACTTCAGATTGATCAGTGCAGGCAGACACCCACCGTCTCCTGTGATAAAGTGCAGGAAGTCCTGGATCTCAGTCAGCGCCTGCACAGACTGCAGCACCGTCAGCCGGCTCTGGTTGAGCAGCGGGTCGATGCTGGAGTAGTTCTACAGCACAACCACAGGACAACCAACGTCAGCAGAGTCAGAGAGGGGAGATGCACAACACCAACATAAAACTGCTCAGTCAGGAATTCATTACTACAGCTGGAGTAATTCTACCGGCAGATCAAAATGACTGCCCTCACAATCCTGCATAGATAAATACCAGTATTGATAAAGAACACAGATCTGAGTACCTTTAAAATTCATAGTTTATACAATGGTGTATAAGAAATCTGAACACTCAAAGGTAAAGCTAGTAGTTCATGGCATATTTTCAAACTTGAACAATGAAGGCCTTATTATATGGGAATCTTGCTGAGAAGAGGTTGAACAAACTGCCTGACTATATAATGCAAGTTGGGGTACACCAACTATATAAATTTAAGAAAAATCTCGACTTTCTGGTATTTTAATGACAAAAAATAAAAAATAAAGATAGATGACAGATACACATGCAGAAAGTGTGCATTTGATGTAGGGCCTCAACTAGATGTGCTGACCTGCATGAAGACCTGCATGCAATTGTTGGCGTAGTACTTGGCCCGGTCGTAGTCCTCCTGCAGCACGTAGAGCAGGCTGAGCTCCTGGCTGTAGTGTGTCTCCATGACGACCTTGCGCTCCTCCACCTTCATGGCGCCGTCGACGAAGCTGAGCAGCGCCTGGTCCCGCTCACCCAGCTGCAGCTGCTTCAGCATGCTACGCATCATATAGGGCAGGTAGTTCTCCTGGTGGGGTTGTCACACACACACACACACACACGCACACACATGCGACACAGATACAGACACACACAAAACACACATACACCACACATGCACACACACACAACACACATGCGACACAGACACAGATAGAGATACAGACACAGACACAGACACAGACACAGACACACACACACACACAGAGAACACTCATGCAACACAGACACAGATACAGACACACACACACACACACACACACACAGGTGTGCATAACGCAAACAGACAAACATAACAATGCAAATGAAGAGGATATTTTCATTCCTGTTTTGGTGAACTCTAAAATCAACATTACGGATTAGCGTGGTCCATTGCTCTTTGCTATGGTTCTGATGAGTGCTCTGAGTTCGACACAGCAGGGTGATTTGATGCCTCTGAACATGAGATGGTAGCTCACCTGGTAGAAGGGCTCATTCCATATCTTATCCAGGTTCACAGGTGCGCTGTCGTCAATGTTGACCGTGGCGCAGTACTGCAGGGACTTCCACTCGGTCAGGTGACTATAGGAGTCCAGTGCCGCTATCTCCCAGAAGTCTTTCTCTGTGTCCAACGGCTCGCCGTCGGTCCAGTCCTCAATATTCAATGCCTACACAGAACACAACGCAGAACACACTCAATATGCCAGAGCACTGATGTATTAAGTCATTATTAATAGTTTATAAACACCAGTACTATAGTACCGTTAATATTCGCTGTCTACTTAGAAAAACAATAGAGTCCAACACAACATAACTCCACACGGCACTAGACCTAGCAATACCTGTACTCATTTCATCAATAAAATTACCTGCTTATTAGACATTCTTAGATTCCCTACTAGCAGTTAAGTCTAGAGATTTAATAGTTGACAGAAACCAGTACCTCGTTATAGAGCTTGACAGCCTCAGCATAGTCACTCTTGGCCTCAGCCTGTAGCGCTGCACAGGTGATGGCCTTGGTGCCAATCTTCCCTCCAAATATACCCCTCACTACATCATAGTCCCCCAGAGAGCGGTACAGTCTGTAGGGGAAGGAGAGGAGGATTGAACTAAAACTGATATTTCACCAAAAATTCCCCTCAAAGGAATGAGATTTAATATAGACAAATCTTTTTGATTGGAGATAAATATTCAAATGAGCCAAAAAAGTAACGGCATGAGTGAACAGAAAGTGAAAGTTGAAAAAAGTGAACGAAAGACCGAGAGACCAACATAAGATACCAAGGTGATCAACACAGGGACACACAGTCCCCTTTGTCCACTAGTGCAGTGTTTCCCAACCTTTTTTTTCCCTTGAAGGCCCCCTTGCCTGTGTCTAAGACAAGCCAGGGCCCCCTACCCGAATTCCTATCCGCATACACACACAAAAAGAATAAAGTGATTAATTACAAACCTATAAGTTAAGAGGTCAAAGGTAATAAATAGCTACATGAATTTAAATGTGGAACGAAAATATGTTTTAATTTGGATTGTACAGAATTTTGATTATCTAATTGGGTGTGTTATTGGGATTTTATATATTTAATGTGCACAAATATAATGTTGGTAACTTTACAACCTCAGCCCAGGCAACATTGTGCAGACCCCCTGCAATCTCTGGCGACCCCTAGTGGGGTCCATGGACCCCAGGTTGGGAACACTGCACTAGTGTGTATTGGTCGGTGGGTCATACTTGGCTAAGTGGATCCAGCGCTCGGTGTCGGGGGGCAGCTCTCTGCGTCCGCGTGCCCGTTTAGAGGGCGGCTCGTCGGGCACGACAGGGCCCTTCAACAGGCTCTCCTCCAGCAGCAGGATGCCCATGGGCTGCTGCAGGCTGGCCAGGCAGCTGGAGCTCACTGCCCCTGGCTGCACCCCCAACAGCTCCCTGTGCTGGTAGCTCATGTCCTAAAGCAACAGCACCACACAGAGTCATGTGTACAGCCCGCACCAGCATGCAGCACCTGCCACATGTACCATACACTACAAAGTATGTACGCTACAAAGATGCTGAATTAAGAAACCTAACTGCAATGCCATATCATGAAAACATACCAATGTATTTCTACAGTTAAGTGGTTAAAACTTTGCTCTTAAATTGAAATGTGTGAATATGAGATGAGCTTTCTCCTTAGTTTAGAATGTAGTCCAAAAGCCTATTCCAGAAGTCAAAACAGGTCTCAAACAAGTACCTCTCTAATAAACACGTAGAAGAGGAGATACGATGCATAGCGATGCTTGACAGAGGGAGGGTCTTACCTGCACACATGCCACAAACGGGGGGAAGTACACTGTGCTCTTGTTCAAGAAAATGTTCATGTTCTGCAGCAGGTCCTCCAGAACCCCCCTCTGCTCACTAGAGGACTTGGAGCGTTCCATTTCAGCGAGGATTCCGGAGAACAGAGCGCTGAACAGCTGCTTGGCCAGGGTGGCGTCCCTCTGGAAGTGGACAGGAAGTAATCAGTGGCCACTCACACTCATTAACAAAGCGGGGGAGTCTGGAATGAATTCTGTATGCTTGTGTGTGTGTGTGTGTGTGTGTGTGTGTGTGTGTGTGTCTGTGTGTGTGTGTGTGTGTGTGTGTGTGTGTGTGTGAGAGTGTGTGTGTGTGTGTCTGTGTGTGTGTGTGTGTGTGTGTGTGTGTGTGTCTGTGTGTGTGAGAGTGTGTGTGTGAGAGTGTGTGTGTGTGTGTGTGTGTGTGTGTATCTGAGAGACATGACCACCTGTGCCAGGGCCTGCAGTGGTGCGATGAGGCTGCTGTGCTGGATCTGGATGTCGGGCAGATCTCCCACCCTGTAGCTGCGGTACAGCGTCACCTGGGCGTCTCGCCGGATCTTCTGCTCCGCTCGCTTCTCCTGCACACACACACACACACACACACCACACACACACACACACACACACGTGGAAAAGGCTACCAACAGCTGTTGCCATTACCTCAAGGACCGACTGACAGGCCTACACACCATAATGTAGGGCTGGGCGATATAAACGGTATAAGCGGTATGCGATAAAAATTTGGCCAACGATAGAGATTTTTGTTATACCGGCATATTGCGATAGGTCATTATGTCATCAAATTGCAACACGCTTGGCCTGCCGGGACCGGCAGCAACCACGAGGAGGCCACAGGTGTGGAAAAATGGCAGCGAGCGGTGAAGGTATTGTAACGATTTGATAGCGACACACACAGTTGTCCAATCAAAAGGTTTATTCACTGAGAATGAGAGCCGGGACACAGACCCAGAACACGATACACACGGGGCAGGTCAAGTACACACACACGCTACACATACAGGGGTGGACGCAGCCCCCCACACAAAAAGGATCACACACGAGGGAGAACTAAAAGGGAAACATGTCACGATAAAGACGCTAACTTTAGACTTATAACTTAGGAGAAATACAGACATAAACCCCCAAACAGGGTAGGAATTTCACGACGGCCACGTCGTTGCCTCTTGCGTTGGCCGTGAGGCCCCTTTGAAAATCAGAGGTTTACAGGCCACGGTGGCCTTGGTGCCCCCTTCTTTCAATATTCTGCTTTGCGTCCTAGCGATTTTTATTTAGCCTGTGTGGCCTGTCAAAATAATCTAAGCATTCACAGCGCAAATTAATTGAGTATTTTACGCAGTGGAGAAAGTGACAGCGCAAGAAAGAAAGTGCGTCCAAATTCCATTGAACTACTCGCGAAGTAGCCTATTCATCACACAGACATCACAAGTATCACATGAAAGAGCTTTTTCTCAGCTTTTAAACGATGTTACCCGATAATTGCTTAGTTGAACGGTTCGCGAGAAAAGTAAATAATATAATTCAATTTAATCATACTTTCTACTGAAGGTTTTGCGTCCCATGATCTCCCAACCCATTCATCTCGGATACTTCACGAACCCTTCTTTTAACACACGACAAACCTCATATCAAAATAAACAGCAGACCTTACCGAACACAAAGGTGTAAGCAGTCCCCTGTACAGTTAGCCGTTCCAGAGTAATCCAGTTTTGAATTTGTAGTAAATTTCGACATGCATGGATGTCTCCAAATTTGGGCTTTTAAGTTTTACAATGTGTTTAAATTGTTCCACATGATTTCATAACGGGCCAAATACAAAATAAATGTTACAAATATCGCCTAGATATTGGTAAATCAGAGGACAGCTGACTGAGTTTGTGAAAGTAGCCTTAGCCTAATGATCACAAAATGCTAAGCATGCATCTAGGCTATTTGAGTTTCTTAAAGCTGAGCTGTGGTTAAATTGTTCAATACATGATTTTATAACAGGCCAAATATAAAATAAATGTTATAGCCTAGATATCTGTAAATATTAGATGATCAGATGATTTACAGTTCTATGTAATATGTCATGTTTCATGTTTTTGTAATGTTTCATACAGTGATGTCTACTGCAGTGAATAGGCTAAATAAAACTTTGATCATTTTTATAGCCAATACATTTTTAAACTAGATGTACCGCATAGCGGTACAAAATATGACCGCCGCTCAGTCCTGTACATCCGTTCCGCGAAAATAAATCACACTTCAATTTGTCTCCATATTTTACTCCATCCCCCACTCTTGAAACTTTTGTGTATGCTTGTTTGGCATGCCTGAGTGTGTGTGTGCGGCTGCACAGAGAGTAGCCTACTGGTGCTGAAAAGGTGAATAGATTGTAGAATAGCCAAAGAAGCATTGTTATAAAACCTTTAACATCTCTAAACAATCACAAGTAGGGCAGTTCATCACAGTTCATCCATTGCAACTGGATTGATGAAAGGTCACTTACACCTGTAGGCTACATTGTATTTGGGAAAAGCAAAAGGTATCAGCATAATGTTATTTATTTATTTATAAACAAAAACATCTCTGTCAGTTCCATGCCGTTTTCAACAGCTATCAAAAACAAAGGTCATTTTTGGATGGATGGATTTTTTGTGAATGTTTCTTCTTCTACATAAGATTTTAGTCATCTTTAGTTCATGTGATACTTTATTGTCAATGCACAAATTAAGTAACAGTAGTCTGAAACTTTATTGTTAATGCACAAATTAAGTAACAGTAGTCTGAAACGAAATGCTGTTTTACATCTAGTGGTGCAAATAACTGACATGTCCAAATGGGCCTTGATGAAATGCGTCGCTAGACTGTTCATACACATTTTAACGGGCCAAAGTTGAAGAGCTGTTGTCCGTTATTGTTCGTGCAAATATAGGCTGATTCATGTTCCCTTCCATTGTGTAACTGAGGTCCATGGCTATAGTCTGGCTTTCATCAGACCAACCTCAATCTTTTAAGAAATCAAAAAATAAATAGCGGGCAGATCAGGCTGGGTTCACCAAGCCTAGTCCATAGGCACCCGATATTGTTCACGCTCTGGCTATTCTAAATGCAAAAATGCATCAGGGAGTTATGACAAAACTGTAACTAACAAACTAGATCCTAATAGAAAGCTGTTAGCTTCCCTAAGCTACAGGTAGGCTTATAAGGTAGGCCTATTTACAACATAAATTGTCAATAGGCTATGCTGGCGACACAAATAAAATCTCCTTTGGAAACCAATGGCTTACGTCTTACAGTATCAAGCGGACTTAAACTGCCATATCGTGGCGAAAAGTTGTAATAAAATTCACGCAGCTCCATGAGTCAAGGAAAGCGCGAATGAAGTAGCCACTTCTAAATGGGACCCACTACACAGTAGCTTAAGGTGTGTTGCTAAAGCAGCCATAATGAAATGAAGGTGTCATTGTTTGGATACTTCACACACACGTGCTTTTTAATTTCACAGACTACAACTACCAAGCTGGAATCAAAGCACATCGATTCCCCTCTCACACCCTGCACGCACTTAAAACAAAATAAACAGGCGTCTCAGTCTCACGCATGTATAGGCAAAACTGTATCAGACCGGTGTAACGTTGGTAAATCTTCCATTGCACAGAATGATTTTTGTAGCACATGCAACAAATGACAGTCGAAAGATACAATTACAGTGCTGCTATCAATTTGCTTGGTATAACCGCATTTATAGTTTTCTACAAATGCAATCAATCAAATTGGCCTCCATCACTCAACCAACGCTAACGGTAACATTAACTAGGTCCTTATTGATATTATAAGATTAACGTACCTGCAGTAAAAACCAAGCATGTCCGTAAACATCCTCAGATTTATTTCAGCTTCAAGAAGAAATGGGAATTACATTTCATGTGAACATCATCCTATCCTTATTAGACGTTCTCTGCGGTAAACTAGTCCTTGTAGGAAGCGTCCATTGTTCCAACCCACTTTTAACTTCCAACAAAATTACGTCTCACTACAACGATGCGCCATCTAGTGGACAAACGACAACTTATCGCCAATACTGGAAATGCAGCCATGATGATGATGAATATTTATTTTGGCTTTCTTTTAATGCTACTAAATTTGTAATTATGTATTGACCGTTCTAATACCGATAGTAAGTGGGTGCCTGTGTGTGTGTGCATGTGTATATGTGTGCACTGCCATCTACAGGCCAATGAGAGTACAGTCACTAAATGTACACCAAACCTAATTTTTTTAGACCCCCCCATGGATGAAATTCTACGAAACTTGGCATACCCCCAGAGAATGCCAGGTCAATCATACACATAAAATTTGGTGCAGTTCTGAACATCTTAAATGAAGATAGGGGCGATTAAAGCAGAATAATATTGCATTTTCATTTTTTACCGGGGGGGTGCAAATCACAAATGAGTGATTATGGGCCAGATTGATGTGGGCCCTTGAGACCAACATACCATAAAAGATTCTTCATCCTCAGTGCCACGGTTCAGGTAGTTATTTAGGAAAAACTGCTTTTTTTGCGGTTCGGGGGGCCCAGCACGGGGGGGGGGAGTGGCCCCCGGGGACGAAACGAAATTTTTCCATAAAAGTCTAGTGGGGCTACATACCCACCAAATTTCATGTGCCCCGGTGGTTCGGTGTCCCGGGTATCGTTGACCAAAAATTCAGGAAGTAGATGACGGGAAAAAAAAAAAAAAAAACTTTGACAATCCCTATATGACCGCTTCGCTAGCTTCGCTAGCGGCGGTCATAATAAGTAACAATCTTGACTATTTTATGCAAGAACCTGTTAGACCTATATTGGAATTCCCACACCAAATTATACCGCAATATATACCGTTTACCGTATGTGTCCCAAATTATACCGCAATATGAATTTTAGGCCATATCGCCCACCCCTACCATAATGTCACAATAACCTACACGGACATTTAGCAAAATGTTTCCAAAGGTCTAATCCAACATTCAGAGATACATCATATAAGGGAAACCTGGTACCATACTGTAAGTTTTGGAAAATGCCTGTGCTCTTCTCAAGCAGAGGAACAGCACAGAGCCTCAAACACATAAGCATCTGAAGACACACAGATGTCCAGAAAAACCATGAGCTGGATAGCCTACCTTCTCCTGCCTCTGTGAGCTGATCTCCTTCTTGGCGAAGTGCAGGCTGACCTTCTCCTGGTCCTTCAGGAAGCGCCTCCGCAGCCTCAGGATGTCTGCACGCCGCTCCCGCTCAGCTGACGGGACACAGACACATCATTCACCACATAGCTCTGTATGCTATTGCAGGGATTAAAGTATAGCATAGTTGTATTTTTGTGTCCAGAGTCAGGACTGAATTGATTAAAGTAAGTTTATAGGTGCTATGTAACTTGATTAGGAGGGCACAGCTTCCTTTTCAGTGACTGGTTAACGCAATTCACAGAGATCTCTGCAGATGAACCAATCCAGTGAACCAAAACACCAGTCACCCAACAGAAATGTATCTTGCAAATGACCCGCAGCGTACGAACGATTGTGATTGGTCACCTGCACTCCTGCTGTCTGCCTCATCAGAGGGAGCGGCGCTGCGCTTGGAGCCAAAGCCCGCCCCCACGCTCTTCCACGAGGGGGGCCTGTCCCTCTTCCCAAACACCAGCAGCGAGGACGCCGACTCAGAGGCAGGCAGGGAGTACTCGGCCAGCGTGTCCACGCTGCTGCCTGTCAGCCAGTTGTATGCTGTGCGTCTCCCTGAAGACACAGACACACACACACTTATATTTTTATTTGAACTCACCAATAATATTTCTCACAGAAGGGATTCAAATATTTCCAGAGGTGAAATATACAGCTTTTACAGTAACACTCATGGGTACACAAAACATTGCCTGTGCCACACAGCAAGGCAGCAAGCACACACACGCACTCAGTCACACTTGCACTTCAATAGCTTGACACATACAGATCCACCACCCTATAATGTCATCATCATCTCACTCTTAAGAGACATGTTTGCTACATTTTAGAAACTGTTCTACGTATGTGAAGAATGCAGAGATTCATTTTCCCTGTGCAGACAAAAGGCTGGTGAGACTCCAGTACCTGAGCCTGGAGCCTGCGTCTGGCTGAACTCCAGGGACCCCTGCGTGGCCCTGACCTGCCCGACTATACTGATGGACTGGGAGCCGCCGCTGCCGGTGCCAATGCCCTCGCTCTGAGACGCCTGGGTCTCCACAAACATGGGAGTGAGCACCGTGCTCCGCAGACGCCAGTTCGCATCGACCTTGTAGTCCTGAGAGGAGAGAGAAGGAAAGGTGTAATAAACCTTAAACCTGTTATTATTAGACTAGAATGCTGTGACATATTTAACCAACTTTCCATACAATACTCCACATGATATTAACATATCATGCGGCGCTCACAGGACAATTGGTAAATTACTACTCTGTCTCAACTGTATGACTAAATAAAGACTTCTCCAGACAATGCACTTTGAGCTGATTATGCTTCCTTCAAAGAGTTCAAAGTTCATTCTATAATTGGCTCCGGTGTGAAGCGGACCTGGAACTTGCACTCAGACAGCGGGTACTCGAACATGTTGCGGGTGTAGTCGGGGCTCTGGCTGGTCCTCTCCAGCAGCAGGTCGGTGGCCAGGCTGAGGAAGCGCTCCTCGATGCGCGGCGAGTACAGTGAACGCAGCACCACCAGCATCCGGTCCAGGGTCGCTCCCGGCAACCGTTGCTCCTGACTCCAGAAGTTACGAACATACAGCCTGGAGGGGTTGAGCAGATCTCCAGCATAAGTACAGTATATCTAAGCAACAATCTATACCATTAACGTATTTAAATAGGGTATTACCAAGACTAAGTGAAAAATGGCGTATATATGAAGAGTTTGGTTCCCAAACGCTATCTGCTATCTGCATTTTTTAAAACATTAATAAGTCATGTTATTTGTATAATTGTATATTTCAGGTAATATCAATACAATTGCATTTGTGTTGTTTTGACTGAGTAAAGATGAATCAAATAACAATAAACCAGTTACAGTTCCACTGAAATTAACAAAAATGAAAATAAATTATTTATGAAAATTCATTCAAATGGGGGATATAGTGTTTTGGAACCAAACTCTTCATATTCTGTACAGCACAGCATCCACTAGTGTCGTACAATAACCTACATTCAGCAGCTTTGGAGAGGATCAAACCATTTACCTTGATCTTTGTTATCTCAAATAAGTTTATCTTGAATAATAATACAAAAAAAAGTTTCTTCAATGCCTGCATTTCAATTTCAACAGAAACATTTTTTTATGGGCAGAGGTTTTTTCAGCAGAGGTGGGGCTTGCTGCTACTAGAGCACTCACTGAAGCCCAGTGTTATCGTCTGCAAGTCCCTGAAGCAGAGTGTCTTTGGCTGCGTTCAACACCTCCAGAGAAGTCGGGTCTTCCTTGCTCTCAGAATCACTACAAAGACAACAGAACCATCACCAACATGCACACCAGTGAATTAGCATCAAAACTAATACCATCCAGAAATACAGAACACGGCTGAGAGAGAGTTGGAGAGACCAACTAAGATGTAAAACTGACATAACTGACAGAATCTCACTCAGTAGAGAAGAGACTGAGAGTGTGAGGTATATATATCTATTGTGTGGACCATTAAGAAGATGAACATAGTGAGAAGAAAGGGAAAGGTCAAGCATACCTAAGAGGTCAATCATACCTAAGAGGTGAAGTATACCTACGAGGTCAAGTATACCTACGAGGTCAAGTATACCTAAGAGGTCAAGTATACCTAAGAGGTCAAGTATACCTAAGAGGTCAAGTATACAGTACCTAAGAGGTCAAGTATACCAAACCCAACGGAACAGAAGGCCTGACCTGTAGTTGTCCTGGATCCACATGAGGATGTCGTACATGCGTTCGCGGCACACGGGTGACGGGTGGGAGGTGAACGCGCAGACGGCCGGCAGTAGCTCCTTCAGCTCCTCTGGCTTCAGCGGGGCCAGCAGCTTATGCACAATGTCCAGACACACACGCTGCCTTGCTTCATCTCTGATCACACACACACACACACACACACACACACACACACACACACACACACAGACACAGACACACATATTCAGGTCATATTCAAAATCATGGGAGTTTTCTTTAAATGTTTTGTAAATATGAAAGAAAAATCACATCAGAGAGGAATTAGATCCCGTTAGATCTGGTTAACAGTTAGATCCAGTCAAACTATTTATTAATATCTGATTGGACGAAAAGTATTCCATAAGTGGTGATATCCCAGGACATCCCCATGACAACCAAACCACAGCCATGGGTATATCCTTTACTAACCCCGCTCTCACTCATGCCATATTGCGTAATTTCACACAACTTTTGTAGCCATGGTTTGTATGCTGATGCGTGTGTACCTGTGGCTCATGATCTGGGTGAAGTCTTTGGTCTTGAGGTGCATGTAGATGTCAGGGATGACCTCAGCCCGACTGGCCACACACTCCAGACAGTGAGTCTTCAGGATGCCATGCAGCTTTGGCAGCAGGAAGAACACCGCATTGACAAACCTGAGGGTAAACATTAATATTTACATGATCTGGGAGTGTCAATCCCAGTATCTAATGTGGATCAGCCAGCCACATAAAGTTAGCAAAATATGTTAACATTCAAAAAGTGGATTGACAAAAGACCTGACAATAACCTGACACCTGAATGTGATTTCACTGTGACATATAAACGGACGAATATAGTAAGAAAACAAATGACAAGTAAGCTTCAGAGACATGTTCCTCACCTGTCCACTAGAGGGGGGAAGTGCTTGCACACTTTGCTAAGGCCAATAATGAATTTGTCATCCATGTTTTTCTTCTTCAAGTCCATCAGCTTTGAAACGGTGATACTGAATAAAGACTCGTCATGTTGCTGCAAGAAGGTCACATGTTTGTCAATACACATCATCCAGTGAAATGCACACTAGAATTTCCAAATAAACAGCAGTTTCTGTTCCAAAACTGAGAGAAAGTCACTTACATTTTTCGCAGCCTGGTAATTTAGGATCAGGCCAATGATTTCAGCAGCAGCAGAGAAGACCTCTTTATACCGAACAAAACCCAGATTATTGGCAAGGGACTGGAAATACCTGGAGAGTCATGCACATGAGGTATTATATAGGTATTACATAAAGGCCTGAATACAAGTTACAGTAGTGCTTGTCCTAACAGGATGCGATGCGAGCGAACATTAGTGATAAAATCTGTTTAATTACATTGTTTTCAATCAGTGTGTCCTGACTGTACGCAACGTTTTGAGAGAACTTTTGTCGGACGCCCATTTTTCTATTTTCTTTCTGTCGTTCACGTTGCTCTGCCATTTTGAATGAGAAATATGACTCAATAGGAGGGCAAATTTAACGGATTCAGTGTAGACAGACGGCATTTAATGCTACAAGACAGTCGCTTGCTCGCGTCCTGTGAGGACACGCTGTTAGATGTTAGACGTCTGAGGTGAATGGCTGAACAGGTGTGTGTTTACCGGTCCTGGTCCACACTACATTCACTATCGTAGGGAGGCAGGTTGTTAGCCAGCACAATGCCCAGCAACTGCAAGCCGACGGAGTTGTCCTTGCTGTTGGGGTCGGTCCCAGCAAAGCGCTCGTAGATCAGACTAGAAGACAAGGAGAATCACCAGAGATAGAGCAGGCACACACAATTAATCTTCATAACTACCCCAGCAGTCTACTGTGTAGAAAAGTCTACACCATCTTCACAACCTATTCTAATACTCATAATTCATCTTATGACTGAAAATACTGAAGAAAAAATACTGATATTAAGGACTTCAATTTGTGGGCAGATATGGGCAGCAGGCTCTCTGATAATAAACACACTCATGATCTGTACTTGAAGGAAGACAATCCTAACTTATATCAGATCTCAATGTCTAAGTCTCTGTTTGGCTCGGTGCAGGGCTCCTCCTCACCTGTAAGGCACATGCAGACAGTCCCTCCAGCACTCCACCACTGTGCGGATGATCTCCAGGTTGTGGCGGAACACCGGCCTCTTCTGGTTGAAGCTGTTCCGCATCAGGAACTCCAGCAGACGGTTGGCTAGGACCTCGTCTTTGGTGTTGCCCTGGAGACGCAGCAGTGAGGGAGCTTAATATTTCAATGCCATCAACATGGATTTTATTGTCAAAAGTTTAAAGTTATTTGTACTTTAACAATTGAACTCTTAGAACCCTAGGAACCTTGGGAGTGGCCAGGCTGGTCCAGGAGAGAACGGTCACCACAATGTCCACCACCATGAAGTGGATCCCCTCCCCACCGTTTTTCCCAGACACTACCAGCTGCAGCAGTGGCCCCAGCCAGTGTTTGGCATAGGGACGGAAAACCTGATGTGTGGATAACATGACAAAATCAGATGGGGAAAAAAACACCACAATGATAGAACATTCACAATACACAATGCTACATTTTCCACTTCATTCAGTTACTAATGCATTGATCAACTCCTCTGTTCATTCAAAAGTATAGGATAGGGAAAAAGTATGGATCATAGAACAGGTGGACATTAAATGTCCGAGGGATGGATGTGAAGCACTGTACCCACCTCCTCTGTGTTGATAATGAGTTTGGCAATGAACAGACGGATATTGAGTGCCGTGGATGGATTTCCCAGCTTCCCGTGCAGGAACTTCATCCAGGGAGGCAGGTCAGAAGCAGAAGTTCCCTAACACAACCACATACACACATACGTGACATTTGCAGTCTGAAGAAACCACTCAAGATAGCACCATAAATGAAAGCACCTGGCTTACATTCACCTGATACTTGCAGCACAAGTGGTTTTAAAGGAACATGCCAGCGTTGACCAAATGTTGGAGTTCTCTTGTCACTTTTGGGAGCTATAGGCTAGATCCAACCACCTCAATGAGCTACAGTATGCTTAGCTAAGATAACGATGGTTGTGAGTTAAAACAACTTATACCCACACACTCTCACCTCCTGGACTTTGGGTGTGATGTTGTTCCTCTGCATATGGTTGAGAAGAGCTGTCATAGTGGCCATACACTCGTGCTGGTTCAGCTCGTCCATCTCCAACTCCACCATCTCTTCCTGGGAGGCAATGTCTGCTTGTTCCTTTACACACACACACACACACACACACAAAATACACAAATGTAAAAAAGTCTTCCTTCTCACACATGCATTACTAGGCTAAAATCTTGCAGAATGCCAGAAATGTTCTTCATATTGGCAAGAAAATACAGGCACTTTGATTCAGACCAGAGATAATTACTGATGGTGTGTAAAACATAAACCTAAAAATGTCATCCGAGCACCAACCTGTGTTTTCTTGGCCCTACTGTGGGCTGATGGATTTTGGGAATTGTAGGAGAAGCTCTGCACCCCAGTGGAAAAGTCGAACTGGCTCATTTCTTCACTAAGACTGCTGTCTGCCATGTAAGACTGGGAGGAGAGGTACACTGGCATGTCTGGGGGAAGACGGCGAAAACAACAGGATCAAACTGTTTCACTTCATGAAAAAATGAAGAACATTGTTATGAGAGTGGCACTCTGATGTAATGCCCATATTAAAAAATAGTGTTATGTAAGCTTACATCCATAGTACGAAGGGTGAAATACATCTCTAAGTAAACATTACAAAATAAATATTTTGCCACACAAGTGGTTGGTCTGGTTATTAACAGGAAGGAGGATTGACATAAGCTTGAAAATACCACTGAGTGACCATTTGCTACTGACATATCCTTTATTGGCTGCAACAACACACAAAAGCAAAGTAGAACGTTCTATTGTCCTTAATTGACCTGGTTTTAAAATGATGGAATCCACAATGGGTGATGAAATACCTTTGATTGAGCAAGCACATCAAGAAACTCTGCTACTGCACAATCATGACAGAATATTAATAAATATTAGTTTCAAAACAGAACGCAAAGATGCTTGGCTCGAAGCATTAAAACGTTTCTATAAATATAGAGTGGGAAGACTAGCAACATGAAGAGAGAGGTTGTTCTGCTGGCATCACTGTGTCAAGTTGTTGACCTCATCAGGTGATGGTGTGCTGATATTATTGTGCATACCTAATTCCCAACTCCTCCTTTTGTACTTCATTTACTGTACCTTATTTTGTAATCCCTCAAAACCTCTGGCACAGTATTGATTTATTTGCCCTGAAACATGATGGTGCCAGTGTGGTATATGTTCACATTTAGAATCCTTTCTGTCCCTTATGCCAAGGGTGCCAATGCTTACAGAATGTCCCCTGTATTTTAAGGAAGACCATTTATTTATGTATGATACTTTTTACTTTTTTATTCATTCACAAAGAAAATTGGTGTCCTTAAAGGTTGGACATTTCCTATTTTTTTTTACTTAAGGCATTAAGATACATTTCCAAAAGATGATTTTATATTCCTCTTTTTAGTCAACTTTAGCAGAGTTGCCAATAATTCTGGAGGGTACTGTATGTGTGTATGTGTGTGTGTGTGTGTGTGTGTGTGCACATGTGTATGTGTGTAAGAGAGAGTGTGTGTGAGACAGTCCTGCCTTGTAGCATCATCCTCTATCAGCAACCCACCATCTACAGGCCGATGGGTGTACAGTCACTAAATGTACACATAAATTATTTTATACTCCCCCACCCATGGATGAAATTCCACGAAACTTGACATACAGGTCAGGTTTTTTATACACATGAAATTTGGTGCAGTTCAGAACATCTTAACAAAAGATAGGGGTGATATTATTTATTTCAGCTCTATTAATCAAAATGTTGCTGTTGATATTACTTAGTTATTGTGTGTAGTCGTTAACTTATAGTTATAGGTTATTACATTTTGCAGAAGCTTTTGTCCAAAATGACTTACAGAATATGAACATTACATTAGTTAAAATAGCAGTTTTTTTTGTAAATAATAAAGTCAATTTTGAAAAAATTAAGCTGAAAAATCCTAAATCAAACATTATAGTAATGACAACAATAATATCGATAACAATATCAAATATCAACAATGAAAAGATAATTAATTAATGAAATGTAAGGTGAACAGAGTCTTTAAACCCCTCTGAAATTCCCAAAACTTTCTCAAGAATGCAGAACACTATGCAACTCATTCCACCAACGAGGAAACTTTCTCGATTGTGACCTCTTAGTTTTACTGTATGGTCGACACAATAGATGCTCACCAGAGGACCACAGTGGGAGAATGTCGAGAAGGATCATGGAATTCAAATAGCAGGGAGCAGATCCAGTAAGTGTCCTATAGGCCAACGTGAGGGATCTGAATTTAATTCTAATTTAAGTAAAATAGTTGTACAAAGTCACTTTTCTTAGCCTATTACCGGTAGTTATACTTTTTGTTCCATGTTGTTCTGCTCTAATTCTAAGAATTAGCGAGCTGAGGCAATAAAAGGTAAGCACAAATATAAATAATTTTTAAGAGGACCAACACAATAAAAAGTGACCATCTGTACAGAGTTGGTCACTCCACTTAGGCGCCTCACCTTGTTGTCATGTGTTTTGTAACTATCTGCCCTCCATTATGTTTTTATCTTTGCATTAAACGATAACTCAAACAAGTCTGTCTAGTCAGTGGTTATTTTGGAACAATATTCTGGAACATAATCTAGCAAAACAAGAAATCAGCACAGAGTAACCAAACCCAGAGCTCAGAGTATAAAAAGCAGCAGTGACTGGAAAAACAGACTAAACTAACTGCATCACTAAGAGGTAAGCAGTACATTTTATATTTTAAGAGGACAAAGATAATAAACAGTAACTTAACTGAGACTATATACTGTACATAAGAAATAACCAAGACATCAACTTTTCAGGTCTGGAAATGGAGGAACTGAATAGGCACTACAGGAGAAACGGCAGACTCGTGAACGTGACCTTCCATACAAATCGTAAGGATGCTTGGAGAAGGGCTATACCGACCTTCTATCAGGAGGATATCAACGTGACAGAAAGGGAGATTAAGGATGGAATACAGATTAACATTTTCAGAGAAGCGGGCCAGAAGAGGGGAAAGATTCTTAATGTAAACATATACCACACTGGCATCATCATGTTTCAGGGTAAAGAAATTGATACGGTACCAAATCAATTCAAAGCTTTACAAATACAGGTTCAGGTTAATGTTAATGCGATGGAAAGGGAAAAATGAGTGAGGTACAGTTTTATGCTTCTTTAAAGTGCCCATATTATGACTTTTGTACATAATTTTATAATTATAATAAAATTATAATTTTGGATGATAGTTTGGTTAATTTCGAGGTCAGACTTAACTAACATACTGTATATAATCATTTTTTTCTTTTTTAAAGTCATTAACATTAAAAGTATACTGTCCTTTTCAAAATGTGTATACATTATTTGTCTTTTTACTGAAGTATGATTAGGCAGACTGCAAATGCATTAATTTAATGGTTACATTTCTATTGATAAACAATTTAAAATGATAGAATTCTGGAGTTTCACTCCAGACATGTTAAACATGAAAACAACTTAGTCTTAGATTTGGAAAAAATATGGCAAAGTCTTGACTACAGTACAACAATAATTGTAGTAGAAGGTTGTAGGTGCATTGTGAAGCATCAGCATAGGACATACATAATTCCATTGAATAGTTTGCAGTCAGAAACATTATCTATAAACATTATCTATAGTGAAAGAGTATCTTAAACTGAGTAACACAGGGGAGGGTGAATATGATGATATATGGGGCGAGATTGTAAGGTATGTTGATGAGGAAATCACATGAATGGTTTAATTTGTTCTGATTGGGTGGTTACTACAATTTGTAAGGTGATGAATATAATTGTGATATATTATTGGAATATGTAAATAAAATTGAGTCAACGTTGTGACATTTGAGCTATACAATCTAACCAGATGATATTTTAGTCCAAGTGAACATTCACACCAAATTTGAAGAATCATGATTGCTATGATGACATTGTTATGAGCTTTAAACCCATATGATATTGTTATGAAAGTAGTTTCACTTCAAGAAAAAACGAAACTGAATCTAATCTAAAGTATGAAATAAAAAGAATGAGCTGTTTACCATAAATGCCTGTGGCCTCATTTGGTTGGCAGCATTGAGATATCCTTACAGTCATAAGGCCACACAATTACAAAAACAAGTGACTCACAGAATCACAAATCTGTATTCTCAGTGGTTATTAGGAACACACATAGACATGGCAGACAGAGAGAGCGACTGGCGAGAAACAAACTCTAAGAACAAGCGAGCTGAGGCACTAAGAGGTAAGCACAAATATAAATAATTTTAAGAGGACCAACACAATAAGCAGTGCCTTAACTCTGATTGCAGGCATAAGACATTTAACCAAGACATCAACTTTTCAGGTCTTAAAAAAATGGCTGAAGCAGTAATCACTGAAGAACCCCTTCCAGCTGCTTCCCAGAATATCCAGAACAACCTTGCCAGTTCAGAGCAAGAGATTCTGAAACCACACGACAGCAATGACAGACTTGTAAATGCAACCTTCAGCACGAAACGGAAGGAAGCTTGGCACAAGGCTATAATGAGTTTCTATCAGAAGGATAATGACTTGTTCGAAAAACCAATTGACCATGGAATACAGATAAACATTTCCACAAAAAAAACACAGACAAACATTCCCAGGAGAAAAAACAAAAGGCACATCAAAAACAAGCACAAAGATACTTAATGTAAACATATACAACACCGGTAAGATCATGTTTCAGGGAAAATCAATTACTTCTGCACTGGAGCATTTTGAAGAGATAAAAAAAATGGTGGATGATGTACAAAGGGATGACTTGGGACCGTCTTCAGGGAGTACTAATTAGAAGAGGTTTGAGGACCATCAATAATTATAACCATAATTATTATTATTCTTTAACCTGAAGCATAAGGATGGAGTCAGGGCATGTCTGGTATGCGCCCTACACTTCCTTTAAGGCAGAAGTCAGAGATCAGGTATGTTGCTCACAGAAATACATGGCTGTCTTGGGTGGCTTTCCTGTCATATCATTGGTGTTTTCTTTCCCAATTTCTCTGACCCAACATATTTTCATAGAAGCAGATGGGATCTATTTATTTTATGACTGAGTATAGGAAAATGGTATAAATAATGATCGTCTTTTGAAGTTTTACTAAGAACATTTTGGAAAATAACTTACTTAATCAACTTAGTTTTTTTCAAATAAGACAATACATTAGTATACTGTAAATGAGACAGTACAATAATAAATTGGGTATTTCCCTACATTTGTTTTAATTTTAAGTTCATGTTTTAATTTTATCCTTTCATCTGTGGTCTGATTCTAAAGCCTAAATTGTGGTCCTGAAAAACTGCACTGGATTCCAACCTATGCAGTGGACTTGCAGTGTTTTATTGAGCACAGATCCCATTTGATTAGATATTAGTATGACAATACCAATGGTCAATGCAAACACAAACCATTGTGGGATTTTAGGACACAAAAGCTGTGCTAGAGAGACTAAGTAATAACCAGTGTCATAAGTATTAGGTGTTTAAAGCTTTCAGTGGCATATAGGGTGAATTTAAATGGCCATGATGAAATATTCCTATTTTTTAACTTGTAATGTTGTTTTGTCCTATAACTTGCATAATTCTATTTTTTTTTCAAGTTTCATTACTCTTTTTACATCTTACTCTTGTTTGTTTATTTTGGTAATTGATTCCTTAACTGTAACAGTCTCTGGTACAACTCCTTTTATTTTTTATTTGTGATATGTAAATAAAGTTGACTTGACTTATGACTCAGAGGGAATGTACTGCTAATCTAATAATTGCTTATTCAGACCTCAAACGTGACGACTGTGTGTCAGCTGCGTTATAAGTCCGTTTTCATTTCGGCACCCGTATTAACAGGTTAGAGCGTGCATACTGCATTGAGCCGCACTGGAAACACATGAATGCTAGAAATAGGAGAGGCACTTATTTTTCCGCGACACGCTAGCATGTTGGAAGCGTTTCGATTGAAAAGAGACAGTGAAGAGATGTTTTAATAGGGAGACTGGCCACAGCAGCGGCGCATCAGATACGTTTCTGGTATGAATGCACATATAAAATGCGACGCAGCAGCCACGGAACAGAGACGCAATCCACGCGTCACGGCGGCGGTCTGAATAAGCCCAGAGCCAGAGGCGTGTAACCTGGGGAAGATCATGATACAAATCAATGACTGTATTCAGAGGGATAAGAGGTCATGTATGTCCAATCATTCAGAGCAGTGTTATCTGAGGGGAATGTCATTAAGGACAGTTTAAAAAAGGATGTTGATATGCATCTTCCGGTAACACTTTACTTGACGGGTGAATTCATAACACATTCATAGCAGCTGTCATAAACTGCACATACAGCATTCATGACTGTTTCATGAGACATGACTCAACATTCATACCAAACCTTTCATGAATGTGGAAGACAGAACGACAACTTGTCAAAATAAAAGTCCAACAATTGCAACGCAACATTGCTGCTTTTGTTCCAAACCTCTTACCTGATCACATCACATCTGAGTCAATGGGCTACTCCAGTGCCAAAAAGACAGAACATGGTCAAGCAAATCATTTTTGTTTCATGTTGTTTCATGAACCTTTGCAGATGATTTCTCATCTTTTACTACTGGGAGTGTCCAACCATTCCAGGTTACACCAGCTGAATGTAGGCTAGTTTACCTCCCAGTGTTAAACTCAGTGATTACGAATACTTCACAACTTGTATAGTAAAGTGACATTCGATATTCATGAAATATTTACAAAGGCTGGAGAGGTTAAATTAATGGTATCCAGGTTACACAAATACAGGTCAGCTGAATGTAGGCTAGTTTACAAAAAACGGCAATGCTGCTTTGCGATTGTTGGACTTTTATTTTCAGAAGTTGTTGTCGTTCTGTCTTCCACATTCATGAAAGGTTTGGTATGAATGTTGAGTCATGTCTCATGAAACAGTCATGAATGCTTTATGTGCAGTTTATGACAGCTGCTATGAATGTGTTATGAACTCACCTGTCAAGTAAAGTGTTACCCATCTTCCTGTGTATGCTGTTTACCATCTCTGAAGAGCTTTCTGCAGGATGCTGAATAAATGATCCTTGTATGAGAACTTGGGTCATTTCAAGTGAGTCATTTCTGTGGTTGCCTTGAAGTTTTATTTGAGGAAAACAAAGCATCGATGGAAAAAATAAAATTGAACACACTTGCAAAACAGTCCCTTTTAAGAGCTTAAAAGCTTAATTAAACAGATCAGTATTACTCATTGCACGGTTCAGCCAGCTTTATCAGAGGCCACTAGGAATAACAGTGGAGAGGGGAGCCACTTCATGGTGGTGGACATCGTGGTCCAAATTTGCTACTTTCAACATTAACTCTAAATGACTTTGCTGCTTATTTGCTTGTTAGTGGCATGCAACCCAAAACATGCATCCACCTTAAAATGCCTTATCAATGCTAAGCAGATGGTCAGAGGACCTGCCCATACTGTGCCCACTACAAAACTCTCTACTCAGTGGTCAGCAGGAACATCACAATGATAAGGGCTTGATTGCAAGACATGGGATTCTGCTAATTTAGAAAAACACCACTGAGTGAGTAAATCCACAGCTCAGTATACAAGGACATACAGTATAGTGGCTGGAAAAACTAAGGACTAGCTGCTGAAATACTGAGGTATGGAATATATCATTTTAAGAGCACAAAGACAACACTTTATCTGTCACTGCAAATGAGTAATGTAACCAAGACAACATTTTTCAGGTCTGGAGAAAGTGCTGGAGCCACATTTTTGTCCTTCAGAGTGGGCTACTCAACTTTGTGAATGAATGAAGACAGACTTTCAATGTGAAAAGAAAGTGTTCTTCGGCTTTGAATTGAATGTCCAATCAGATTGGCTGCTGAATCTTCGCAGGGGAAGTTGCTAAGACCAGTAACTAACAGCAATTATTCAAATAGGCCATCTAACAATTGAGTTGTTGTTTTACACAGAAGAATTTAATAGCATCAATTATGTTTGTTGAATTCACTGAGAATGGTAGGATCAAATTCACTATGCACTTCAGAGCTTTACCCACATTTGACCAGGTGCAGGTGCTAATTTCCAGGCCAGCACATCAAGAGACTCCACTACTGCAGTTCTACAGGTGCAAGCTTGTATGTGTAACCTTCCGCACAATACGCATGGAGGCTTGGCACGAGGCTATATGGAACTTTTATCAGGAAGAGTATCATTTGACAGAGAGAGTCATACAGGATGGAAGACAGATAAACATTTCCAGAGGGCAAAGGATTCTCAATGTGAACCTATACAACAATGGCACCATCATGTTTCAGGGGAAACATATTAATATTGTACCGGAGCATTTTGAAGAATTAAGAAATCATCTTGATGGTATATAAAACTAAAACATTGGGACATCTTCAGGGAGTGCTGGCCAGAAGCGGCATAATTAGTGAGTCCACGCATCCAGCCTTTGGTCAGATAGTCCATACATCGACCATCTGTCATATTTATACTGCTACAGTTCAAGTTCACTCATTTAATAGATAGCTCAAGTTGGCTTGCAGTGTTGTCAAAACATATGTAAAGTTGAGATAATGCTAATTAGCTATTGCCTAAAAAGAAAACTTCGTTTAATCTTCAATTTATAACACATTTTCTCTAAAAGAAATGAATAATCTATCTACAAATTACAGGAACATCTGTATGTCTGTTAATCTGTTATTCGAATATCTCTCGAACCGTTTGTACGATTGATTTCAAACTTGGCGGGTGTCTTGCTACGGACACGAGCATGTGCAGTGCCAAGTCTGACATTGTTTGGATAAGAAATGCGAAAGATATTGATTAATATATATCAGTAAAAGAAGCACACTGAGCTGAGTGACAACCCACACTTAACTGCGCAAACAGCCTTCTTAACATACTTTACATTGTGTTTGTGCCCATGTCTGTAACCAGACACACTCATAGTGCAAGGGTGCACACGCACACACACACTGCAGGATGTGAAATAAGAGATAACAGATCACTTACCTCCATTCTCTCCACTCACTTCCTTACGGATCATGACATACTTCTTCTTTCGCTCTATAGGAACCTGGGATGGAAACAAAACATAAATATTACAAATAAATAAATGTATAAACATTAAACAGTATTTATGGGAATTTGCAGAATATGTTTCTTAATAGTTAACACACAAAGGAAAGCAGAATAATTAAAATAAAGACATGGAAACACAATTCAAGTAAAACCGTACTTACATCAATTTCAATGGGAAAGTTGTACATCTTCTGGATATCTATGAGGTTGTCAAATATAAACTGATTCTGTGAGGTAAGCCAAAAAAAACAAAACAAAAAAACATTGTAAAAACGATCATTTCTGTAGCTTTTTTTGCTCAAGTGTTTGATACGCATACAGGCAATATCCATACATTTTGTAAGGTGAGTTTTTTTTGACTCTCACCTTCTCTGGCTTCTCGGTGAAGAGGAAGCCCTGGTAGAACTTGGTCTCGTTGAAGCTGCAACAGATGAGGGCGATGGCGCAGTTGTAGGCGGCGCAGTGCAGTTGCCTCCTCAGCTCCAGCAGCTGGCTCTCTCCCATCATGTTCTCCGTGAAGGCCTCGAAACACGACCTGCACATCAATAATAACACACATTCAGAAAGACCAGACTTATCTGATAAATAATTATCCATAAAAGTGTTGCTGTCCAATTGATTGACAATGCACCTGAAGCATTTTCGTTCTATTGTCAGCAGATGATATGGTAGAGCACATGGTAACTAGACTAAGTAATAAATACAATGCAACATGGCATATAGTGGACAGAGAAGAACAGCTAGCACTTCAGTATCAATCTGACCAAGGGAATAAACCAGTGAATGTGTGGCTTACTTGAGTAGATTCTTTGAGAGTTCATTACCCTCAGACTTGGCTGCTCCACAGAAGGCCTGGTTGATCTGAGAGTCTTTGGAGTAGAGTTCATCTTTGGGCAGACGGGAGTACAGCAGCTCCATCAGCTTGAAGAAGCCTCTCTTCATCATCACCTGAGTCTCAAAGGTGGCCTCGTTCGACTGGAGGAATAACAACATCTTCCATTTAGACATTACAGTAGGTTACAGTAGCAGGTTGCGCAGTAAGGTCAACACGGCTCCACACCAAATAATTTCTTAACAAGAACAATAATTTCTTAACTTAAACAAAAAGGTCTTTACATTCCATAGATTTACTAGCCTGGGTTTTCCCATGCTGCTTTACGTGCGAGACTTTATTCACGCTGCTAGGCAGCCTGGATTCTATGGACTTCGTTTTCACCTCAACGAAGGAACCAATCACAGAACGGAGGGAGGGCATCAAGACGATGACGACACACCGTAAACCACGTTTCAAATACGAGAAAATGAATGTCTAGTTCCCAGACCCCATCTCAATGAGATGAGCCAGGCTATAGATTTACATCTCTATAATAAAAAGGCAACTGATGTCCCCAAGCCACATAGGCTATACCTTGGTGAAGCGAGCTTGCAGGGTAGCCATGATGTCCGAGATGTTGGTGATGAAGAACTGGCTGAGGGCTCTGGAGCTGCAGTAAGTGGCCAGAGGGAGAAGCACGCGGTCCAGCACCGCCAGCAGCATGGAACGCACTGGAACGTCTCCATCGCGGAACGTCTTGTAGACAGCAGAGAGTAACTCCACCTGCCGCTCAACACTGGACCTGCTCAGATAAGAATCAAGACACATGTACAAGTAGACACACAGTCACACACAAATCATTTATCCTTTCAGATGAGTTTCTGAATAAGGGATTGGAATATATGGTTACACTTTTCTTGACAGTATCGACATAAGAGAGACATGACACTGTCATGAATGTGTCATAAACAAGTCATAAACGTTTATGACATAACGTTTGTTATAACGTCTGTTATTAAGTGACATTTGTTTTTTGTCATAACAAGTTAGGGTTAGAGTTAGAAGTTTGGATTAGGGTTATTGTGTCATGACAGTGTCATATGTTCATGACAGTGTCATGTCACTCGTATGTCGATACTGTCAAGTAAAGTGTTACCAGATATATCAATATGAAAAAAGAATATTAAAAAACAAGAATAGTCATGAACAGGTATCTACAGTATACAATTAAACATCAAGTTCATCAGTTATGCAATATACATATACAATAATATACGTAAACATGACACCACATACAATGACACAGTCTATAATGTTAATAAAGCTACTATTAAGTACATATGTTTATGTGGGTAAACTCTCTCACCGTCTGGCAATCTTTTGGAAGCAAGTCTGGAACAGCTCTTCCATGATGTGCTTCCCATCACGGCACAGAACTCCAACCATGAGCTTCAGCAGCATTGGACTCTGGGACAGTTCCAAGGCATCTAAAAACTACAAACACATTAACATGAACATACTGCCCATAGACATGAACATGGGGACAGCCGTGGCCTACTGGTTAGCACTTCGGACCTGTAACCGGAGGGTTGCCGGTTCGAACCCCGAACAGTAGGCACGGCTGAAGTGCCCTTGAGCAAGGCACCAAACCCCTCACTGTGGGCCAGATGTACGTACATTTGCGAACGTAGCGTTATCAGCGCCATGGACACACCGCAGATTGCGAACGCTGTCAGACCCAAGTTGCCGTCGTATTTATCAATCGTTCAATCCTTAGTGTAAACTGCGTCTTTCTCTGCCTTTCTCCGCCCATAAACGCAATTTACGAACGTCCACAACTAAATGGCAGCGCAGTTGAATGAAGTTAACTGATGACAACATTAAAAAGAATCAAACGTTTAGCGATCATGAAATAATACCATACATGATAAGATGTAAACAAGCAGGGAGATAATGAAGATCAGTAGTTCTACTCAAACTACTTGTGCACGTAGGCTATGGAAGATTGGTCAAATCTAGCAAGTAGGAAAGTTTAAGTGAATGATGTGAAAGTGAAAGTAAGACATTCGAAAGGCCAACGAAAGTTAAGGTTGCTTTTGGTAGTACAAATACTTTCACCACAAAAACTGGTGTTCTAAATAGCGATTCTTTTGTCTTTGAAAGGTTCTCTTATTGACGCATTGAACTGCAATTTGGATTAACACCTGCTTTTACAAGGCGGAAGTATTTAGGCGCAGAATAGACGTGCGCTTTCAGGAGCAGTCTTTGTACATACCGCGGAATACATAACTAGGCGCTCTTTACTCTTCCCTTCCCATCTTTTTACGCTTAACTCCCACTTTCCCCTGGATCCTCCCATGAATGCATATGCATGATATGACAATCGCAATCTGCACTTTCAGCTCCTGCGACAGGCAGTTTGCGCTTTTACATCATTGTGGCCTGTTTGTACATACCTCGCAATGATTTTACACGCACATTGCGAAACAAATACGCCTGAAATGGGCGCAAAAGCGTTAGTACATCTGGCCCTGTGTGTACACTGTGTGCTGTGTGTGTTTCACTAATTCACGGATTGGGATAAATGCAGAGACCAAATTTCCCTCACGGGATCAAAAGAGTATATATACTTATACTTACATATTTGTATGTTTGTATTGCATCTAAAGACTACAAACACATTAACATGAACATACTGCATATAGACATGGACATACTTTGTATGTCCTTTGAAACAATCCGTGTCACTAAACTAAATGGAAAGCCATTCACCTTGCGAACGCAGTCCATGTAGTTGTTGCACTGCAGTGAGCCGCGGGGGAACTCATCCGACTGCATGGGGAAGTGGGAGGCCACCAGCACCTCCAGGGCCCTCTGCAGCTCCGCCAGTGGCTCGGCCGGCAGGACGGTGAAGAATGGCAGCATGATCAGAGCCTGGCTCTGGAAGTGGAGGAATTTGAGGAATGAGTGCTGAGAGAGTGCTGAAAACAGCAGAATCAATGTACATTTTCTATATGTCTATATTGTAGTTTTTCTATACATGTATAATGTATGTTTTTAATACGCGTACAATATACGTTTTATATACCCGTGTTCTGCCCATGTAGGGAGTGATCTCAACTCCAAAAACACATTTCAAGAAGTTCCCCGTGTGGAAGTTAACAGTGACTTAACGGTGACTAGCAAAGGATTCCCTTTGAAAGAAAGGGCCAAAGACACTCATTACAGCGGAATACAAACAGAGGAAGTATTCTGTGGTTAAGGTGCGACAGACTGATCAGAGGCTAATTACTCCCACAGCTGGCAGCTGAACATGGCCTGCTGGGCCTACATGGCCTGTAAACCATCTAAGAAAAGGGGACAGTGTGTATTACAGGCTTCCCACTCTAAGTCAGATGTAAAGATTTCAGAGCAGCTACAGAGCATTCAAGAATATTTTACTTTTTTTAGAGTAGGAGATGATTAAATGGGCATTGAATAAACAAAGTTGGACTAACCACAACTACTCAAACAAGCAGTAAAGCTAATAAACAGATATACACCAATTCTGCAGGGAAATATATCTGTATTAATGTATTTTGGCAAGTAAATTAAACTGCTACAGTACAACAAAATTCCCTGATATTCCATGACTTTGTCCCAAGAATGATCAAATTCCCTGACTTTCCATGTCTGGAATAGACTTTCAAAAATTCCATGATATTCCAGAAATTCCATGACCCATGGGAACCCTGGTATTATTGATGTTAACCTTGAGGTCCAGAGGCAGGCTCATGTCGATGATGAGGGTGGTGAAGGTGGTAAAGACTGGCTGGAAGGCCTGGTGGTTGATGTTCGAGCACACCGAGGAGTCAATCTACACACGACAAGGACACAGTTCAGATGGGTGAAGCGAATTACGAGAACTTTGCAGTAGTAAAACTGCACACCAGTACATCCATTTAAAGGACACCTGGCAAATGAAGGAAGACTGTTTAGACTGCTTGTGGTATTGCATGAAAACTGTTGAGAAGGTTAGGAGTCTACTACATAGAGCAACAATTTTGGGGAAATGACAGAAGGACTATTTCTGGTGACAATGACACTGTTGTTTACCATAAGACTGGCACTCAAAATACAAAACAAAAAGAGACACTTGAATATCGTGAGTCAAAAAAACACGTTCAGCTCCCGTATATGGAGATAACCATTTGTCCATAGTTTCTCTATTAAAATGGATGAATGATGACATGTTAATAAAAGTGAGTGAGTGCAGTCCAGTGTGTGCAAAGCAGGTGTGGCATCTTAACTGTTGTACCTGCAACACTTTGGAGAGGAGCGTGAGGGTGGCTGTTTTGCTCTGGGGAGAAGAGGCGGGGCTCCCCCACCATGGCCTCAAGGACTCCCACTTCTGGAGAATCTGCTCGGCCAAAAGCGTGCCCTGACTCCGCCTCACGGCGCGCTCCCGGAAACTGTGGTCCAACATTCCGTTTAGCAGAATGCTCACCTGGACCCAGCCCAAAACCATGTTATCTGTTCCATCAGCCTCCTTTAAGACCGTCATTGTCTCACCATGCTAAGAGTTCAGTTACATAGGCTAACTACAGGATATAAAACAAGGAGGTTAAAACCAACCTCAATTAATTCACATCAAATCAAAATAATTCCTTCATCACTACTGTAATAATGAGCCCTTTATTTATATTCAGCTGTAATAATGAAAGTTATGTAACTGCTTTAAAAAGTGTACAGTTGACTATCTGCTCATTTTAAACCAATGGTCTGTTCAGTACCATATCAGTGCATCAGCCTTACCATGCAAGAGTTTTGGGTGGCAGCAATCAGCAGCAGTGGCACAGAAGCATCCAGGCAGCGCAGCAGCTCAGCATTGATGGTGGAGTAGAACAAGCTGTAGAAGTATTCGCCATGGGAGAAGCTCAGGAACTTAGGGTTCAGACTGCCAGACAGTGGCACCGACAGAGAGATGGTGTTCAGTAACAGACCCACTACCTGCTCACTCTGGAGACAGAGAGAGAGAGAGAGAGAGAGAGAGTGAGAGATAGAGAGCGAGAGACATAAAGAGAGAGAGAGAGAGAGAGAGAGAGAGATAGAAAGGGAGAGAGAGAGAGAGAGAGAGAGAGTGAGAGATAGAGAGCGAGAGACATAAAGAGAGAGAGAGAGAGAGAGAGAGCGAGAGATAGAAAGGGAGAGAGAGAGAGAGAGAGAGAGAGAGAGACAGAAAGAGAGAGGATGGGTTATTCAGAAAATAGAGGACAATGCAATTAGAAATTATTAGTCTCACACAACACTACCAAATATAACTACCAGTAACTCCAAAATGCCATAACAAGTTTCACATTTCGGTCAGTCGATACAGATTTCAGGAGGTTCCGCCTCACCTGTCCACCCAATGAGAATGATAGCTGAACAAGCCCCTCAGCCAACTTCCTGCTGCTAACATCCATAGATGGGAGGGACTTCCTGTCCTCTCCAGGGGCTATGCCTTTATAAATGGCCAGAAGCAACCTGGAGCCCAGAGAGTGGCTGTAGCTGGCATCCTGGGAGACAAAGCAGAGATGACTCCCATCCCATAATGTCAAGGGTTAAAGGTCTGCAGAGGTACTTGACAGAGCCAAACATACAGTATGTGAATGCAACCTAAGACAATTACCTAAGAGACAATACAACAATAATTCACAATGGGCAACACTTGGATGGTCTGTCTGCTATATAGACTATCTACAGATAATCAGATTAGACACAAACTATCTGTTGACACTCTGTTAACAACATATGGGGTTATGGGTTGGGTTTGGTTAGATGATATTCAGTAATTAAACAAAAATTCCATTGACTGAATTTGATTGTCAACAAAACTTCTCAGTAGGTGGACTATCCAAATGAAGTGCTACCTCACAATGAAACTCTCCACATGGGGGGCAGGACCAGACCAAGTGTTGGGTAGAGGCACTATCATGACAATCCTATGATTTCCCTAAATCCTTGGAAAGGTGATTCTGTATAGTCTGCAGTTAATGTTGTTCTACCTTATTGTGAAGTACAGTGGTAAGAAGGCCGGCCTGGTGAAGCTGCTTGCAGGCAGAGAGCATCATCTCGGTCTTAGTGTGGCTACCACGAGTGTCCGGATCATAAAAATCAACTGCACACAGGTCCTCCACACTGAAAGAAGAATAAAGAAAGACGTGACAGAGAATGAGAGGAACGCAACGAGACAATGAAGGAGGGGGGTGGTACCAAGAGGGACGATACTTCTACTACTGATACTCAGTCATGCACAGAAAATCATAAGCCACAAAAACCAACACAGTCAAGTACTGCTGATTTTTCAAGTAAAGTACTACAGATGACGTCACATTCACATCTGATAGAACATAAAGCATATTCCAAGGAGAGAGTGTGTGTGTGTGTGTGGGTCTGTGTGTGTGTTGAACTATGACCTTTGAGCGGAGATTCTCTTTCTGAGGCTGGCCTCCAGGTTCTGTCTGTAGGGAGAGGAGGCCAGAGCCTTGAGCAGGGACACACACACTTGCGGCAGGTGGGTCATCACCTCCAGGTCGGCCATGTCAAACCCAATGGAGGAAGGCTCGCACACAGTCATTGCAACCAGTTCAAAAAAGGCTGGGTTGAATATGTCATCTTCTAACAACTGAGGGGGAGGGAGCAAAAGTATTAATTCCATAATATTTCATAAAATCACCTTTGTTCGTTCATTTTTCAAAGACGTTTTCAGGTCAAATTCTGAATGGGCGCTTAGTTACAGTATCTTGACCAGACATCAGCTGCCCTTGTCATACCTTCCAAGTGTCTTGCTGGCACTTGACCAGCACCATAGTGGTGAACTCCAGCAGCCTTACGATGATTGTGCACTTGCTGTAGGAGTAGAGCTCCCGCTCGCGGGGGCTGAAGAGGGAGGGTGGCGCCCCCGTGTGGACACAGCACTCTGCTGCCTCCAGGTCCTGTCCCGCAAGCTCTGTGAGGAAGAACTGCAGTGCCGGCAGGAAGCTTGACTTCTCCTCTGACCCTGGAGGGAGGTAAGGAACGGAGAGACTATTTAATTGGGAGAGACACACATCGTCACTCTTTTACATATCATGTCAATGTCAAATTAGGTCGTTCTACCTTGAGGGATAGTAAATGTACTAAAGTAGAAGGGAAGCTTTATATGGCAAAACTTGAACATTAGGTGAAGCATTGTTCAGTTTTTCTCTTTCCCCTTTTACTACCAAGAGCCGTTTCCGTCCACTTTGATTAAACAGAGGTGCGTCGCTATAATCACCCAGAATCTGCTGCGGCTGAATGAGGCGCAGCCCTGTGAAGGTGTTGTAGCAGTCCAGGGCGGCCAGCAGCACGTCCATCCACTGCAGGGTGACCCTGACGCTGAAGGGGGCCTGCAGGGCCCTGAGAGTGGGCTGGTTTAGCAGGCCTCCCCCCTCCAGCCTGGACACCAGGAAGCCCACACCCTGCTTCCTCACCTGCTCCTCCAACCACTGGGCAGGGGAGCTCTTCCCTGGGGTAAACAAACAAACAACAAAACAAATCAACAGAAACATAGATCAGATTAATCAGAATCCGGTGGAGTGGAAGCCACAGGTTTAAGTTGTGTAAGATGGTGGTGGTCTACCGAAGGTTGAGAGTTCGATCCAAGCCACCATTGTGTTCCAAAGCAAGACACTTAACCCCAAACTATCCCTGCAGTTAGATCCCTGCAAGTCTCTCTGGATAAGAGCGTCAGCTAAATTATGAATAGTACTTATGAAGTTTGTCTTGTGGTTCTCTAAGACCTCCTGAGATCAGAACCATTCCCTGACACACAATTCATAAACATAAAGACAATATTCTCAAAATTGCTAACCGTGTAAGTTCTATAGGTGTAGATCCACAATGCTGTGCTTACCTGGCAGTAAAGGCACAAATTCGTAGAAGAGCTCCATGCATTTGTGTCTACATTCGGTCTGTGGTCGGCCACACTGCTCCAGCAACCACAACACCACCTCCAACAGGGAGAAGGCTTTGTCTGGAGGAAACCCTCTGTGTGTGAGAGAGAGAGAGAGATAGAGAGAGAGAGAGAGAGAGAGAGAGAGAGAGAGAGAGAGAGAGAACATACTGCATGATGCACAATAAATACACGTTAAAGATAAAGGGGAAAGTGGGAAAGCTCCACAACATTGTAGCGATTTCAGAAACCAACTCAATTTCAAAATGGCTGAATTAACAAACCCCCTTTGGACACCAAACATGAATAAAATCTACGATTCAGAAAAAAATGAGCTCTAGAAGAGATGGTGCTACCAGAAGAGAGGACCTACCTGGGCACACGTCGCTTGGAGCTCTGGCTGAGGGAGGCAGCCTTCTGCTTGATGATCCTCTTCAGGTGCTCCAGGGCACTGCTACACTGCTGCACCGTTCCTGCAGGGGCAGAGCGCACACCATGCGGGAGTCAGGGTCACAGGCAAGATCAGAGTCACAACCATAGGTCACAACATGGTCCTACTAACAAGTAGTCCATAACAGTGTCTATATACTGTACTGGTCTCCAAACCACAATCAGTGGACAGAGCCCCAAGTGCTCAAGAGCTCCTGTGTGCACAAGCATAGACAGAAAGAGAGAGGGGAAGCAGGTAGCACGCAGCAGCCTTACCCATTGCCTTCTCATCTGCGTGAGCTAGTGCCAAGCTCTCCACAAACACCACAAGAACTTCAAAGACAAACTGCTCCACCAGGGAATTCTCCTCCCTGACAGACCAAAAACACAGCATCATCGGAACATGAATTAAACAGAGAAAACCAAAAAAATACACCAGAGCACGATTCGACATATTCCAAGTCCATGGAAGTGCCCGACAGCACACACCACACCCACTACATCCCACTTGTTGTCATAGGGATGAAAACGAGCTTTACCTGAACTGCCTGTAGATGCTGTTGAAAGCCAGTGCGGCGCCCAGCCTCTTGAAGACGTTGGGGTGCAGCGCCAGGCTGTAGATGCGCTTGAAGAGGGACTTGATGTTGGCCGGGCTCTTCTCCTGCTGCTTGGGCGTGGTCTGCTTGATGGACCACCTCACAAACTCCTGGATGCAGCGGCCGCTGAAGTCCCGCAGGGTGCTGTCCAGAGGGTCTATCATGCCATCCTAGACAGGAGAGGCGGATGGCAGATAACATTGGCAGTTTAGTTAGAGATGAATAACGGCAATAAGTGATGTCTTTACAAAGCAGTATACAGAACTTGGCCCAATGGCCCACGCAGCTGCTTACCATGATGGCCTCCAGCACGGCAACTGTGTCCTGGCTCTCAAACTTCTTGTTGTTGGTGAACCAATGGATAAGCTGCATGACCAGAGGCTCAAAGAGCTGCCTCGTCACCTGAAACAGTTGTAAAAATACATTTGCTTAGAATGCAAAACAAGATTTTTTGACAAAAAGCTAAACACAAATTTTGCGTAACAATGTGTAGAATACAACAGGTCACAGGTATACAGTACTATAGATATTGTTGGACCATAATGGTCCTTGCGAGATTAATTGCTTTACCCGAGCAGTGAGAGATCAAATGCATAGACATAGAACTGTATACATAAATTCATACATAGAATCATACATATGAATTCATTCAATGAATACATATTAAATACCTAAGCACATACACACACGTGTGAGATACACTTTTAACAAAGATAAAAAGGACCTCTGACCTGGTCCACGTCACAGGCCAGTCGCAGCAGCACGGGGAAGACGCGCTTGTGGAGGTTGTACATGGGAGGATTGGACTTGTCCCCTTCGGCCATCTGAGCTCCCTTACCCACCATATACACCACCAGACTGTGGAGCAGCTCACAAGCTGCCACCTGGGTACACACACACACACACACACACACACACACACACACACACACACACACACACACACACACACACACACACACACACACACACACACACACACACACACACACACACACACACACACACACACACACACACACAAAAAGTCCAGAGTTACATGGATATCAAACACAAACTGAACACCATTCACAATAATCAAAGACTTATGGAATCAGTTGCAAATGTAATCCGTCCACATCCCATATTTCGCACCTTGGTCTGTCTGTCGCTGGAGGTCAGTGCCAGCTCTGTGATGCGAGGCAGGAAGCAGTCCAGGTAAATGACGGGCTTCATGTCTGAGAAGGGCACGGCAAAGTTCAGCCTCCTCTCACTGTCCCACGCCACAAACTTCTTCATCATGTCCTCCGCAGAGATGGCTGAAGAGGAGGGGGAGAGGGATAAACAATACTGAGCGATTAACCTAGATCTACATTACCCCCTTATCAAGTAAAATGCTTTAGTATGTGTCAGAATTTGTCTTTGGTCAACATTATACCATAGCATTATAAGCAAACAAGACCCCAGATAATCCATGTTCATGAGAACTGATGTTAATTGAGGGATTCCCCCTCATAGTTGAGTGTCAGACACAACAAAGTGCAAATCTGTATATGGGTTAGTATCTGTATGGAGCTCACCGGTCACCAGACTCCTGTTCAGCTGCCCTCCGAGGTGGCCCAGGAGTCGCACCACCCTCCTCCTCACCACTGCGATGGGCGACTCGTCTCCCTGTGACAGACACAAAGAAACCAACATAAGCACACCACACAAACAAGTTTGCTCAACTGCCGCTCCTTGTAGATAGTAGTGTTGTTGTAGGGTCTGGTGTTATGAGTCATAAACATAGTATCACTCTGTCTCGCTGGAGTAACCCTGCTTATTTCACACAAAATACAGCAAATATATTCACATATGTGTGTGTGTGTGTGTGTGTGTGTGTACTTCTCGGTGTACAGTAACTACCATAGGCAGGTGCTTTGCCCTCTTCAGCAGTCTCATCATCACTCTCCCATAACTCTTCTCAGTGCCAGAGGACAGACACATCACTTCCATACCACTCTCCTCTTTGTCTGAAAACAATGAACACATGATTTCATTCATTTAGTCTATTTCAGCTACTCATCTTCATGTCCAATGACAAATCACACAACGGCGCGCCCTCAGCACGACAGCTCAGAGTAGCTTGCTGGCCAGTGGTGCTGCAGTACTCACCCCCAGCGGCTGTTTTCAGGTAGCCGTCCAGGTGCGGCAGGATGTCGCCATAGTGGGGCTGCATGGTCTCGCGCGGGATGTGTGAGGACCAGAGCTCCAGGGCATCCAGCGCAGCCGTGGCCAGGGGCGCGTGGCTCAGACCCAAACGCAGGGCAGCCTGGGGTCAGGAGGTCAAAGGTCAATCAGAGGATTTAAATCCTTTAACAATGTTTTTTTTAATATATATTTCATGCAGAGAATAAGTAAGCCCTGAATGCAGTAACACTGGCTGCACTCTGGAACTGTTGCAGCGCAGTTACGTATGTTTGTTAAGGAAGGGTCAAAGAAGTCCTTTCAAGAAAGTCTTTGGGAAAAAATAATCATATAATGTCGTAAAATAATCTTTAAATTAACCTGAAGGGCAGGGATATAGGCCTTGATGTCCAGCGCCACAACATCATGGTGCAGCGACAAGACAAATGTCAGGCAGGCAGCTAGCAGCTCATCCTTATACTGCTTAATACGCACTGACACCTGCAAGGAGAGCAGAGATAGTACATATCAGACATATTCAGCATTAAAATGTTATAATTCAGGTCAAATTAATTTCTCTAGGTTCTGTATAAGTTCTTAGAGATTTGCCTTATTATTACCTCTTTTCCAAACTTGGACACAAGAGCAAAGCAGGCACATTTAACTGGATCCTTGTCCTCTTTAGCTTTGTAGCTCTTGGGGCTAATACCCTGTCAAGGAAATATTGGTGGTCAACAACAAAGATCATGTCAAATACCGTACCGTATGTGTACCTTCTTATAACACATCAGTAGATGTTCATAACACATTCGAAAGGCACAATTCATCACAACAAATTAAGTCCCAGACATAGAGGGTCTTTGCTACATTCAATAATGTTTTTAAAACACCCATCCTCTGTTTGTTACCTGGAAGTATTTGATCTTCTTGGCGATTGTCATGGTGAGGGAGAGCAGCCGGTAGAAACCGCTGACCAGTGGGAAGCGGATGGACTGGAGGATGAGCTCGTGGCTCAGAGGGTACACCCACTGCTCGAAATACTCCAGCCTCTTCTGGGACAGCAGCTCACTGCAGGCGGCATCATCATCATCATCATCATCATCATCATCATCATCAACAACAACAACAACAACAACAACAACGTCAGTGGAGAGGGCTCAAGCACGGATCAAGATTCCAAACTTCCCCTTCGTAACGCAACTGACTCAGACAGCCCCAGACAAGTCAGCTACAGTGATCATTGCCAGTGAATTGTTAAACACAACTATTAGTGAAAATAAGCTGCTTTATGCCTTGAGATTGTAACACAGGACATTTTGTGTGAACTAAGCAGTTCACTATTTTTGGCCTTCTACTACCTGCTGAAGTCCACCAGGTTAATAAAGGCGGTGAAGTCTTTAGGTCTGTTGGGGATGAGATGGGCGGCAGGATCTGATGACGGCACAAGGGCGCTGCCTCCATCAGTCTGACCCTGTGGTGGGAGAAAATCAACACAGCTTAAAGCAAGAGGAACCTTTAGGCATCTAACATGCACAGGTAGCTTCGCTGAATGGCTGTGGGTGGATAAATGTGCAGTAATGTACATGTATGTAAGCATTTAGCATTTGGGAGCCAGACCTGCCCTGCCTCCTCCTCCATGTTGATTTTCTGCACAGAGAGATCCAGCTTCTCGATGACCTTTATGACGGACTTCACCACCTCATCGTACAAAAGTCGATTCAAGGAGGACAGGTTGGAGTTTTGGGACTCTAGGGTTCCATCCAAAAACCCAGTGTGCTAAAAGACAGAATGGTCCAACATGCTTTTAGGACATCTGCATATCAAGCCTAGTCATGGACTTCAGGGACTGTGACATTAATTCACTTCCAAATCAAATCAATGAAGAGGGTGCATCTAAATCATAAACTTGATGTCTTACAGTGAGATTTTCACAGTCTAGAATTCCCCTGAAAAGATCGAGATAGTCCCGGCAGGATGGAACCTTCCATTTCCCAGTACGCATCTGGGAGGACTCCCCACCTTCCCCCTGTGAGGGATCACCCTGAGAAGTGCCACCATCCTGAAACACAGGAAACTGTTCTTAAAAAGAAACCTTCTAAATTAGTGATGAAAGAACCACAATGTATGACTAATCTATGGGTGCCACAAGGTCGACCCCCTTTTGTGCATGTGGCTGTGGTCCAACCAGTATGGCATGCACACAATATGTGTGAATGGATATCTTTATGCAAACTAGGTTTAAACTAGTTCATTAGCATGTCACAAAGATAGCTGTCCCAACATTCCTGACTCACCTCTAGTTGAGGTATCGGCTTTGAACAAACACGGATCAATCCCTGGTGCACTGTGGGAAAAAAATAACAATACACAACCAATAACACCACCAAAAGCCACAATACTTACATTAAAGCTTATTACAAGGGTCAATAATTTAGTCATCTCCAATATGCTTTATTTACGTATACCGTATTTTACAGACTATAAGTCACACTTTTTTTTCATAGTTTGGCTGGTCCTGCGACGATATATATTTATATATATATGTTTTTTTCCTCTTCATCACACATTTTTTGACTGGTGCGACTTATACTCCGGTACGACTTATAGTCCGGAAAATACGGTATATTCTTATACACCTAGATATACACTGTAGAGTTCTCAACGGGCCTGAAAATTACAACCCGACCCGACCCGGCCCGTGGCTTTTAAAGCCCGGACCCGATGTAAGCAGACACATCAACATGAATTATCTGCCCGAACCCGGCCCGCGGCCCGACGTAAAACATAGGCTACGTTTTGACTGTTAAACCCTGACTTTATTTAGGTGAAGATTCAACACATTAGCGTGACAATTTACTTAAAACGGTGATTTTCTCCACTTCTGGCGTATTGTGACGGAAGAACCATGCCAACTTTGGATGCGGTTATCTTAGCGATAGTTTTTGCAAAAAGCCTACCCTCGATATACATATCGTTGGAAAGCTTAGTTCATGGCCGTTCATGTGAGCACAATAACTTAATTTTGTAAATTTTACCAAAGCGACTGGTTTCGCCTTGCAGGGTGACATTTCATCAGCACCTTGCATTTTGAGCATTGCACATAACCTGTAGAATTTTCATCAGAATCCAGCACCACTCCAAACACTTTCCAGACCTCTGATTTCCCCACTCCTGTAGTAGCGACGGTGAATTCACCTGCGGGAAGTTTAGCCTACTTTTCACCAACTCCATCTTCTTCTCCAGGCTAAAGGCGTGCACGCAGCGTCTGCCCCTGCCCCTCTCCATGATGCACGTTGCACGCAGCAGCAGACCTTCTTTACGGTGAACAGCTGCGATGATTAATAAATGTTTTTTTTTTTCACTGAGCAGGAAAGATTAAGCCCGAGGTCCGACCCGACCCGAGTCATTTGCTTATATTTTCGACCTGAACCCGGCCCGAACCTGCGGGTCCCGTCGGGTTTGTCGGGCCGACCCGACCCGTTGAGAACTCTAATACACTGTACATACAAAAGCATTGGGACACCTCTCATTATACCCTCAGGACCGTCAATTGGAATCCCATTCTACATCCATAGGTATTAATATGGAGTTAGTTCACCCTTTACAGCTGTAGCAGCTTCCATTGTTTTGGGAAGGAGTGTCTGTGGAAATGTTTGCCCATTTAGTATTTTTTTGAGGTCAGGCACTGATGTTGGACAAGAAGGCCTGGCTTACAATAATTGTTCATTGAAGTCCTTGTGGGTGTAATGGTAGGTATCCCAATACTACAGTTTATAGTCTCTCTTCTCTCAATATGTGTGTGTGTATTGTTTACTGAATATTTCTCCCATGATGATAATTCACACGCGCAGACACAGCAGCGAGCAAGGAAAATACAACAGCAAGAGAGGAAAAACAGCTGCGAGCGAACTTATTTGCTTGTGAAGATGTTTCACTGAGCTCTCGAAAAATAACGCCATACTCTGCTTTGACTGATCTCCCCCTAACCAAACTGCCTCATGAGCCTGGTGTCACTACCTTGGACGGCCATATTGCCCCACCCTCCTGCTTACCAACAGAACTGATGAAGCTCCACAGCACTGGACCCTTGGCTGCCATGGCAACGAGCACCTTGATGATGGCTCGGCAGGTGGTGTGCTGCATCCGCTGGCTGTACTGGGGGAAGCTGTCCATTTGGACCACCAGGAGCCGCTCCAGGACTGGTGTGTAGACCTCAGGGATCTGCAGTTAGCCAGGAGACACTTTGTCAAATGGGCCAATCTGTGATCGATAGTCGATACAGAGGCAAATGTCTTTTACTAATCCAATTGTCAGAAGAGTCCTGATGGAGACGAAACAACTAACTCTTTCGTTCTTAAAACCAATTTCAAGTTTTTGCCTGAAATTGCACAGCACGTGCTTCAGGGGCCACTGTTCCCACCTAGTTTGCCCTATAATCAAATGCTTGACCTCTTTGGGAAGCTGAGACACTGTAATTTATTGGGAAACAATCAGAATAACTGTGTGGTGTACTAACACAGAGTAACTAGAATATTGGCTAGGCTAGAATATTGTTTTTTCTTTCTGCCGGATTACAAGCATCTCTGAACTGACCACATTTCAACCCTCTAAAGCACTTGATGACTTAGAAACACAACTGAGCCCTAGCGCCGTGGCCTACTGGCAGGGGCGCAGGAGACACAGGGGACGTGGGGGATATGTCCCACGCAGTGCTGAAGAGACAGCCGTTTTGGACTGTTTGATTATATTGCTAAATGTTGGGACTGATGGGCACTGAAATCTGGGAGATATTTGATGGTTCACTGTTAAGTTTCATGCAGTTGAAAAAGTGTCGGGATTTCCACTGCTGTTTATTGCGAGACAAGGGAGCCCTTCATTGAATAGGGGTTGTGCTGTAATGGAAACCTTTTTGCATATACAAGTAGCCTAAATTGAGTTATTGTTTAATTATGCATGATTTAGTAATTTTTTTAAAATAAAATTCGTAGGCTGGAATGCCTTGAGTCGCAACAATTGTGTTTAATAGGCTTCAGCCTCTGGCAATTAGCTCGAAAGGGGCGGCAAGAGAATGAGCTTGAGAACGTGTGTTGGAGACCCATGGTAGGAAAACGACTTTTCTTTGCCAACCGTAGGCTATTAATCCAACCAACATACAATACAATACAACATATAATAAAATATTAAGAAGAGGTTCAATTTTTAGCTTGTGACTATCCCCAAAGTATGAAGGCCCTATAGGTTCCTTGTTGAAGGTGGTAGTCTTAAAAATCCAAGGCACACTGATGTTGATGAAAGAAGTTAAAAATCCTTTATTTTAAGGGATAACGCCTACGCGTTTCGACTGCAAATCAGTCTTCATCAGGGCAAGCCCCTGATGTTTGCCCTGATGAAGACTGATTTGCAGTCGAAACGCGTAGGCACCTGATGTTTTCTTCAAACAATTGACCCAACGCAGCACTCTCCTTTTCTTCAATTTTTGACTATTAAGAAGAGGTTATTTCATTGACTTAAATCGAACAATGTCTTCTAGTGGACTAATGGCAATTGTTGGTATGGTAGGCAATTGTTACCCCGTCTTGTATGGGAACCTGCCTTTATTTGTCCTGCTATAAATAGAATCAATCCCGGGCATAATTTGAGGATTTAGCCAAGTAGTGAAAACAATTGTTTGAAAACAATCAATGGTATTATCTTAATATTCTGGCAAGTTTAAAATATGATGGTCGAAAGTGGGCCAGAGGTAGCGATCCGATATCTGGAAATCTGATCTCACTATGGGTTTGTGTTCACAATTTGGTCCCCCTCACTTTCAAAATATCTCCTGCGCCCCTGCCTACTGGTTAGCGCTTCGGACTTGTAACCGGAGGGTTGCCGGTTTGAACCCCGACTAGTAGGCACGGCTGAAGTGCCCTAGAGCAAGGCACCTAACCCCTCACTGCTCCCTGAGCGCCGCTGTTGTTGCAGGCAGCTCACTGCGCCGGGATTAGTGTGTGCTTCACCTCACTGTGTGTTCACTGTGTGCTGAGTGTGTTTCACTAATTCACGGATTGGGATAAATGCAAAGACCAAATTTCCCTCACGGGATCAAAAGAGCATATATACTTATACTTACTTACTTATACTTGTGAAGGTGTGTGTAAAAGTAGATCAATATTGAATGAAAATATGAGTATTTTAGACCATTATTTTCAAAGGCATGCTCATTAGTGAGGTTGTTTAAGGCTCAGTCATTTCAAATTTGTGTTAAAGTTTGGTTTTCACTTCCAAGTTGAAGTTTAGGGTCTATAGAACAATTTGAGTCCGAGTGTCAAACACACAGATAAAAAATGGCCTCTGGGGGGCGCCGTAAAACTGCTACAACTTTCCATTAGATTATCCAATTTTAACATATGAGGTATGTATGGATTCAGAATTAAAAGGAGAAACTGGTGTGCTAAGCATTTGGTTACCAGATTAAAAACACACTTTATAATAAACACACTTTTAGCCCATGGACAGCAAAATTTTGCTTTTTTTTTTAGATAAAGGGTGGAAATTGACTGATTGACTGATAGACTGTCTGTCCAATCAGAGGGGCCTGTATGATGCCTCTTTACTTTGTACAATTTTGAGATGGGGTTAAATGGGGGTTTCTGGGCTATAGGGCCAGATAATATCGGTATTAAACCGATGATGTATCATCTTGAGGGTCACCAAGTCCCCAAAAAATCTTCAAAAGTGACCTCACTGCTAATAGCTTATTTAGAGGGCATGCAGGTAAAAGCCTGTCCAGCCATTTAACTACTAATGTAAATGGCAGGAGTTACTGAATGGTACAGTGACTTTGTCTGGAAGTGTGGTCTATTGTCAGATGAAATGAAAATTGAGCTCTTTGGCTAGAAACTTTAGATGTGTTTGGTGTACATAGAAGAATGGCTATACTGAAAAGAACCCCATGCCTAATGAGAATTATGGTGGAGGGGCTGTGCTATTGTGGGGCTGTTTTTATTCCCAAAGGCCTTGAGAACCTAATTAAGGTGCATGGTGTCATGAACACCAAGAAAAACCTGAACATTTTCAAAGGAAATCTGCCAATCTCTGCCAAGACACTAAAAGTTGGTCATGATTGGATCATTCATCAGGTCAATGAACCAAAGCAAATGTCCAGATCAAAACAAAATTGTTTGCTGAACACAAAATCATGCTCCAGACATTGCCATCTCAGTCCCCTGATCTAAACTCCATAGGAAAACAGTGGGGTGAGTCAAAGAAGAGTGTGGACCTAGGAATCTGGACGATCTGGGGAGATTTTGTAAAGACAAACGGTCTTAAATCCCTTGCTTTGTATTCTCCAACTTTATGGGGTTTTATTGGCAAAGGGAGGCTTAAGAAGTTACAAGCAGGGGTGCCAATAATTGTGAGCAATGTGTTTTTGCAAATATTTATTTCTTTATGAGATTTTCCTTTTTCTCCAAATAAATTTGCTTCCCTTCAAGGTTGGATTTTTCCTCATTTCTTTCATTGTGAGATTACAATAAATTAGAGTTTTTAAATTAAAATTAAAGTTTTTAGTCAACTTTAACCGAGGTGCCAATAATTCTGGAGGGTACTGTATATAATTGCTATAATTATTGCTATAATTTTAAACTATATTTTCTGATTCAAAGCTGAACAACTGAACAACAGCTGAACTACAGCTATAAAACGGACTAAAAGCTAGATTCATGTCAATTCAGGTTGGTTTTTACAAAGTTAAATTGTGTTTTGTTTTATAAATCATGATATTGAATTATGCAGTGCAAGATGCCTCAAAGACAGTAGACAAATGCAGAAAGAAAGCCACAAAAGGCAGTGGATCTCTCTCTCTCTCTCTCACACACACACACACTACACATACAAACAAATAGATAAAGATTTCACCTGGTGGGGTAAATGATATATACTATAGTATGATGTAGTTTGTTGTAAGATTCCATGTTGAATTCTGTTTCAATATGGGTCGCTATTGGATTGAACTGTAAATTAAGCTGACATATGTTTAAAAATCTTGTTTCATGTGCCCCTTTTTCAATTTGAGCCCCTAGCCCTCCAAAGGTCTCTGCACGGCCCTGATATAGAGAGCTAGGCAATGCCCATGATGATGACTGAGCTGTGTAATGGGTCTGTTGCCTACTTTAGGCTATCACGACTACTTCATGACTACCTAAAACCGTCTTTATTCAGAAACTGTGTCATTGGTCATTGATTTATGTACTCAAAAATAGCCCTCTAGCCTTTTTCACAAGCCTGTATTACGCAATGGGTTCCTCAAAATTCCACGCACATTATTATTGATTTACTTTCTTCCAGATATAAAGTTCTTTTGTGATTTTTTTGTGAATAAAATGATGGCTTGATTGAAAAAAGTTGGTACTCATGATCCTAAATTCATAAACTCAAAGTTGCAAGTTGGGTGCTTAATATCACATCGGCTTTATGCAGCCATATTTGTGTATGGGTATCCTAGGTATCTTTGTGCTTCAGGGATATTCTGAACAACGATCTTAAATCGAGTTGAGTGATTACCCAGGCTTTATTTACAATAACTTTAAAAATTATGTTTCATTGCAACTTTGAGGGCATTTCCTAACCTGACCCTAGCCAGATGAATTTCGCTCCGCCTAGCTCCACTCATCCATCTGGAACCGATCCATTGAAATGTTGCTTCAGAAGGCTGGACCTAATCAAAAAATGCTTGCATATGATTGAATAAGCCACTTGTCCGTCATCTATTGACGTGCTACTTCAACCACTCTCATCGAAGCCAACCCGTGACGCTGATAACGGTCTCACAGTCGCTTCTACGCTATGTCACATCTATGAAACTCCCGCCCTGCGTCCTGATTCGCTAAACCATAAAGTTGGTTGGAGAAATCACTCTCAATGGAAGAGGTTCCAGATGGATGTGAGTGAAGCTAGGCGGAGCTAAGCGGAACGACATTCATCTGGCTAGGGCCAGGTTAGGCATTTCCACCATTTATCTAAAAAAAAAAGCACAATTTTTCTGTCCATGGGCTAAAAGTGTGTTTATTATAAAGTGTGTTTTTAATCTGGTAACTAGTGCTTAGCTCACCAGTTTCTCCTTTTAATTCTGAATCCATACATACCTCATATGTTATATTTGGTTAAACTAGTCAAAAGTTGTAGCAGTTTAAATATTTTGCAGCGCCCCCTAGAGGCTATTTTGTTATCTGTGTGTTTGACACTCGGACTCAAATTGTTCTATAGACCCTTCACTTCAACTTAGAAGTGAAAACCAAACTTTAACACCAATTTGAAATGACTGAGAAAATTACACATACATACGACCCCACTACATGCGTTTTGTAAAATTATCTATGGAAACTCCTCATAGGACTTTTGGACGGACAGGCCTGCCTCCACTGCTTAAAAAAATCCTAGGAAACACTGAACTTGCATTACTGACAATGGAACAAATTTCAGCTTCACCAATGACGACCCTTCACGAGAAAGATCTGCACATTTAATTGAATGGACACAGACACTGTACCCTGTCCAGGTGTACGAGGACACTGGCGATGGAGTCCAGGAAGCTGGGGAGCTGGTAGATGTTATCATCATCCCGGTCTGACTCAGTGAGGTACATCTGCTTGCAGCGCTGGATCAGCTCTGTGTACATTAAGTCCACGTCCTGTGGGCAGACCACCTTACACGGCTGCAGAAGACCAAAGGAAAGGCATGGATATGTGGTCACACTATAATCACTTGCTCATTAATACATTAACTTGATAACTCAATAACTTGATTTCTATCTTTAGTCCTCATTTAATATGTCTACCTCTATACTTATACTGAACAGATGCTCTTATGTGAAATTACTATAAGGTCGTTTTAAATCTAATCCATTTTAATAGTGGGTTTGATGATGGGTATGACAAAAATGCTTGAAAATAAAACCTACAGCAGCAAAGAGCCCATATCCTCGTATGGCAATGGAGAGCTCCTTGTTAGAAGAGTCTAAGGTCTTAATGATGGCACAGAATTTCTGCATGAAGAACTTCAGCTTGCTTTTGTGCTCTTCAATGTTTTCTGCTACCAGTACTGCAACCTGTTCAGGGTTAAAGATAGAACAAGAATTAACAAACTAACAAAATTCAAGATTCAACTGTTATAGAGTAATCAATTTGTGGTAGCTACCATAGTTAACAAGTCATCCACCCAGGTTAACAAACTAGACGTAACTTTACACAATTTCAAACTTCAGGCATCAAAATTCTAGACACATTTACAAGGAAGTGTATTGTCACATGCATATAGTTACTAGATGTAAATGGGGGGTAAAAAGTGCAGTAGAAGAGGGGTTTAGTAGATTAAGTGGCAAGGGCTGCATTAGATAGGTGGGGGAGGATGGGATTGGGGGGGGGGGCACCAACAAGGAGCACCCAAGAGCATTTCCAACCACCTTTGCAGGTCTAGAAATGGCCCACTTAATCAAGAGGTGAAACTGAAACGCTTGTGTAGTCTTTTCAATTGGCTCACTTGTTTTAGAAATGACTCCAGGGCATAATAACTGGTCTTCTTCATCTCCATATTGATGTGGCCACACAGTTTGGACATGACCTCAAACACTGTCCTGTAGTGATCCATCAGACAGCTGCTGAACTGGACGGCATGCTTGGCAAATAGCCTGAGTCCAGCTGAGAGAATGACAAGACAAGACGAGAAGAGAGACAGAGACGTTCATGTCAAATCAGGGGGCAAAAAACTGAAATACATAAGCTTCATATTCAAAATAAGTGATCAGGCTTACCAAAGGTGACAGCATAACGCTTCATTTCACTCTGTATAAATGAGATATATAAGTGAAATCAAAATACCCTCTAGATTCATAAAATATCTTCTATGAGTGGAGGAGCTTAGTTATCATGTACATTTTTGATATACTGAAGGTAAGGCAAGGGTAGAGTTAGGGTTCATACCTGAGGACTAATGGCTTTCAGTGCATAATCAAAGATCTCTTTTGAAGCTGTGGGATCTGTATGGGAGGATATATACTGTATCAACAGTAAGATTTACAGGTGGTTGAGACTAACCAATGGAAAGAACAAAGCACTACATGTGTACAGGACAACAATAAGCATGATTTGCTATCATCAATAAAATGGCAGTGAGCTCTGAAAAGATGTAAAAAAAAAAAAAAATCTTGAGAAAATGATTCCACTGTAGTTTGTCTCAAATGAGAATGTAAATCACTATGTTACTGCCAATGCCAATCTAAAAGTGCCTGCTGTAGAGTGACATAGAAAATCAGACAGGCAGAGAAGACCACACACCCTCCTCCATAGACTTGGTGAAGTTCACCATGAGCGCTGTGATCCCCCTCAGGCACCCAGCCACCACTGGCAGTTTCGGCTCCCTCGTAGCAGAGGTCATCTGCGGACAGCAAATCATAATTCTATGTCTCACAGATCACCAGAGTATTGCGAGAGCATGGAAATGAGACAGATGGGCCTGAGTTCGGTGGCGATATAGGTAGCGGGAAGCTACGTCAAGGCGGGCACTCTGAAATGGGTGAGACCACTCCGGTGAAGTGAAATTGGTTTATTCAATCACATTCAACCAGTGTTAAATTCTGACCTATCTATTTCTCTTTTATTAAAGCTGCAGTTGGCAAGATTTTTTTGATCATATTCACTGAAACCGACACTATGCTCAACAACATAACAACATAAATCAGCCGGTTTTAGAAAAAAAAAAAACGCACTTCTACCTCCACCTAGAGCCTGTTATTTATTTTGCAAAAATCCACAGCTCCCGGTTCTTCTCTTCCAATCAGAGCAGGGCTGTGTGAGATCTGACTGTCAATCACAGTCTGGTGCAGTTTGGTGCGCACTGACGAGCACAAACTCGATGAGAGGGTGCTCGGTGGTAGTAGGGGAGGGGCATGAGAGTTGTAAACATTCAACATTTTGGCTCAATCTGTCAGACTTCCCAAATGCAGCTTTAATTAACTTCGGCCTGACTCTGCCAACTTTGTGCGTCTGACTTCGCTCACAAAAATACACTGTCAAACTCGCACCTATAGTATTTACCTGGCCTTTTAGCTCTCCAAGGTATGCTCTGTAGAGTTTTTCTGAGTTTGATACCATCTCGCTGGGATGGACTTCACCCAATACTCCCAAAAGCTCATAGATGTTACCAAGCACTGGAACAACAAACCACAAGAGAATTTGTACAAGGGATTTCAGCATGAATGTCCCACATTCTTTGTTACTCTACATCTTAGATCTGATTTAGTTAAACTGAATTAATCACATCTTATTAAAGGGATGGCTTTACTGTCAAAGACTAGCAATCAATTCTTGCCTGTAGGGATGTAACGATTACCGGTATAATGGTAAACCGCAATAAAAATGTTGACGATAACAATTACCGTTTTCATTTCAAATATCATGATTATCACGGATGATTACCACGGTGTGGAAACCGTGTGTTTAATCCTTCCCAGCTTCATCCGAGCCTGCTTTTGACATACAGTAGGCCTGGTACAATGAAACAAAACTGGTACCCTACTGATTCTGTTATCTACTTGATGGATTTAATTTTGGCACAAAGCCAATACATGACCAAGGAAAAAGTGAACGGGACAACACACAATGTCACAGTAACGTTATGCTATGAATTAAGAATGCTCAGCTCAGCCAGGTTTGTTTGTGGAGTCAGGATGTAGGCCTATGAATGTGAATGAAAATATGCCTTTCTCCAGTAGCAATAGGCCATCTTAAAATGCACCAAAATAAAAGAATCACATCTACTCAGTAACAATTTTTTTACCCTCCCACAGCACCCCCTATGAGCACCCCCAGATGAAAATGAGTTCCACCGTCCCTGGTTAAATGTTGCACTTTTGATAAGGTTTTGCCTATATTTTGTAATAGTAAATGCTGTCACACTTTTTGAAACTATTTCAGCCTATTAGTCCTTTCTGAACATATTGAACACACTTTTAAAAATATCGCGATAATAACAAAAACCGTGACAATTTTGGTCACTATAACCGTGAGGTTAAATTTTCATATCGTTACATCCCTACTTGCCTGTATCAGGTAATTTGTTCTTCTGACAGAGTTCGCCATAAAACTTGTTGAACATATCCCCCACTTGCAAGTTTTGGCCAACACTGGAATCCTTTGTCAGATACAAGAGCTAGAAAGAGCAGAAAATACATTTGTATAAAAATGCATATACTATGTTGTGGAAGTTTCATTATAAAGGTTTCACATCCTAAAATCCAGTTATACCAGTTATCAAAAAATGTCTCATACCTTGATCAGTAGCTCCAAGGCTGGGGCACGGCATTTGGCCGCTTTGTCTTTGGTGTACACAACCAAACAAGCGTCCTGAGTGAGAGATGGAGAAACCATTAAACCATTACAAATCAAACCATCTTGATTTAATAATGCAGACTGTATCAGCAGGATTAGAGTTGCTTATGGCTCACTAATTGAATAGCATTATGACTTGCACCTGAGAACTAGACTGAGTGGTAATCAATTGAATATGCACTTGAAAATGTGACAGGTCAGACATGCATGAGATTTCCTAACACAGATCAAAATGCAATCACAGAACATACTCCACTCAAATGTTCATCAGTTCACAGTGTAAGCAAGTGTATGCAATGCTGTGTAACTGTACCTTCAGCTCAATGGCATAAGTCTTTTCCCATCCTTTGACAGTGGATATCTTTTGAAGAAAGCTATCCAAAAGACGCAGAATATCCAGTCGGGCATCTCTTAGCTATAGATAACACCATAAGAAATATACTGTAGAATTGCACAAAGAACCAGAGAAGAATGTAGCACAGGTATTATTGTGTCTTAATATCGTGCTCGAGAGGCATCTTATAAAATTGGATGTCAACAGAAAATACATGCAACCTCTCATACATAACAAAGCTACATACCTCTTCACTGGACAAGGATTTTCTGAGAAAACTGAGTAAACCCTCTTCTTTTGCGAATAGCAAGGACGTCTGTAAAACTGATGGGTAAGGTTACATTTAATAACGTTTTATGTAATTTATTGGAGCAATGACAAGATAAATACTTAACACTTAAAATGAGGTGTGATTGCATTCATTGGAAGCTGAACTTTTCTGTATGATTTAAAATGTACTTCATAGGATCAAGCAGGTAGGCTAGCTAGCCGACTTAGCAAAAGTTTATGTCATATAGCTAACATCAAGCTGCCTCTATACACCCAAAATAGAAGGTATTGTGTTGCTAATTTCGCTGTTTATTCACTCACCTAATTCATTTTCGCTCTTTGTAACCATGCATTCTTGCCCTAAATCTCCAATTATGTCGTGGCACCTTAGAGCTGCAATCCTTGTATCAGAATCAGTGAGATAACCATGGAGTTTTATCAGATAGCCTTGAATACCTCCAACACTACCGGCTGTGTCGGAAGACATTTTAGTGCGAATAAAGGTGCTTTCTTTGTGTAGCTGTTACAGATTTTGCATGCTCAAACAACAAAACCGGCGGCAAATGAACACAACAAACAGAGCCCATGCGAGAGAGAGGTTTGCCCACTTCCTTTTACTCAAACATGACGACACATGACGACTAAACTAAACTGTAGAGGGCACTGAAAGCACTGATAGGCCCTGCTGTTTTCATGGAGTGCCTGATTTAATTTATCAATATATGTGAGTGGTTGCAAGTCAACGAAATGCTCAGATAATTACAGCCAAAATCGACATCTTTCTGTTTTACATTGTCTTAATTTCTACGTTGTTAACTGTGGTTCAGTTGTTGACTGTGTCCACTCCCACTCAAAACTCAAGAACAGCTGTTAATTAACAATGCAGTGATTGGAAGTTCATGATTGGACCCAAAACGGCCATATCACTATCTGCATGGCCTGGTGACATTTTTGTTACCGCTGCTTTTTCGTGGGTGGTTGCAGACATCATGGCTGCAGACTTAATTTTAAGGTAAGTTTTGTAGGCTATATCATAAAACAAAGTAAGTCTTTCGTATAATATTAAGTTTCATATAGCCTATGTCTTGTTTGTCAGGGCTTGGGCAGTTTTTATGTTGGGGATTGTCTTGTCTGAACAACTTCCGGAAGGTAACTTTCTTAGTCAAGATCATGTTTGTGTATTTGTGGTCCAAAAGTCTAAATCTGCTGTTTTACTTGTAAAGGGTCAGGACCCATTTCTGGCGACACTGGAGGTTATCACCCTGGCTCTGATGAACGGGTCTCCACATTAGGAGACATAGCCGACTCTTCAAAACATGATTCTAAACAGCAGCAGTCGTTCTCTCTAGAGCCACTGGAGACCTGGGAGAATCCTAGTATGCAATGGATGTTTGCAAAGGCAGTAACCTCTGGGCAGGCTCTTGGTAATCATCAATTTGATCCAAAGGCTTCTGAACTCTCAGCTACTGATTTAAACTCCTCCATCTCTAAGCAATTTGCAAGAGAACTGTGTTCATTTGCACTGCCTGCACAAGGAAATCCTGCCCTCTCCCAGAGTGGGAATGTCGGCTCATCTAGCTTTCAGAATGTTAACCGTGCAAAGGTTCCGGTTGGTTCCATACAAAACGTTACAGGTAGTTCTCAAGAAGGAGGTCATGATTACAGTAACTCTGCCTCACTCTTATAATGCTTTACCAAGTAATCCTGGAGGCATGGCTGTTCTCCCTAGTAATTCCATCAGTTCCCCCCAGGTCCATAGACTTCAGCCTAGTGCAGTCAAAGTAATGCAGCCAACCAACTCAATATTTTTTCAGAATGAAGATGAAATTGGCCAAAACCCCACCAGGTCAATTCAAATGCGTGAACCTGACACATTTGCCATGTATAGACAGCCTGTGTCGGGTGAAGACAGGCTTGTTCAACTGCAGAGCGGTTCTAGCCAATACAGTGGTGCCATCAAGACTAACCAGCAACCTTTTAAAAGGGCAGTTTTTCAACCAAGGCCTCAAACTAATGATTGGGTGCAGAAAAGTTATCATGGAAGCCCAGACAAAAAGTTGGACCTGATTAAAGTCTTTAATGGTCCAAATTCTATATCTCAGTATGGCAGTAAGACCTCACAGGAGGTGAAAACTGCTTCTGATGATTTGCATCAAAAAAAGAAGCGGAGCCAGCAACATGTTCAGTCTGCTCAAACTCCCTTGAGTCATGGTGTCCACATTTCTGAGCCTAAAAAGAACCCTGTCTGGAGTCCAAATGAGTACTATTCAAGACCAGACGCACAGTTTGGATCTGAAGACTCTTCAAGACCCGTTTCTCTGTATGCCACTGCTGCCACAGTGACGCTCGGCACATCTTCAGACTACGTTGGTCAAAAAGAGCAGAGCAGCCAGCAACCTGTTCAGTTTACTCAAATCCATCATGGTGTCCAGATGCCTGAGCCCAGTAAAAGGAACCATGCCCTTGGATCTGAAGACTCAAGAGTTGTTTCTCCATATGTCGTTGCCACAGCTGTAGGAACAACTTCAAGCTACCTCAATCAGTATGAGCCAAAGCATCACACGCCTGCTCAGACCAGCTCTAGCTACCACTTTGTAATGAATGGGCAGCATGCTAATGGCTCTATTGGAAGCACAAGTGGGGCTGAGAGCAGACAGCCCAGTGATGAACAAATCCTTCCTTCAAGGGCTGAAGCACTCAATCTGCTAAAGCAAGCTCTTAAAGGTGTGTCAAGAGGTCACCCGTTTCACTCGATAATGCAGAGGCTTATTCCTGCTAGTGCTTCCTCCTGGAACATGAGCCACTCCCAGATGGTGGTGTCTTGTCTCCTTCACCTTCGGTGAATGTGTACAGAAGTGCATCCGGTAATGCCTTCTCCAATGTTGGGTCAGCCCACAAAGGCTATAGTAACTCAGCTAGGATGGAGACCCCCATCCAGCAAACAACTATTACAAAAGCCCCTGAAAGACTTTTGCAAATGGCCTCTGCCTCTATGCCACATAAAGTGAACACAGCTATAAAGGTTACTCCTGCTCAGAGCAGAATCCAAGCATACAGTTTCTACAATCAGAAAAATTCTGGCATGAGAAAAGTAGTGCCAAGGACGCGTACAAATAGCTTTTCTGTGGTTCAGATGTTATTTCCAAGCATAAGTAAGGGTAGTCTGAGGCCTGAGGTCACTGCTTCCAAAACTAGCATTAAACGCTACAGAATCACAAAACAACCTATTGGGTTTCAAGCTCGTTATATTGTAAAATCCCTCAATCGCTATGAGATCACTAAACATATGTTTTCAGAAACCAGCTATATGCCATTAGCCTCCCCTTATACCAAAAGATCCTCACAGGTTAAGTTTCCTACAAAAAGCAGAGTCTGACTTTTCCTCTCAAACTAGATCTTGGGGTCCTGGAAGGTGAGTGTTTTTGTTTGTTTGTTTTCTTGTTTGTTTGTTTGCTTGCTTGTTTGTTTGTTTGTTTGCTTGCTTGCAATAAGAAACGCTAATAACTTTGATCTTGTATTACAGGACTTTGTAAACAAGCTGCCCACATAAACACAAAAGCAAGGTAAAATTGAATTATTAAAGGACATAATACAAATGATTTTTCTATCATCTATGTGTAATGTGTTCTTTATAGGGCTCCCCATCCCTTCCTGACCACTGATGATCAAGATGTGTTTGTTACAGGACTTAATAAATAAATAAAATGAATCTGGCAATTGTTGGCTGACTCACTGTTTATATAGATTCAAGATTCAATACTTTATTGCCATACAACTCGTTGCAAGTTGCTAGGGATTTGCTTCAGTGGGGACAAAGACATCACCATACACACACAGAAAAAAGACATAGAACATATATATACATATACTGTACGGAGTCTCACACAGGATCACCCTTGACGTAGGCAGATAAAAAGGGCACACTGCTCACAACATACCTGGATGACAGTCCAGGAGGCTAGAGTGACGGGTCAGGTTAAGTGACATGGTGCATAGGGATGCAGAGTGCAAATCCACAACTTTACAATAAATAGATGAATAAAACTAATATGGGTAGCATAAAACATATAGAAGAGTATTGTAAAAACAGTGTAAAGAGATGTGCAAATTATACAGACTTGTTAGGAGAACCTTTTTTCATGAGATACTGGTTCAGGGATGGAGAGCTGTTTAGAGATTTGATGGCTCTGCCGTATGTGCTGTTAAGAAAGCGGGAGGTTTTTGTTCTAATTGCTCTCAACCTTCTCCCTGATGGGAGGATGGAGAAAAGGGAGTTGGCAGGCTGAGTCTCATCTTGTAGGATCTTTAGGCCTTTCCGGTGTATACGGGCCTCGTAGATCTCACAAATGGGGGAGAGTTTACAGGCAATAATTTTTGAGACCGTATTGACTATCCTGTCCAGCTGCAACCTCTGCTGGACAGTAGAGTTGCCATACAAGACAGTAACAGAAAAGGTGAGGACACTCGATGGCAGCTCGGTAGAACTGCAACATTCCCTTACAGGCCACCCCAAATTTCCTCAACTAACGAAGGAAAATAAGCCTCTGGTGGGCTTTTTTTGTTATGTTATCCTCCAATTTTAAAGAGGATGATATTGTTGTGCCTAAAAACCTAAAACTGTCCACCACCTCTCTATTGATGCACAAGGGCTGAGATGCCTTCCCACTTCTGCGGAAGTCCACCACTAGCTCCTTAGTTTTGGAGACATTTAGCTCTAAGTTGTGGATAGAACACCATTCAATAAGTGAGAGGACCCATCCCCCCCCCCCCAAAATCATCCCCACCACTGTTGTATCATCTGCAAATCTGAACATTTTATCAGAATCAGTGTGTGCAGTCATTATGGTACATGACCATTTAAACCTCATGAGGGCCCAATAGACCCAGTACACTGAAAAAAAAAGTTCCTTGAATTTACATGATTTTAATGTGTACATCGGTCCCACATAATCAGAATGTGTCCAGCTGACACAATTTTTACACTTTTGTTCTAGTTAATCGTTTCTTGTAAAACCTACACATTGAAATCACATCGTATTACATAAAAAAATCATGTTGAATGAAGATAATACCTTCATATTTATGTAATACCAATGTATTGTGTAATGCAAAAGTAATTTTATCATGTCAATAGTAATAGATTGTAAAAGGTACTTCTAACTTCATTTATTAATGCTAAAAAAATAAACTCTTAAAGTTTTATGTCCCTATAGTAACAGAACAGTGTGTTTTAACTGTTTTTTTTTTTCTTTCTAGAATTGCAGACATCTGTTATACATCTTTTTACTGAAAAGAGTCAAGTCAGTTTAGTAGTCAATTTTTATTGAAAGCAACATGAAATACACAGTATTGTTTTTTATCCAGCAATTGACAAATGGAAAAAAGTGCAGCAAACATCACAGGGAAAGGAGAAAGATAGAGGAGTGAGAGAGGAAGAGGAGAGAGAGAAGTGAGAGAGGGAGAAGGGGAGAGAGGGAGAGAGAAGGGGGAAGAGAGAGAGGGAGAGAAGAGAAAGAAAGTGAGAGATCAGGCCTGAAGACTGATGGACCAGATTCAAAGATGACTGACCAAAAGGTGACATTTCTAGTTCCTAAAATAAAGATAATTAATAATTAATAATAATAAAAAACATCCACAAAAAGATTTCATGACCCGTGGTCACTCAGCCATTGATAGTCCTTTCAGGTTTCAACATAGTAAAAACAGTATTTCTTTTTCAAAAAATAAAAATGGAAAGTCATTCACTGAAACAGGTTGTTCTTTAACCAACCTTTGGAGTTTGCCTTCATCCAGCTCCATGAAGATTTTTTACAATGCCTCAAAGGTGTATCTAAGCACGGGCAGGTACATGAGGTTATCAACTCCGACATCATCAGTGACAGCTAACGGCCATGTAGATCTGTCAAAAACTTTATTCCTTGGAGTACGACCCCAATGTCCTCATGTTCTCTCAGGACATAAACCTCAACAGTTTTCTTCAACTTCATCCATGACCTGAATTAGGCAGACAAATGCACATAACAGTAAGAAAATGAGACCCTCTAACAAAGCCCTATTGAGAAATGAATGTGAAAAATAGACATGTTCATGTACATACCACATATTCCTGCACAAAGTTTTCAGGATCTTCCCCCGTGTAGATACAGAGTCCCTTCAGGAGACACTCGGCCAGCATCTATATCACACTGAAATAAAAACATTATTGATTAGCACGTTAATCCAAGTTTCATTTAAGTCAGCCACTGTTGTAAACGACCATATGATAAAAAGAAACAAAAAGTTAGACGAATACAATAGATAGATACTTTATTCTTCCCGAGATCATCACAAATTTTAGGATGTGATGAATAATAGAATAATAATAGAACAATATGTGAAGAAGTATCAATATCAACATGATCAAAAATATTAGCCTCTGTAAGGTTTGCATGATTAAAACTCTGCATTACTCACATCAGTAATTTGCTTAATCATTGCTTGGAGACAGGAACTTGGATTGAAGTGGGACAATTGTGATTCTTTTGAAATTCCGTGTTGATCTGAAATAAGATTAGCAGGAAGAAAATTAGTTTCATACGACAGTGCCAGACAAAACATACGCATACTGCACCACACATCTGGCATAACAGGCATTTATTGGTGTATAAGACATTCATTTTATCAACAGTAAATTCATAAATAAATAAAAGATCAAACTTCAGTGACTTCAAACAGTAACATCACTACATCTTAGACTCAGTAACAAAAAAGTTGTATGCGTACACTGTACTGCCTGTTTTTTTGCCTGCACAAACAAATCAAAATATTTATATTTCATATTTTCATCATATGGGGAGACAACTTCCTAGGGCTAAACGTTTTTGGATGCTATAATGTAACTTTGCAAATGGCTTTTTGTCCACGTGGCTATGCTAGCTTGCTTTTAGGCAGCCATTTGCTGGCAACACACTTGGCGCACACAGGCTAACAGGCTTTTCACTCACATACAACTTATTATGCTTCAAACGTGATCAAATTAATGGACTGTACCAAACCAACCCCAATTTAGCTTTACTATGATTTATGTATTTTTCCAACCGCCCAACAGATGCAGCTAACTGGTTGGTTAGGCTAACGTTAACTTGGTAGAAAGAAACGGACCAAAAAATAATACAAAGACATCAAGGGTCAACTTTGCAACGCTGTAATACTGTAAGAAAACAGCTAGGAGATTTATTGTCTAATATAACATGATCATAAGGTTGATAAACTTACCCTTCAGTAGGCTAATTCGATTTGCCATTCTCTCTTCCACTTCAGTCACTGATGATAGATATCCAAACTTTAGGTCAAACCATGCTTCAAAAACTTCTTCTTCTACTACTATGTATTTTTTTTAATGACACATTACAGCCACCTGCTGCTCTGGAGTATGTCTGAACTTAAAATATTCACTTTCGATCAACACAAGAAAAATGTCTACATCCAGCATTCAAAATTATCTCTTGAAATCTACTTAATTAAAACACGTTTGCAAGCGGAATATAAAACAATCATGTTGCATATATCAAATTAATTTGTGTCAAATCAAAGACCCCCTATTTCCATTTTTTTCAGTGTAGAGTAATTTACACCCAAGTAGAATAGTTAACACCCAAATAGACCTTCAGAGAAGCCGGCAGAGCCGTAACACCCAAGATAAGAGCCGTTACACTCTCAAAAACTCTCAGATGCCCGTTCTGTCTATTCTGTGTAGAATGACAGGGTGACTACTTCATAGAATCCCCCTTTATCCAGCTAAGGACAGCAACAGTACAAGGAACAATACTTTAGCCCAGTATTGATGCCTATTGCTGACATGTCTTTGCCTCATGACATAGAACATTAATTGTAGTTGGATTGCAGTCCAACTCGTTTGCATATTTTATGTGCATTCATGAAAATCCAGCTAAAGAAAATAAGTCATCCCCCGTGTTATATGAATTGACAATGGAAACTCGACTGATCACAGGAGGAGCTGTGAACAAAAAAAAGGTAAGGTTGGCAGGGCAACTTTTTTGAAAACGCCTGATAAAATTGCAACAAATTAGCATTTAAGAGAATAATCCTGTTTCTATCAACTTTAGTTACATTACACCCTTTTATGAATGAGGAGTTAATCACTCCCCTCAAGTAAATCAAACGTTTTATTTGCATAAAAACATTTTATTTGAATTTTAAACATCAGGATTTCTTATTTACTTGGTAAAAATGCACATTAAAAAGTTGGTTGAAAAAACATCTACTCATGCCACTAGTTCATACATGGAAATTCACACTGACCAAATGCACTATAATTGCTATCAGCTGAAATCAATTAGCTAATTAGACTGAGCAGTTGTACCTATATAAGCCCAGTTTGACCATTAGGGAGAAAAAATGAAGAGTGAGCTGCTTTTGGATCGCTGACTAAAGACAGCATGATGTTCAGGTACATGTTTACTTTTTGTGTTATTATTTCTTCTTGGCTTTTGTTCTGTGTTCATGAATGATCTAAACATGGTATATTCTGCAGGTTTGTTTGTGTCTGCCTTTTCTTAAGTGAAGTAAGCGTTCAACAAGGTAAGAACTTGCTAAATCAAAGTAACTTATTTGATTTTAATTTAAAAATATGCTTTGTAATTAAAGTCATTATTTTGTAGGGTCTGATGTTCCCTCTAGTTTTAGAATTTATAACGTCGATAATAATGACCTGGGTGAACTCAAAGGTGGACGGAGGCCACTAGATGTCCCTTCAGACAGATCCTCAATTGTAAGTTATCCTGCCCAATCAAGTCCAATGCAGATGCCACCAAACCAGGCAAGCTATGCATGGATGCCCTCAACTCCGGTGAGGCAGCAAGGCCCATCCCAAACCCAGGCGAAGCCAGTGTGGGGTCCCAATCGCCCTGCTCAGGAGGCCCAGGCGCCGCAGACCACCAGCCAGCCGGCCAAGACTCCACCAGCCCCAGTGAGGCAGAAGCCGGCTCACGATCCTAAACCTACACCTAGCCCTACTGGTGATTCTGTGGAGGGAAAGCGTTACTTTGTTCCCTATAGATTTGGACTTTATAACTTCGATAATAGACCTTCTGGTAGTGGCTCTGTACCCTCTGTGAATGACCTGGGCAAAGTCAAAGGTGGACATGGGCCAAGTTCCAGTTACACGTCTTACAGATACCCAATTGTAAGTTATCCTGCCAAACCAAGTCCAATGCAGATGCCACCAAATCAGGCAAGCTATGCATGGATGCCCTCAACTCCGGTGAGCCAGCAAGGCCCATCCCAAACCCAGGCGAAGCCAGTGTGGGGTCCCAATCGCCCTGCTCAGGAGGCCCAGGCGCCGCAGACCACCAGCCAGCCGGCCAAGACTCCACCAGCCCCAGTGAGGCAGAAGCCGGCTCACGATCCTAAACTTACACCTAGCCCTACTGGTGATTCTGTGGAGGAAAAGCGCTACCTTGTTATAGCTCAGCCATCAGGTTTTCAAACCCGCTATGTGGTCAAATCATTTAACCGTTATGTACGAGGAAAAAAGATCTTTTCCCAAACCACCTACATCCCACTGGCCTACCGTTCAAGTGAAACTGCCCCTGAGCCTGTCCCCGTCCCCATTTCTCCTGGACATGATGCTCAGACTGTCCAAACTGTGGAGGCCCTTTCTGCCAGGTAAGCATTGTTTATTCGTGTGTGTGTGCTTGGCTGTTTTGAGTGTATAAATTTAACACCTTTCTCTAAACAGAAAAAGATAAGTTTGCCCTGTTCCTCCTCCTGTCCTGTGTAAGTATGATTTATTTATATATATATATATTATATCATTTATAATTTTTTAAATTAAATTATTACTTTAAATTATATAATTTTTTTTTTTTGTTAGAAATTCTGTATTTGGTTGGCCTTTCCCCTTATTTGTTTTGTCTCTTCAGGCCCTGGACTCCCAACTTGGATGGACATGTAGACTTTTTAGTTAAAACAATAAAAAAGCTTTTCTGTAATTTTCTGCATCTGCTTGCTTAATTTTTAGCTCAAGTCTCTTCTAGTACTTGAAGCATATATGTGTTGTCTTGGTGATAATCCAAATGGAAGAGAAGTGAGCCCAAACTCCCTCAAAATCAAACTTGTCATATTAAAATAAAATGGGTAAATAAAAAATGCACCTGTTCTGAACTAAAAATATTAGTAGAACTATTAGTTAATAGTTGCACAAATGAACATTAACAAATTGCATCAGTAAAACCTGGTCAGCAGCATGCCTTTTTAGTTATCTCTGCATTACACTCTGATTAAACTGAGACACAACTGTCTGTACAAGGGGAAAACCATAAAATATTTGGATCGTCATATCGATTTTTTTTTTTTGTGTGTGTGTGCGTCATTGTTCCCCTATATTGTCATATTGGCTAATGAAATCCTTGACCGTGGTATCCCACATGTGGCTACTCGCTACTGACCACATTTGTACATACCATATTCGAAAGCTAGATACCGCATTGGCCTCCCGAATGTACGTTAATGGCGCCGCCATCTTGGTGGGGGCAATCAATAACTGGAGGACAATGAAGAAGCATGTGACTAACTGGAAATCGGCAAGTGTTGCCCAGACGGTAAAGGTGTTGCCCACAGCAATATTGCGGCCGCGTTTGCCACCTCGAGCCCAATGCGGTATCTAGCTTTCTAATATCTGTTTCATACAAGCTGATCTGACGCTGATGGCCAAAAATGTCATCCATGTGCGTTGGCTGATCCTCCCTACTTGGAAAGTGCTAGAAACATCAACCAATCCACAGAACATTTAATTATGTTATGTGCCAGTTATGTGAATTGACTTGTGGAAATGTGTCCAGAAATGGGAACCTTTTGGATGTCATTGCATTGCATGTAAATGCAATGGACTATTATCGCTGTTCTTCTTAATTATAGTGCATGAAAATGCACTATACTGTTATTCCAAGGCTTCTTCTTATTACAGTGCATGAAAATGCACTGTACTGTTCTTCCTAGGCTTCTTCTTATTAGAGTGCATGAAAATGCACTCTACTGTTCTTCCTAGGCTTCTTCTTCTTATTATTATAGTGCATGAAAATGCACTATATTGTTCTTCCAAGTCTTCTTATTACAGTGCATGAAAATGCACTGTACTGTTCTTCCTAGGCTTCTTCTTCTTCTTCTAACGCAGTTAATGCAGCTTCAACCGTTTAACGTAGAAACTTCATTCAAACTGCGTTGCGTAGGTCTTACTTACGACATGTGGGCTTTGTATTTTTCATCTTTTTAACTTTTATACTTTTTAAACTATTAATTAAAAACTGTTCAAAATTTCCCCATAGACTTAACATGGGCTGATGACATCACAATAGAGCCGTTAAGCAATTAGAATCCTATGGCAGGTGTTCGGGCCACCTGGATCTCAACTGCCAGTCTCAGGCTTTAAGCATACAAACTGGCCCTATTAAGACTACACATCCTGTCCAACTGCTTCCTCTGCCAAAAACTGTTTCAAAATAAAAGTCCTCACTACAATATTTCACTGTTAAACAATTTAACCCTTTAAACTACTGAACTTTTTAACTGTTCAGCCATTGTAACTGTTACTTGTCATCAACTATGACTCTTACCCACTGTAGCTAGTTAGCATGGTTAGCATAGTTAGCATGCTAGCATGTTAGCATACTAGCATGTTGGCATGCTAGTTAGCATTTTTAGCAAAACTGCTAAAAATGATTAGCTAAGTTAGCTAAGTCACATGGTTAGCATAGTTAGCATGCTAGCATGTTAACATGCTAGTTAGCATTTTTAGCAAAACTGCTAAAAATGATTAGCTAAGTTAACTAAGTCACATGGTTAGCATAGTTAGCATGCTAACATGTTAGCATGCTAGTTAGCATTTTTAACAAAACTGCTAAAAATGATTAGCTAAGTTAGCTAAGTCACATGGTTAGCATAGTTAGCATGTTAGCATGCTAGTTAGCATAGTTAGCATAACTGTTAAAATGTTTAGCGAAGTTAACTAAGTCACATGGTTAACATAATTAGCATGTTAGCATGCTAATTAGCATAGTTATCATAACTAATAACAATGATTAGCTAGGTTAGCTAAGTAATATGGTTAGCATAGTTAACATTTTAACATTGTTAGCATGCTAAATAGCATGGTTACTTGGTTAACATTATTATCTTTGTTAACATAGTTAGCATAACTGCTAGCAAACATTGGAGCCATTCCAACTGTTAGTTATTGTCAACTATCTGCCTAAATAATTTAACCATTTCAATTATCAACCTATTTAACTGTTCAGTCATTCCAACTATAGTAAACCTTATCTACCAAGCAAATAATTTAACCATATGAACTCATCATATTTTTGCATTTTCATGCACTGTATTTCCTTCAGGAAATGCTTTTCTAGTTATTCTTCTTCTAACGCAGTTAATGCAGCTTCAACCGTTTAACGTAGAAACTTCATTCAAACTGCGTTGCGTAGGTCTTACTTATGACATGTGGGCTTTGTATTTTTCATCTTTGTAACTTTTATACTTTTTAAACTATTAATTAAAAACTGCTCAAAATTTCCCCATAGACTTAACATGGGCTGATGACATCACAATGGACTAATTAACTTGATTTGCACCTGGTATCATCTTCCAGCTGCTCATCTAAGCCCCATCAAAGAATCAGTTCAACTGATTGCACCTGTATCAACTGCTTTCTACTGAACTAGACCAACTCTCTCTGTCTCTCCATTCTACAAGGAAATAAGACACATTTCCTCCAACTTTCTATCCATTTATCCTCTTCAAACCATTCACTCATCCACCCATTAAACTATCCATCAACATCCATTAAACAATCTGCCTATCAACATCCATTCAACTTTCTGTCTATCAACATCCATTACACTATCTACATTTAACTTTTAAACTATATACTCTGTCTCAGGCTTTAAGCATACAATATGGCTCTATTAAGACTGCCGTTAAGCAATTAGAATCCTAGGCCAGGTGGCCAGGCCACCTGCACCCTATCAGTTTCTCAGGCTAACCGTTTAAACTATCCACCTATTTGACTGTTCAGTCAGTCCAACTATATTAAACCTCATCTACCTAGTTCAGTCATTCCTATATTAAACCTCATCTACCTAGTTCAGTCATTCCAACTATATTAAACCTCATCTACCTAGCAAATAATTTAACCTTTTACACTATCCACCTATTTAACCGTTCAGTCATTCCAACTATATTAAACCTCATCTACCTAGTTCAGTCATTCCTATATTAAACCTCATCTACCTAGTTCAGTCATTCCAACTATATTAAACCTCATCTACCTAGCAAATAATTTAACCATTTGAATCCTATGGCAGGTGTTCGGGCCACCTGCATCAACTGCCAGTCTCAGGCTTTAAGCATACAAACTGGCCCTATTAAGACTACACATCCTGTTCAACTGCTTCCTCTGCCAAAAACTGTTTCAAAATAAAAGTCCTCACTACAATATTTCACTGTTAAACAATTTAACCCTTTAAACTACTGAACTTTTTAACTGTTCAGCCATTGTAACTGTTACTTGTCATCAACTATGACTCCTACCCACTGTAGCTAGTTAGCTAAGTTAGCTAAGTAACTTGGTTAGCAAAGTTAGCATGCTAGCATGTTAGCATGCTAGTTAGCATGCTAGTTAGCATTTTTAGCAAAACTGCTAAAAATAATTAGCTAAGTTAGCTAAGGTACATGGTTAGCATAGTTAGCATGCTAGCATGTTAGCATGCTAGTTAGCATGCTAGTTAACATTTTTAGCAAAACTGCTAAAAATGATTAGCTAAGTTAGCTAAGTCACATGGTTAGCATAGTTAGCATGCTAACATGTTAGCATGCTAGTTAGCATTTTTAGCAAAACTATTAAAAATGATTAGCTAAGTTAGCTAAGTAACATGGTTAACATAGTTAGCATGTTAGCATTGCTAACATGCTAGTTAGCATAACTACTAAAAATGAAAACATTAGCTAAGTTAACTAAGTTAAGTATTATCCACCTATTTAACCGTTCTATCGTTCCAACTATATTAAACCTTATCTACTAAGCAAATCATTTAACCATATAAACTATCCACCTATTTAACTGTTCAGTCACTCCAACTATATTAAACCTCATCTACCTAGCAACCAATATAGTTTGTTTTTACTCTGTATGATATTTTACATCATATTTTTTGCATTTTCATGCACTGTATTTCCTTCAGGAAATGCTTTTCTAGTTCTTCTTCTAACACGTTTAATGCAGCTTCAACCGTTTAACGTAGAAACTTCATTCAAACTATGTTACGTAGGTCTTACTTAGGACATGGGTGCTTTGTATTTTTCAGCTTTGTAGCTTTTATACTTTTTAAACTATTAATTAAAAACTGTTCAAAATTTCCCCATAGACTTAACATGGGCTGATGACATCACAATAGAGCCGTTAAGCAATTAGAATCCTATGGCAGGTGTTCGGGCCACCTGCATCAACTGCCAGTCTCAGGCTTTAAGCATACAAACTGGCCCTATTAAGACTACACATCCTGTTCAACTGCTTCCTCTGCCAAACACTGTTTCAAAATAAAAGTCCTCACTACAATATTTCACTGTTAAACAATTTAACCCTTTAAACCACTGAACTTTTTAACTGTTCAGCCATTGTAACTGTTACTTGTCATCAACTATGACTCCTACCCACTGTAGCTAGTTAGCATGGTTAGCATAGTTAGCATGCTAACATGTTAGCATGCTAGCATGTTAGCATGCTAGTTAGCTTTTTTAGCAAAACTGCTAAAAATGATTAGCTAAGTTAGCTAAGTCACATGGTTAGCATAGTTAGCATGCTAACATGTTAGCATGCTAGTTAGCATTTTTTACAAAACTGCTAAAAATGATTAGCTAAGTTAGCTAAGTCACATGGTTAGCATAGTTAGCATGCTAACATGTTAACATGTTAGTTAGCATTTTTTGCAAAACTACTAAAAATTATTAGCTAAGTCACATGGTTAGCATAGTTAGCATGCTAGCATGTTAGCATGCTAGTTAGCATTATTAGCAAAACTGCTAAAAATGATTAGCTAAGTTAGCTAAGTCACATGGTTAGTAGAGTTAGCATGTTAGCATGCTAATTAGCATAGTTATCATAACTAATAAAAATGATTAGCTAGGTTAGCTAAGTCATATGATTAGCATAGTTAACATTTTAACATTGGTAACATGCTAGTTAGCATAGTAACTTGGTTAACATTATTATCTTTGTTAACATAGTTAGCATAACTACTAGAAAACATTGGAGCCATTCCAACTGTTAGTTATCATCAACTATCTGCCTAAATAATTTAACCATTTCAATTATCAACCTATTTAACTGTTTAGTCATTCCAACTATATTAAACCTTATCTACCAAGCAAATAATTTAACCATATGAACTCATCATATTTTTGCATTTTCATGCACTGTATTTCCTTCAGGAAATGCTTTTCTAGTTCTTCTTCTTCTTCTAACGCATTTAATGCAGCTTCAACCGTTTAACGTAGAAACTTCATTCAAACTTTGTTACGTAGGTCTTACTTGGGATAAGAGTGCTATGTATTTTTCATCTTTGTAACTTTTATACTTTTTAAACTATTAATTAAAAACTATCAAAATTTCCCCATTGACTTAACATTGCCCTTTATGACATCACAGCAATTAGAATCCTGTGGCAGGTGTTCGGGCCACCTGGATCAACTGCCACTTTCAGGCTTTAAGCATACAAACTGGCCCTATTAAGACTACACATCCTGTTCAACTGCTTCCTCTGCCAAAAACTGTTTCAAAATAAAAGTCCTCACTACAATATTTCACTGTTAAACAATTTAAGCCTTTAAACTACTGAACTTTTTAACTGTTCAGCCATTGTAACTGTTACTTGCCATCAACTATGACTCCTACCCACTGTAGCTAGTTAGCTAAGTTAGCTAAGTAACTTGGTTAGCATAGTTAGCATGCTAGCATGCTAGTTAGCATGCTAGTTAGCATTTTTAGCAAAACTGCTAAAAATGATTAGCTAAGTTAGCTAAGTAACTTGGTTAGCATGCTAACATGTTAGCATGCTAGTTATCATTTTTTACAAAACTGCTAAAAATGATTAGCTAAGTTAGCTAAGTCACATGGTTAGCATAGTTAGCATGCTAGCATGTTAGCATGCTAGTTAACATTTTTTGCAAAACTGCTAAAAATGATTAGCTAAGTTAGCTAAGTCACATGGTTAGCATAGTTAGCATGCTAGCATGTTAGCATGCTAGTTAGCATTTTTTGCAAAACTGCTAAAAATGATTAGCTAAGTTAGCTAAGTCACATGGTTAGCATAGTTAGCATGCTAGCATGTTAGCATGCTAGTTAGCATTTTTTGCAAAACTGCTAAAAATGATTAGCTAAGTTAGCTAAGTCACATGGTTAGCATAGTTAGCATGCTAGCATGTAAACATGTTAGTTAGCATAGTTAGCATTACTGTTAAGAATGATTAGCGAAGTTAGCTAAGTCACATGGTTAACATAATTAGCATGTTAGCATGCTAATTAGCATAGTTATCATAACTAATAAAAATGATTAGCTAGGTTAGCTTAGTCATATGGTTAACATAGTTAACATTTTAACATTGTTAGCATGCTAGTTAGCATAGTTACTTGGTTAGCATTATTATCTTTAACATAGTTATCATAACTACTAGCAAACATTGGAGCCATTCCAACTGTTAGTTATCGTCAACTATCTAAATAATTTAATTTATCGTCGCCTAAATAATTTAACCATTTCAATTATCAACCTATTTAACTGTTCAGTCATTCCAACTATAGTAAACCTTATCTACCAAGCAAATAATTTAACCATATGAACTCATCATATTTTTGCATTTTCATGCACTGTATTTCCTTCAGGAAATGCTTTTCTAGTTCTTATTATTTTTCTTCTTCTAACGCAGTTAATGCAGCTTCAACCGTTTAACGTAGAAACTTCATTCAAACTGCGTTGCGTAGGTCTTACTTATGACATGTGGGCTTTGTATTTTTCATCTTTGTAACTTTTATACTTTTTAAACTATTAATTAAAAACTACTCAAAATTTCCCCATAGACTTAACATGGGTTGATGACATCACAATGGACTAATTAACTTGATTTGCACCTGGTATCATCTTCCAGCTGCTCATCTAGGCCCCATCAAAGAATCAGTTCAACTGATTGCACCTGTATCAACTGCTTTCTACTGAACTAGACCAACTCTCTCTCTGTCTCTCCATTCTACAAGGATATAAGACACATTTCCTCCAACTTTCTATCCATTCATCCTCTTCAAACCATTCACTCATCCACCCATTAAACTATCCATCAACATCCATTAAACAATCTGCCTATCAACATCCATTCAACTTTCTGTCTATCAACATCCATTACACTATCTACATTTAACTTTTAAACTATATACTCTGTCTCAGGCTTTAAGCATACAATATGGCTCTATTAAGACTGCCGTTAAGCAATTAGAATCCTATGGCAGGTGTTCGGGCCAGCTGCATCAACTGCCAGTCTCAGGCTTTAAGCATACAAACTGGCCCTATTAAGACTACACATCCTGTCCAACTGCTTCCTCTGCCAAAAACTGTTAAAATAAAAGTCCTCACTACACTATTTCACTGTTAAACAATTTAACCCTTTAAACTACTGAACTTTTTAACTGTTCAGCCATTGTAACTGTTACTTGTCATCAACTAGGACTCCTACCCACTGTAGCTAGTTAGCATGGTTAGCATAGTTTACCATACTAGCATGTTAGCATGCTAACATGTTAGCATGCTAGTTAGCATTTTTAGTAAAACTGCTAAAAATGATTAGCTAAGTTAGCTAAGTCACATGGTTAGCATAGTTAGCATGCTAACATGTTAGCATGCTAGTTAGCATTTTTTGCAAAACTGCTAAACATGATTAGCTAAGTAACGTGGTTAGCATAGTTAGCATGCTAACGTGTTAGCATGCTAGTTAGCATTTTTAGCAAAACTGCTAAAAATTATTAGCTAAGTTAGCTAAGTAACATGGTTAACATAGTTAGCATGTTAGCATTGCTAACATGCTAGTTAGCATAACTACTAAAAATGAAAACATTAGCTAAGTTAACTAAGTTAAGTATTATCCACCTATTTAACCGTTCAATCATTCCAACTATATTAAACCTTATCTACCAAGCAAATCATTTAACCATATAAACTATCCACCTATTTAACTGTTCAGTCACTCCAACTATATTAAACGTCATCTACCTAGCAACCAATATAGTGTTTTTACTCTGTATGATATTTTACATCATATTTTTTGCATTTTCATGCACTGTATTTCCTTCAGGAAATGCTTTTCTAGTTATTGTTATTCTTCTTCCGACCAAATTTGACGTTCAAAGACTCTAAAACCACTGAACCATTCGACGTCATTCAACCACTCCTACAAAGGTCTTGTAACGGAGATTTGTTCTATGTTTTTTCACATTTGTGAACTTTATACTTTTTTAGATATTTATGATAAAAGAGCAAGAAATTCTCATAGAGTTAACATTGACCGCCGTGGCGGCAACTTTTAGCATTATGACGTGACCTGCAGCTGCAGACAATCAACAGCTGAACGCGAGCTACTAGGCCTACTACCACTGGAGCTGTGAATCTTATGAACGTCCTCTCTTCGCCTGCTGTGCCGTGGTCACTTTATTTGCTCGTAAAACTCTCATTCAGAGGCACATTTCTCTAATTACAGACAAGGTAAGTGTTGTGGTTTTTGGTATTGGAGTCATTCATGTCGTCAAATATTATGTTATGTAACGTTAAGTTGTATGAAATGATGGGTCTCAAATAGCTAAACTAACGTTATAATGTTAGGTCACGTTAACATTCACTTTAGTGAAATAGTTAACGTTAGCACCTTGCTACGTTGATGTTATTTAAGGAAACCCACTGTTAATCAACGTAAATATGTCGTCAACTTTACAGTGACCGGTTAGCTGTAGGTTTCAAAAGCTAACGACAATCAAACGTAACGCACTAACGTTACATTTGTTATTAGGCTAACCAGCAGCGTTTTAACTATAACCAGAGCCCATCTGTCTTCTCTGCTAGAACATTAACATAGGCCTACAGATAGGCCTACATGGCTCTGGTTCTATTCAACATCAGGTCACTTTCCACAGGTTTATAGAATCAAGCACCTAGAATAGATTATGAATGCAGACTACATGGTGCTTGATTAGGCTATACTGTGTGAAGGGACCTGATGAAACCCATCATCTGTTTCATTCATGGCATGAATAACGTTACTCATTGTTGATGGTCATAACGTTATAGCTTCTACCGTTCACATTTAGTTAAAGCTAAGAAATATGTTACTGTTTTTATTTTACCAAATTTCTAACGTTGTACACCGCTTGTTTGTGTATCAAATAGGCCATGACTACGTTTTCATTCTATGCTCCTGATTCTTACGTAGCCTAAGTAAACACTATCACGGTATGCTATCATAGTTCGTCTATTGATGGGTTTCATCAGGTCCCTTTCCACAGGTGTATACAATCAAGCACCTAGATTATGAATGCATTTGGTGCTTGATTATACTCCTGTGGAAAGGGACCTTATGAAAGCCATGAATAGGCTACTGTTAGGACAATTGCAGACATTCCTTGTATTGTTTTGGCATAACTGTTAAACTTGTTTGCTTTTGTCTTTTAGGTTCCAGACCAGACCAGTGGTGATGACCATGTATGACATTACGTGTGTGCCTGTCTGTGTGCACACCTGTCAACCATACATCTCTGACAATGTTGCTAGCAACATACTAACATACATTCTTACAAACATGTAACCATATCTGTGCACATACCATTTAACCATACTGAGACTTATCTGAGATCTACACTGAGACATTCTGAGAACTATATTGTGTGAGGACTATACTCACTAACTATATGTTATATATATATATATATATATATATATATATATATATATATATATATATATATATATATATATATATACACACACACAACTGTGATTTTTACTTCAAGCTTACATTGGTAAGTGTTCATTAGTGTATTCTGAGTATCATTCTGCTGTATTAAAACAAAGAATGTTGATCAATATTGAATTGACCATTTATTTTTACTGACTGTCATATACTCTAAGCTAACATCTAACCAAGTAAGTGGTTTTCAAGAATACTGTAGGACTGTGTAATCTGAATCATACTGTAAGTAATATAATGTTATACACAGCAGTTTTTTTGCATTTACATGCAATGGTAATTCCCTGGAATTGCATTTTCTAGTTTTTAAATATGGGGGGTTAACTTGGATGGCACCAACAGCCCTCAGCTGAAGCCAGTTGGTTAAATAAGCACTGAATCAATGAGAGAATAAAAAACACAGCTCTGGTTAATTAAGCAGTGAACCCATGAGCCAATAAAAGTACAATGCTTTAATTTGGCCCTTCAACCCACAGAACCGGTTTCGCTCTGCTGTATTGTCCAGCTTCCTTTTGGTTGGGGTTGGAGGTAAGATGTTTAGTCCGTGAGCCAGGCCCTCAAAATATGGAAACCGTTACCGATAAAGTGGCAAAGGCTACCAAACCTTTTCTGAAAGCCTGGAATCTCAGCTTTTCAATTATGTATGATTGCCATCTAACAAGAGTAGCTGTTTTGAGTTATCACACATAATGTAAACTAAGGTTGAGAAAATAATGCGTATAAATCAAGCAGAACACTGACATAGCTGAAAATCTATATTGGACATATATATTGGAGGGGGACTCTGAGCTTTCATTAAAATCCTTTTGTGAACATTTTAGATAAGTACAGTCAGTCAGTTGAGCTTCCTGCATGGGAGCTTGGTCTAAGGGAGCGCCAAAGATTCTATAGTTAACTTAACTTCTATAGTTAAGTTCTATAGTTAAGCTTTATCAACCGTCTCTGGGAGTGCTGTAGTATCCCCGTGGCTGAAGTATCCCTTTTGGACTTGGGTGGGGCTCATCCTCATCATAATCATCTTCAGGTGCGTAATTACTTGGAGGTTCTTCATTTTGGGTTGAGAGGTCTTTCATAGAAGAATGTGGTGCTCCATACGATCTTCCTAAAACTAATGAAGTCCAATATGTAGGCAAATACCGGCGACCTAGAAAATGAGAAGCTCTACTTTACTTTTTTTATTTAATCAAACTCTTACTTTAAAAGATTACATACCAAACAGATACATACAAAATGGAAAAGACTGACAGCAAACAGCAACCATCAACAAAATGCAAAGAGAAAGCCTGCAGGAACAAAGAAGCTCACATGGATGTATCCTGAATTTAACACACCAGCACTTACCTAAGCATCTTTCCAAATACCACAACAACTTACCTGAACTAGTCCGTGAGCCAGAGGGGTTGGTCGTTACCAAAAAAGTGGCAAAGGCTACCATACCTTTTCTGAAAGCCTGGAATCTCAGATTTTCAATGATGTATGATGGCCATCTGACAATAGTAGCTGTTTTGAGTTATCACACATCATGTAAACTAAGGTTGAGAAAATAATGCGTATAAATCATGCAGAACACTGACATAGCTGAAAATCTATATTGGAATATTTTATTTTGTTATGTTTGGTATCATTTTAAAGGGGACTCTGAGCTTTCATTTTCGTTCCTGATGGGTGTAATTGGTGTCTCTCTTGCTTTTTCAGGCTCCTCTGGATCAGGATTATGTCTCTTTCACAGTATATATTAAATAAAGACTACTTTTTTTAAACATACTTTACTGTTGTGAATTTATCACCTATATTTGGACAACTTCAAATGTGGGCATTGGATCATTGGGAGATGTACTGTGGTAGTTGTGCTCGGCATCTGATGTCTTTCTGAGGTGCTCTGGAGTTGTGGGGTAGGTGCCAGCTAGGTTCTGGAATATTAAAGCTGGTTTAAGTAGTGCATGCTTTCTGGTGTTTTCAATATAAATACTAGTTTAAACATGTGTGTCCAGTATTTATCTGAACTGGATTTGCGTTAACATGCCATTCAAAATTGTAAAAAGACAATGTACTTTTGAGCAAGTGATATGGCTTGAGCCAAGTTGACTGGCCGTGGTTTTTCATAGCTATAGTATTTTCACATTACTATGAATGATTCTTTCTATGGTAAGCTCAAGCCTATCACAATTTAGACAGTAAGAACTCGGTCAAATTTCTATCATGGTCTTTATACTGAGCACTTCAAACACTGTATTGGTTTAGCCCTTTGCATTGTGTGTTCACATATCACAAGTCCTCCGCAAATGCAAACTGAAGTATTGGCATACATACATCAGCATACATACATCAGGGCCCCTAATTTAATAGAGCTAACAGTCTACCTGTAGCAAATTTAATAACTTGACAAAATCTATTTGTCAATTTATTACCGTGAACAAGCCACTGCACTTTTATATTGGGGCCCAAGGACACAATTTACAATTCTTCAGACCTTTATGATTAGATCTAGAAACATTCAGCAAAATGAGTGCACCTAATTACTTATATCAGGCTTTTCCTGGAAGCCTTTTCAGCCAGCTTGTATATTTCCAATCATCAGCAGTGTTGCAGCGGCTATTGTTTTAGTGTACCTGTTTACACGGACCTGATTGGGTGTTGCACCGTGTGAATGAGAATGATGAAGGATTTATGCCTGTGTCAAAGTTGAATAAAGAGTTGCCTTGTTGGTCATGAACAAAATATTTAGTTGTCCCAGTGAACACAAAAGGAGCAGAATATAACAGGTGCTGTTAAAACACAACTGACGCTCCACTGGAAATAATATGAGCTGGGTAGAGAGCTTTCTGTGTCTGTGACAACTGAAAATGATGTCCACTGTTGCAACATTAAAGGACTACATACACCTGCGACTACATGAGTGCGGTGCACTCCGTTTTCGACAACAAATGCCGAACTCTGCGCTGGTGTGCGGGGTTGTATTGAGAACAAATGTTGTCTTATGGCCTCCTTACACCAAACAACCTTGACAAGATTTTGGAAAGATTAATTCTTGAAAGATTGTAGTCTTTTGAGTAAAGCTTGAATGGGGGGCATTAGTTAAGGCTACAATCTTTCAAGAATCTTTCCCGAATCTTGTCAAAGTTGTTTGGTGTAAGGTGGCCATAAGTAATCAAATGTCGAAAGCGGAGTGCGCCATACTCAGGTCAGCGCTGGTGTTTACAGTGCCTAATTCACCGAAGATTACATCAGTTGTAAGTGCAAACAGCCGCCCTCTGGCAATCAACCTACAATTGGTAGCAGCAGTGCAAATGAAGAGGCAGGCCTGGTGCAAAATGCCAAATACAGAGATACAGAGAGGTTGAATGGTTCAGATTGATATGCGTGGGGTGGACGATGACATGAGGTAACCACTGTTTAAACCCTTTATCCTTCTAGTTCTATGTTTTGCATTTTAAAAGTGGCTCTAAAAGCTGTTTATATCATTTTAATATTTTCTTCTCAGGGTTTCACTGATTTGTCTGCTGCTGTTGTTTGGGAGATGGAATTTGCTTCTTTATGGTGAAATTGTCATTCAATTTCTTTGACATTTACACTTCATTTGTAGCTGTGAATGTAATTCAGATTGAATGTATTAATTCTACAAGTTGAGCTACAGCTTTGTTGTTAGTGTTACAAGTTAAGTTACAAAACTGTTTGTTTATTTTCAGGAGCACTTGCAAATCCATACCATCATGAATATGGAAAGTATGAGGATGGGTCTACAGTATATGGAAGTGGCCCTGAACTACATAACCCTGAAAGGTACTCTGGACTTGACCAAAAATTCAAAATCCAGCAATCCAATCTGGCTAGCAACAAACAACACTCCACAAAATTATCCAGTAAAGTAAAGTTCAGGATTTCTCCAAGTCATTATGAGTTAGGACTCCCTGAGCACCATCAAAACCCTGTTAGCAAATCTACAAGCTTAGATGGCCCCTCAATGTTTCAACATCCTTCCAGAAATACTGAAATTGCACAAATCGGCCTGGCCTCTTCCGTGGGAGAGAGAATTCCCCAGGATTCTATTCAAGGTATGAACAATATCTATACCCCTGAACGTTCTCAGAATGCTCGGTTTAGAAGTGCAGCAGGTGGCTTTACCCAAAATGCACCAGGCAGTCTGTATCACGGCAATCCTTCAGAGACCATTGTGCATACCGTCCCTTACTTTTCCATTAGTAGAAAATATCCTACACATGAGCAACTTCAAAATAATAATTTGGCTCAACGGTCAACACATTTCACTGAGCCAGGAAGGTCATATCCTGTCAGTCCCATCAGTAACCTTGGATATCCATCACATTTTGTTGGACGTAAAGACAATACACAGAGCATGACCTATGACCCCTCTTTGCAGGACATCAACATTGACACAAAGTATGTTCCCCCTTCAAGTGTTAAGAGAAGTCTTGCTCCCACATCTTCAAATGCAGGATATAATGAGCGTAATGCTTCAAAGTTGATTCAAGACCAAGATGCCCCTGTCAATGGTAAATGGGCTTTTCAAAGACTTGTGTCCAGTAACGGTGTGCCTATTCAGAGTGTAAGTTCTGATGTTTGGCTCAAGTCACAGATGTTTGGCTCAAGTCACAGACTACCTGCTCACCCTGGTGGAAGTGACTTTGACATGTCTTACCTTCCCCAGAGGGACGAAGCACCAAACCAAAAGATATTCACACAACCTGCTAAAATTAGACCTGCTTCCCACATTAATTCTCCCAGTCAAGTTGATGGCTCAATTGACTTTTTGAAAAACTGGGCAACAACTGATGAAGACCAAGTCAGTGAACTTCATCCATTCACAGAAGATCCAACATCACAGAACTCCCCAGAAGAACCACCTCGAGTTGGCAAGTCTCCCACTGTTGAAACTGAAGATGCATCAAGTGGTAGTGCCAGAGGAGACGCTGACTTGCATCAGTCTTTTGAGGGAAGGCACAAAGCCTTGACTGACCGCAAGCGGTTAATCCAACTCCGACCCCAGACCAGGTATCTTGTGAGGGCCTTTAACCATTATGAGCAGGGCAGGCTCTACCAATCACGTGGTAGGAACAACCCAACAGAAATGGCCTTCCTTCCTGATGGTCCAACACTGCGTCTACGAGTCCAGAGCAATGAAAACCCTAGGAATGGTTACAGGAGGTAATGTGCAGTGTATTTAATGCTTCAACTGCTTCCTTTCTTTTGCTTCTTTTAACATCAGTTCTTATTTGTTTCCTTAACGGACAAATGTGACCAATGATGTACCTGATCTCCGCACCCTCTGGCTCTTTACTGGATATTATCCTATGATTCTGGTTATAATAAAACAAAGCTGACCTGAACTCTGCTTATTTATTGCATAACTGATTACTAAGTATTTCAAATGGCTGTATCCCTTAGGTGTCACTACTGACCATGGAGTTTCCATAAATTAAATGAAGTTTAAGCTTTCAAAGGCTTTCATTTTCAGGCATTTTAATTTCTTTTTCACATAATGTCATTGTCAGACTCATAATTGTGTGCTCTACTTTAGATGTAAAAGCAAGTATCTCCCTCAATTTCTAATATAGAATCTCTAGAAAGGAAATGAGTTGCACAACCCCTTCACCCCACCTTTTGGTTCTGTCACCCATTACTGGTCTTTTACAAATTTGACTAATATCCTGGCTAACTAAATTTCTTGATTCATTTTTAAAGAACATTTGGAACACTGGGCATTTTCACCAAAACTACTAGAAATGCACATATTTATTGTGACGTTACTATTGGCATAAAAATATTAAATAAGACATTCAAGACATCTCATGCCCCGAACGGCGCAAAAAAAGTAAAAATGCTGTGTTGAAGTGTTGCTTTGACATAATGCATGAGATGCTGTGCACATTCTATGACTGATATTGTGAATTATTTGCCGAGAACACCTGGTAATGACAATGGAATGCAGTCCACAATGCATTTTGAAACTTGTCAGGTACGTCCACTAGCACTGGCTCCCTCACTCATGCCTTATGTGCTTTTGTGGGGGAAAAAGATGCGTGTGGGGGTTGAAATGTGCGAGTCCACAAAAGGGGGGAAAGGGGGGGGACACTGAGCATCCTGCATCTGCTGTCTGTAATCCACTACTGTTCTTGTTCTGGACCCCAAAGCTTCAGACGTCATGTGTCTGTTTGTCAATTTTGGATTTTAGGTGCTCCTTGTATGCCAAGATGTCTCTGTTCCATTTGGTGATAGTCTGCTTCTCACACACCCAGATCTCATTAGCCACCTAGAAGAAAAGGATTGGAAGTCAATTAGCCAAAGCGGTTCTAGTTAGCAATACAGATACACATTGAGTCACAAATATCTTATGTGAATTCAGACTAGAACTTAGACTGACAAAGAGAACAGCAGTCATTGACAATTGAAATATGTTAGATAGCCTGTTTTAGTCTTTAACCAGCCAACAGACATCCGACCAAGGCAGCTGTACCTGCTGAATGAGTCGGAAGTCATGGCTGACTAGCATCATGCCGCCCTCAAATTCGTTGATGGCTTCTGCCAGTGCATCGATGGTCTCAATGTCCAGATGATTAGTAGGCTCGTCTAGAAACAGCATATGGGGGTTCTGCCAAGCCAGCCAGGCGAAGCACACACGGCACTTTTGCCCATCCGACAAGTTCCTGATGGGACTCACCTGAAGAGTACGAGGAAGAGAAGGAGGAGATGAAGCTCGAAAATAATAAACGTAAAATGTAGAGTTCCTATATAGACAACATGGATGCGGGTTTATTGGTTATATAATCCCCATTAGATGGGACATTAGTCCCAGCTATTCTTCCTGGGTTCCGACTGTATAACAATATGATATTTAGGTTAAAAGTTCATTACATTAGATTAACAAACATTAGGTTAACAAAAATACATACAGATGACAGGTTCCATCTGCTCACCTGCTGTTTTCCTGTCAGGCCGTAGCGACCGATGATCTTCCTCATCTCTTCCTTCTCTTTGATCTCGGGGTAGCACTTCATCATGTACTCCAGAGGAGTCAGGTCGAGCTCCAGCTGCTCTGTCAGGTGCTGCAGGGGAACACGAGGGTAGAACTATTAGGGCTGTAACGATTTACGATTCGAAACCGAAATCGCTACATTCATATCCACGATACTGTGTCGCGGTGTGAAAAGGCAGAATCGCGACACACCCTTTCTAGTGTTTCACGCAGTGCTTTGCAGCTTATGCGGCCGCAAAAGCAACCCACAACTCCCGCTTTACTTATCGGTAGCCTACGTTGTCCAAAAACAAATAAATAATAATTTCATACCTCTCCTTGCTTTCATTGTAGACTATGTGTGCAACTTTACCAAATAGTATAGAAGTAAACCCCCTCTCCTTGCCCCGCTCTCTCTCGCGCTCCCTCCCTCTCACTCTCCCTCCCTCTCCTGCTCAATGAACACGCGCGACTTAAATAAAACATTCACAATCGTGAAAGCAAGGACGCATAGACGACTAGCTAAATTACTATTAAATCCGCCTAGCATCATTAGCATGCTGCACATATTTGTTTAAAACTCTTGCATTGAAGTTGACTGATCATCTCAATACCAACGTTTCCCAAAAGGGCCTGTCCCAAGGAGAACAAGTATTACCTTGAAACTTAAACACACATGGGGAAACTGAACAGTCAATCAGTAGACTATGATAGGCTAAGCTATATGCTACTTTGTTTACAATATTTCCAGGCTTCAACCAGACAGCTGAATTAAAGAGGTAGAGTTGTAATAAAAAAATAGTAGGCCTAGGCTATAGGCTAATCTGCATAAAGTGTGCCGTCATAAATATCAGTCATTCAGAAAAATATTTTTATATCAGGATATAAAATAATAGATATATTATTGTAATCCTCTGGTGTTCTAAGGGAGGCTATTAAAATGTTATTTAATAAAATGTCTAGCCCCCCCCCCCCAAAAAAAAAAAAAAAAAAAGAAAAATCGAGATTCATATCGAACCGTGGGTCAAAAATCGTGATACAAACCGAATCGTGAGGTTGGTGTATCGTTACAGCCCTAAGAACTATCTCACCTGCCTGCTCAACGTCACTCAGCATTTAGGAGGTTTTTTTTGTTCCTGGAGGACTGTGAGACGCCACAGAAAGGTCTTACCTGGTGATATCTGCCAATCTTTACGTGTGAGTGTTTCCTGATCATACCATCTGTGGGGAGCAACTGGGGAGAAGGAAAAACACACATTAGAAATTAAAGTAAAAAAAGGACAAAGAGTGGTGGAAAAAATAACACCAAAAAGAGGGCTGGATTGGAGTAATCTAATAACATTAACTCAGACCTACCTCTCCCATCAGTAGTTTGAGCAGAGTGGATTTGCCAGCGCCATTTGGACCCACCAGAGCCACTCTGGTGTCCAGATCAATACCAAACTCCAGGGTTTTGTATATACATGGCTGAGAGAGCAATGGAAAAATAATCAGTATTAATTTGAATTAATTTCAAAGCAAAAATTGAAATTTCTGAAGGACGTGTGGATGAGGTAGTGAACTCACCGTGTCCTCTGAGTATCTGAAGCTGACATTCTGGACCATGATGACCGGAGGCGGGATCTTCCCACAGGGAGGAAAGTAGAATGACAGCGTCTGTGGGGTTGGGTGAGGGGACACAACCGGTGAAAATAAGAGAATTATGAGTTTATGAGATGATCTATCTATTAGGGCTGCACGATTATGGCCAAAATGATAATCACGATTATTCTGATCAATATTGAGATCACGATTATTTATCACGATTATTAATTAATTTTAGTGACAAAAATATTGTTTTCCTAAACATCTGGCTCACACAAATTCTTCCCCTCACATTTACTCCCCTAAATTACTGCAAATATAGACTTAACTGCGAATAATAACTAAGGGATAATGTATAGAATGGCGGTCATTATTGGTAAAATAAGTCCCGACAGGGCGAACCGGACCCCGACGCGCAGCGGAGGTCATTATTTTTTTCAGAGGTCCTTTCCCAAGAAATAATGACCGCTAGAACTTTAGGAAATCCCATTCAAGTCAATGGAGCGTTCTACTTGCCTTGTGAAGAGACGTGTAATAAACACAAATAATAATAATAATAATAACGTTTTTTAATTCATTTATAAATGGTGCACTGTCACTTTAATATTCTTTGCCAGCTCCACTCAAATATAGCCTATGGCTAGTGCTGTGCTTTAATGGCTGTTAGCTAGGATGCAATTCATGAAAATTGGGCACTTCTGGATAAGTTTTTGATTTTTGGCGGGGTGTTAGGTATAGGCCTAAGGTTTTCAAAAATCCATGGATACAAGTTGGGGTGGCCCCCCTAGTGGCAGTTATCCATAAAATCCAAAATGGCCCCCGCCGAAAAGAGAAAAGGTTATATCTCAGCTTTCTTTAGTCTTAAATTGTTGTATAATGTATTTTCTCTACTTTGTTTGATACAAGGAATCCAATTTTGATATGTTATTCTTATTTTAAGTCCATTTCCATGTAGTATCATAGTCATATTTAGCTCATAAACTGTCAAAAATTGACAGTGCTGTCACATTGAAATACTCCCCTAGATCCCCTCCCCTAGGTCCCTAGACCCATATTTTTACCTCCAAGGTATGCTTTTCTTTGTTGATTGGACAGGTCACTATCATTATAGTGTCAAAAATCACATGTTGTGACCAAAAGTACCATTGTTGAGGCCTTAAATAAACACAACTTCAGAACTATGCCACAGTGAAAAGTTATTAGGCTTTTCACCATGTTAAGGATCAATATTACATTTTAGTCAAATAACACAAAAAAACAATTCATACTTAAACATCATGTATTTATTCAAAGATTTTTGGTTTCACTCTTCATCATTATTAGTACAGCCTCCCTCACACTTGCACAATGTGTTACAGCAAAGTCCAGCTCGGTGGCAGTTGCCCATACAGGTAAGGTTGCCAACCGTCCTGAATTGTGCGGGACATCCCGTATTTTGGGTGATTTTGATTTTTCCCGTCAGGGACAGCACCACTCCCGATTTTCAATCACAGCTCATCGGCCTTGTTAACTTGTCAATAGTAGGCTACTGTAAACGCACCTGGAACAAAGTGTCCAGTGCCGCCGCAACCACGCGCATCTCGCACTGTGCGCACGGCACCAAGGGACAGAAGGGGCGCCACAATTTAGCCAGAGAAGCTTTACTGCAAACTGCTTTTCACTCTTCTTAGAGAACGATTACAATGTCAAAATGCAGCAACAGCATATTACATAAGGATGATACTTTTTGGGTCCTCTCAGTCTCTCTATTATGCAGTAGATCTAACTTGAACGTTATGCTACTGCAGTGTTTCCCCTACAATGTATTCATCAGCGGTGCAGCGCCGCCCCTGGAATTCAAACGCCACTGCAAAAAAAGTTGCCTAATAAAAAAAAAAATAGACGCAAGTGAACTTCAGGAACAGCTGCCGTTCGTTCAGGTTTCATGTCAACAAATAATAGTAGGCTAACGTTGAAGGCGCAGTCAGGGATTCCACAGGAGATCACGCTTGTTTGTGTTGATGTTTAAGTTTATTAGCAGACGCAATTTTGTGGAAAAAAACGTAGCATACCTTATGTTAACCAAGGAACCAAATTAAAACACGCCAGCGAGATAGCTCGCCCCTACCTTCAGTAACCTATTCCCAGATAAATTCCACGCATTGTTTCGTTTTTGTTTGTGATACAGGCAATGCTTTCAAGCCCTGTGTTGCTAACATACCTAGGCTGTGTAACTAAGGTCTAGCTAGCCTATTAATAATAATAATAATAATCCCAGATAGATTTTCTTCACATTTTTGACCATTTATTTTACCAAATGACATGGGAAACATAATTCATTTCATCCACATATTCTTATGCACCATGCACAACAACGCTACTAAGTTAGCTTAAAGGGACACCAGGCAAGCCTGATGCTTTTTCTCTACGAAACTCCCCCTCACTCGGTCTGAAGCTCTTTTCCTTTTCTTTGCGTCTTCCGTCAAGGGTTTTCGCTGCTTCTTCGCCGGCTCTGCCATTATACACACGTTTGCAACAATCTCTAGCGTTTCGTTAGCCTGCCTCTGTGCTGTAAACTGATCATGCTTCGGTCGGCGGGTAGGATACACCAAACTTGCAAGTGGGATATTCTTTCTACAGGCAGTAGGGGCGGGTGAGAGAGCCTTCATTCGCCCCGTAATGAGTCATTTAACCATATACCGGCTTACGAAGATGATTAATTAACACGAAAACGTTGCCTGGTGTCCCTTTAAAACCGTGATAATCAAGCCAGCGTCACGGGCCGTCACAGCATTAAAGTGACAGGCACTCAATTCGACTTGCACAGCACCAATACAGTGTAATGGCATGAAAGAGAAGTCTATATAGTTTATACAGTGCTGTGCAAAAGTTAAGACACCCATGCTGAAATTGGCTAAAGGGAGGAATAAAAAACATATTTTGCCTTTTGTCTTAATGCCTTAATTAAAAAAAAATAGGACATCAATTATTTTTTAATGCATCATGTATCGTAAATAAATAAATGTTATTATATATAAATGTCTTAACTTATGCACAGCACTGTATCTTCTAAATAGTAATAGTTTGTACAGTGGCCTACAGTGTACAGTTGCTAATACTAATTATTACTAGTGGCTAATGCTAATAATGTAAATGAAAAAGGTGAAAGAAAAACATGAATAATCCTGTTCAAGTACTGCAATAATCATGCTTTGTAAATGCTTGTGTTGATGGTTATGTCATAATTTGTAACTCAATTTTCTTTTCTTTCTTTCACAAAATCCACCAGAAGTCACCATTTAAGGAGTCATTTTTTCAAATTTTTCTCTTTTTTTTTTTTTTTTTTGGGGGGGGTGGGGGGGGGTCTTCCTACGATCAACAGCACCGCTGCTGGAAAAAATTCTAGGGGAAACACTGTACTCGTTTTAATTGGGAACGAGAGGGAGAGAGGGTAGAAGTTTCCAGCTGGCTTGTGATCAAAAGGAAATCATGAGAACAACAAAAACAACGCGAGGAGATTGCGGAATTATCCGGTTCACACTATGCTACTGACCATTTACGAAATGTGAGGGCACTTTGACATAGGCTGCACGCACTGTGATTTGGACTGATAGAATATGAAGAGTGGTCAATTGCCTTTGTGTAATGGAATTGGTGAGTCTAAAAGTCTTCAATAATCCGTTTCCCTTAACCCTTAGAACCCGATTGACGCAAAGTGCGTCAAAAAACACACCCTTTCTTCTCTGTTACATTGCTCCGGAACGGTTCATCGCAGCGAGATGAAACCTTTATTGCACGACAGAGCAGAAGTGGGGCTTTCCAACGAGACTACACACTTGTCTGTACGATCAAGTATGAAAATAAAAAAAAATCATGAAATTAAATCAAATTGCATCATATTTACAGTCTATACTTCTCTGCGTTCACCTGCACACACATTACTCTAGTTTGAATTACTCGCGAACCCGTGATCACATCGATATGGCAAGCATATCAGATGAAAGAGGGGGCACAGGGCTATCCATTGGTACCATGTTTATCAATCCTTCTGGCTTATAAAACCAGACGAAGTGACTGCAAAATAATAACGTCATGTACACAAACCAACGCTGAACACTCATTACTCTCGTTTGAATTACTCGCGGACCCGTGATCGCATAGATATGCCACGCATGTCAGATAAAAGAGGAGACTCAGAGCAATCATTTGATACCAAGTATATCCTTCTGGGTTATAAAACAGACGAAGTGACAGCAAAATAATAACTTCATATAGCTGGACTTACCCCACGTTTTTGTCTGTTCTTGTGGCAAAGCATGTTTATAATCCAATGCTATCATGTGTTTCTCTATGGAAAAGCATGTTCATATTCCGGTTTTGAGATCCTAGCAAATTCCTGCATGGCATCCAATTAAAGGCTCACATTGCATCCCAATTTGTTCAACAAATAAACACCTTTTTTGCCTTTACTTTGTTCATGGCAATGCAGTAAAAAGTTGAGAATTATTATGACTGCATACACACAGGCACGCAGGCTAACACGCAACCTCGGGTCAAGTCAGGTCAGATCAGTTCGTGTCACAGATATGGATCGCAGAAAGGTCATTTTTCATCACTAAATAAAAAAATGGCATTTATTTCCGTAAATCACACAGCAAATATTTCTGTAAATTGCTCAGCCCCAGAGTATCCCTCCAACATGGCAATTATATTGCCCGATTCAGGACAGTCTGCCCTACACACACATGAAATTCGTGTAGAGCTGTGAGCTTGCTGTGGTGAGATACATGTCGAAATATAAGAATTTTTATAATACACTTTTTATATTTAAATTCTTTAAAAATCAAAATAAAATCAATGCTAGTATTAATACATGAAATGATGGCAGATCTGAATAGCCTAGACTCCCCTGAAAAAAACAATATATAATATATGTGTGTGGCACTTACAATGACCAGAATAAATCATTATGAATAAACACTTTCCACTTAGATAGCTAGGTGGCTACCAGATTCATAATTCACTTTTAATTGCAAACAGAAAATATCTAGCTAGCATCATTACATGCTTCTATTTCCACAGGAATGAAGGTTGTTTACACCAACTTAATATACTTATCATTGTGCTATAGGCCTAAATGTGGCACAAACAATGTTAGAGTTTGTGGAATGACCATAGGCTATATTTCCTAGCATGATGCATTACATGATTGTAATGTTCGTAATTTTATGTAATGTCATGTTTATTTTTTGTATTGGTTTGTCTAGTTAAATGTTTTCCCTATTTATTTACGTTATTTTTTTTTTATAGTTTTCATGTTATTCTTAGTCCTTTTTACTGCTTCTAAGTCAGCTGATGTCGTTGACGTTTGTCCATTGGGAGCTTGCTATGGCTAGCTTTTGCCCTAGCTGGGCATCGGACATCCTTCCATCCATCCGTGAGCGGTGCTGCACTTCACTGTCTGGTCGAAGGGATCTCTCGTTCCAGCATTTTTTGTATTTGTTATTTTTTAAATGTATTTGTCATGTCTTGATGTCATGGGCACGCTGGCGACTACGCCGCTCCATCCGGCATCTTTTGTCTTGTTATGTGTCTTGTTTGTGGAGCGCTTTGGGTTGCACTCTGTGCATGTTTAAATGCGCTTTAAAAATAAAACTGACTTGACTTGACTATATTTGAATGGAGCTGGCAAAATATTATGAATACCGTGGAGACAATGCTCTTAAAGTGACAGTACACCATTTGTAATTTTTTTTTTTTTTTTTTTTGGGGGGGGGGGTCCCGCATTTGAAGTGAAGTGTCCCTCATTTGGGGTTGAGGAAGTTGGCAATCCTACATACAGGCAACCACACAGCCACAGTTGAGGAGGAGTGAGCATCACTTGCTGGCATCTTCCAGATCTGTCCAATATGGCACCCAGACTTTGGTTCTGTCATTCCATTCCCAACCCCACTCACTGGGGTCTGGAATCTCTGGAGTTTTGGAGAGGGACTGCTTCCAGACAAAAGCTGCAGTGTGCAGGGCACGCTTTCCATGCTGGAATAAGGCATGATGGGTCGGGGAGATTGAATCCAGGGATTTGATCCTGCACATGCAAGTTCTCAAATGATGGACTGTACTCATGTATAGTAAGAACTGCGGTGTCATGACAGTCAATGAAACCCGGAAGCTTCTTTTCACTCATGGCCTCAAATCCCTGGATTCAATCCCCCCGACCTCTTTGAATAAATACATGATGTTTAAGCAAAGTCCTTTTAGGCAAGTCCCTCCACTTGGCGGCCATATTGCAACGCTTTTTGGGCACTCAAAAGGCATCCATTTCGGCAAAAATGCGCGTGCGCAAGGCTTCACAACACCAATCTTGCTCCAGCGGTGAGATCACAACACATGATTGGCACGATGTATTCACAACACACTACATTATTGGCTCAATGTATTCACAACACAGCACATGATTGGCTCAATGGATTCACATGTCAACATTTTGCCGCGGAAGGGGTGTGATTTGCGTAGACAACTGCCATATTGCCGTTACAAACTAAGCTCATGCATTTCTATGGAGGATTTTTTGAGTAAGTGTCTCCTCATTAGAAAGTCTCTGGTTTAAGTATGAATTGTTTTTTTTGTGTTATTTGACTAAAATGTAATATTGATCCTTAACATGTTGAAAAGCCTAATGTACTGTAACTTTTCACTGTGGCATAGTTCTGAATTTGTGTTTATTTAAGGCCTCAACAATGGTCCTTTTGGTCACAACATGTGATTTTTGACACTATAGTGATAGTGACCTGTCCAATCAACAAAGAAAAAGCATACCTTGGAGGTAAAATATGGGTCTAGGGACCTGAGTAATATTTCAATGTGACTTTTTCAGAGATATTGACAGTTGAGCTAAATATGACCATGATACTAGATTTAACATGGAAATGGACTTAAAATAAGAAGAACATATCAAAATTGGATTCCTTGTATCAAACAAAGTAGAGAAAATACATTATACAACAATTTAAGACTAAAGGAAGCTGAGATATAACCTTTTTTCTTTTTGGCGGGGGCCATTTTGGATTTTATGGATAACTGCCACTAGGGGGGCCACCCCAACTTGTATCCATGGATTTTTGAAAACCTTAGGCCTATACCTAACACCCTGCCAAAAATCAAAAACTTATCCAGAAGTGCCCAATCTTTATGATTCATCGTGCTCTCTCCCTCTTGTGCACGCTCAAATGCGTTCCCAATTAAATGGAGTAACATAACGTAGTTAGATCTGCTGCAATGGAGATATGTATCTCGATGTAACAAGCCGTTTTGACATTGACATTGTAAACGTTCTCTAAGAAGAGTGTGAAGCAGTTTGCAGTAGGGTAGCCTAAAGTTAACCACGTCGTCGTCTATCGCTGGAAAAAAATAGCGATCGGCCTATGATAAACTAATAAATGCTCGGCGGGGACCGGATTAAAGTGCGTGGCGGGCCGCAGTTTGGACATGGTTTAGTCATTCGTTGATATGTAAAACACTGACGTATAGGCTACATTTTCATTATTGTTCACTCGTTTTAAGTAGGCTGTGTCTTGAAACGCTTATGTATTGTAGGTTGCACATGTAGCTTATAAAATACATGAATAAAATTCACGGATCCCGTTGTTAGCTCAACTCTTATTAATTGGCTATATCGAAGGAAGCCATGAGAAACCAAACAAGGACTAAAAGTTAACGTGATTAAAAAAGGCATGTGTGGTTTACGTCATGTGATGTGTTTCATGTAGGTATGAGTTGAGAGCCCTGCTTTGCTTATGTTTTTGGTTAACTTCACTTGCCTGAAATCCGAAGTATTTTCGAACAACGGATGATCCGTATCGAGGGACAAGCTCTGGCCTTCTGCTGTGCCACACATTTGATTTTTGATCGTCATTTTTTGTATAGTCTAACTGGCCTACTAATAGTTAACATAATGCTACTAGTCCACAGTGCATCCAAACTGATCAGTGCATCAGGCTGAGCAGATTGGTAGGCTGCATGCAGGCACATGGTCAGACAGGTTTAAGGAGCACTTGATTTGTTTTGTAGCGGAGCGCTCTATGGGTTGCCAGGTTGGTTCTATGGGTAGAGCACGCATTTTTAATATCGCTCGATCACGCAAATTTGATCGTGGGAAGCCAAAATCGTGATCGTGATTAAAATTCGATTAATTGTGCAGCCCTACTATCTATCTATTTCTTTGTCGATATCATCCCCTGCTTCATTCCTCTTCTTAATAAAAAGGAGACATCAATTATCATCAACAATGACAAGCCAGCTGGAACCTGCCAATCGTTTTCTCTCCCTCTCGTGCGCGCTCAGACGCGTTCATTGTATAGCCTACTTTCTCTAACAAGAGTGAAAAACAGTTTGCAGTACAGCTACTATTTATTGGCTGAATGTTGGTCCCTCCTCTGTCTCTCTTGCCCTATGCACAGTGCGTGATGCGTCTGGTGGTGGTGATCACTGATCAGGCAACTTCTTAAAACTGAAAATTTTCGCTACAAGCTCCTCACGTTCCATCTTCAGCTAACTCCATAGACAATAAAATAAACGATCTTGCTGCTTCAGGTTTTGCGGCCTCCTTACATGACATCAGCCCCCCACAAAGGAAATAGGTAAACAAAATGCGTTAATTGCGTTGCGATTTCGTAACACGTTATGTATTTGTGTTATGTACATGTGTTATGTACTTTTTACTTTACTTTACTGGCTAACTCCCTCCTCTTTCAGTCTATGCTCCCTGCTCTGGCTCCGTTCATTCTTCTAATTCCTTGTGTTTTCTGGTAGACGCTCCGTTCGTGTCCATGGTCTCTCGCGCTGGTTTCACTGCAAACTGCGTGCAGCCAATGGGTGTATGAAACGTCATCACGTAGCATTACGGCACAGTGGTCATGGGAAATGTAGGAAGTACTGCCAGGGGGATATATGACCAAGAACAGAGCCTTTATGTATCATGCATGTAATGCCTCATGCATCACCGGCCAAACTGGCTAGTAAGTTTTTATTAACACCCGCCAAAATGAATTTTAACCCGCATTTGGCGGGTGTTAATTTAGAACCCTGGACACAACATTGAGCATCCTGCAACTGCTATCTGTAATCCATTATGGTTATTGCTCTGGAGTCATATCTCTATAGTTATTTTAGTGAGAAACCACAAACATTTTTGAACTGCTGGTGCCATCTAGAGACAATATGAGAATCTAGTCAGAATGTTCCCTCAGGCTTAAATATATATATTAGGACCTACTGCTGTAAGAGGCTGAGAGCATGTGTACTGTGGCCATGTGCGTCACCATCTAAATGGCAAATATAACTTCATCACAAAACCACTTTTATGAGAGGAGGGCTAAGTCAGTCATGTGTCTCTACAGGACTTTAGCTGTAGTGATAATTCAATTATTATCACTGTTCGGACTTGCATGATATTCTGACGTTATACTCATCTGAAACAACTAGTGGTTAACCGAGCTCTAAGTTGCAGTGGAGGATAAGGAGGAGGAATGTGGAGACATTAGAGTTGTAGAATCACAAACATGCTTGAAAGTGGACAGAGCCTCACCTTGTCATTGACAACTCGCTCAGTCAGGCCAGAGGCGACCATCTTCTGCAGGGTCTTCTCCTTGCTCTGTGCCTGCCTGGCCAGCTTGGCAGAGCCGTGACCAAACCGTGCTATGTAGTTCTACTCAGGACACACAGAAAAAAGAAAATGACTGAAAATGACACTGCCACATGGCTAAAGGCAGAGGTGGGAGTAAGTCACACATGTGCAAGTCACAAGCAAGTCTCAAGTCTTAACCTTCAAGTCTCAAGCAAGTCCAAGTCATTTTTTGTGACAGTCAAGCAAGTCAAGTCAAGTCATAGCTTGGGTCAAGCAAGTCAAGTCAAGTCATAGCCAAATCATACAAATTCATGATGATTTACCCATTTTCCATTTTAAAATATGCTACAATAGGCTAGTTATGAACTGCTGGAGTTTTATTTGTAACAAACAAATAGACATTGCATTCATTCAAGCCACATAGCCTACATCTGAACGAATTATAGAATAAGATGAAATGTATACGAATAAAAATAAATGTATTTCAAGTAGACCTATTATAAAATAGCCAATTATTGTTTCAATATGCCTCAAATATTAGGTAAGCTACATCAAATCATGAAAATATATTCAAACAGTTCAAGTTACACCTGTCCTGACCTGTCACATCTCGAGGGACCCAATAATGTTGAAAAAGTGAACTAATCAATCAATCAAACGCCGCTGCCGCCGATGTCACTGCCAAACTTTGAAAAGCGCGACAGCGCAATGGGTTTTAGGAGGGTTTAGGACCGTCAATGCTATATCATATTATACATAAGCCTAACATGTGAAGTAAGCTACTTTTCTATGCTGATTTCTGGCAGTTAGCTAGGCCTACTTACTGTTGTTAGCCTACTACTAGGCTGTAACGTATGGAACAGGGACGTGTTTAAGAGGGAGGGAGAAAGAGAGGCGCTTACTTTAGGTTACATTGGCAACATTTTCGCTATATATCAAGATTAAACTTAGAATGTTTAGAAATGTTTCACTTTGATATTTCACACATTTTAACATAAGTCTGTCGCGTCACTTGGTAACAATGACAGGTTCGCTCGCGTGACGCATGCAACAGCACCTAAGGAGATTTTCTAAAATCGTAAAGTTAACTCCTTTATATCTATGAAAATTTTTTAAAATCAAGTCATTTCAAGTCATTTGTCTCAAGTCTAAGTCAAGTCTCAAGTCATGAATAGCAAGTCAAAGTCAAGTCGAGTCTTTTATACATGTTGATCAAGCAAGTCTCAAGTCCTAAAAAATGTGACTCGAGTCTGACTCGAGTCAAGTCATGTGACTCGAGTCCCCCTAAAGGTTGGAAGACATTAAAATGTTAAACAAGACTTATTTTTTTTATTTAATGTTTCTCCCACATTGTCTTACAATCTTTTGGCATGTGGCAATGTCATTTTCAGCCACAACAAACTTGGTCAAGAGAAAAAATAAATAAATCAATAAATCAAGAAAAAAACAATAAATCAATATTTGCCAGGGGTATGAATAATTTTTTTCCTAACTGTACAACACTAAATTCATGAAATCAGGTGTGTGACAGGTGTGCTTCTCAGTGTGTCAATGAGATATGGGGGGCAACACCTCGGTGCCTTGTCCAAACGGCTGTATAAGTTGACCAAGTGGTCTACTTGGCATACAGCATGCCGTGTGAATGCCTGCCGACGAGCCAAGGGCTAGTCTTAATCCGTGCCTGGGAACCAGGCCAGGGTGCCAAGTCGACGAGACACGTGTGAAAGGGAAGGGGAAAGGGAGGCTTCTCTGCAGGCGTGCAAGGCTGGGCCGCCTCACCTTCATATGTGAGATCTGGTCCTGCTCCCAGTTGAAGCGCTTCATCTGATTCTCCTCCAGCTCCTCTCTGGTCTTCACATACTGGTCGTAGTTGCCCTGCAATCAGTTAAACATAGGCATGCATGAGACGTCAGCTGACACTGACTGAACATAGCACAGAACTTAGTAACATGTACTTCCCATTTCTTTCCCTTTCTATAATAATCGATACCTAAAGTCTCCTCTGCTTTTTAGCTTGAATGTTATTCCTCATTTTTGTAAATTGCTTTGGTTAAAAGCATATGTCAAATGAATAAATGTAAATGTTAACAAAGTCCCCCAAGCTTGAAGCAGTGCATGTTTGTCTCCATATTCCTTTGTATAAAAGAAATAAGGAGTTAGCCATCATTTAAATTCTAAAGGTTGCCATTATAATCGCTGTTGGTGTTCTAACTCAGTTAATCTTAGACCTGTATCTAGCGCTCTGTCACTTCAAAGACACCAGCAAGGGGACATAATTAGAAACAGCCATAAAGACATCAGATCCTGCCTTCTATGGCTGTGATTAGTGTCCAGTTGGCTTTAGGCCCTAACATCCACTCCTGGTGTATGTCCAGGGGATCTGACAGGAGGGTGCTACCTCAGCTTGCATTAACCCAGCAAGCTTCTGACGCACCAAAACGCATCAGAGAAACTAGACTAGACTAGATACTTGTATGTGTCATGGTCTTAATTGCCTATACAGTGAGTGTTAAAATGAATGATTTTTTTAAGTGTTAATTCTTTTTCTACATGCGTGTCTATGAATGAGAATTTTTTCTCCATTTTATGGAGTATACTTTACTTTTTTTAACTGAGCTATGGTGACCCACATCAGTGAGAATTGGCTGCTCTTTATTACCGTGTAATACTTGAGTTTCCTTTGATGCAGGTGGATGATGTTAGTGCAGACACCGTTCAGGAAGTCTTGTGAGTGTGATATGAGGACCAGGATTCGCTTGAACCTGATAGTTGAAGAAGATGACTTAACACACACCTAACAAACTAAAATGTAAGTATTTTAGAACTATTTAAAAAAAGGTAATAGTTCCTGTTTCTATTTTTGACTACCAACCAAATACATTGGTAACTGCCTTTCAAGACCAGCAAAGAGTTATATGATCATGGAAGAAATGATTCACGTACTCCAAGCAATGAAAGGCAAGTACTCACGACTTGAGCTCTTCCTCAAGCCACACACAGGCATCCAAGTCTAAGTGGTTAGTGGGCTCATCGAGCAGCAACATGAAAGGCTTGATGAACAGAGCTCTAATAGAGACAAAGACAGGGGAGAAGAGAAAATTAACAGGGACAAGAATGCAAGGTTTCACAGCAAATGGTTAATTTAGCCACACACACTAACACACACACACACACACACACATAGCCATATGTAGCCTATCAGTGGTCCAGCATTCTTGGAGTGATAAAATGGCAAAAACATACCAGCTATTGCTACACAGAGAATGCAGGTGGTCCTACTTAGCCTACAGCAATGCACAATGTGGGATACATGAAAACTATGATCACTGTCTTTGCATTCTGTTATACCCTATTTCCAGCTCAAATGTATTTTCTTGCTTCAACTTTGGCAAAAAAAAGTAAATCTGAGGAAAACCGTAAACATATTTTCTGGGCTATATGCATACATCTTAGGCAATATTATAAATCTGGCACAGTCACTCACCGGGCCAGCGCCACGCGCATCCTCCAGCCTCCACTGAAGTCCTTGAGCTTCTTGCGCTGCATGGCCGGGGTGAAGCCCAGGCCGTGCAGGATGCGGGAGGCGCGCACCGCCGCCTTGTCTGCGTCCAGCTCCTCCAGGCGCTCGTACAGCTCCATCAGCTTCTCACACTCAGCTGAGTCACAAACAAGCAGAGGGTATACACAAATATAAGAAACATGATGGTGGGACACTGTTATATCATTGGAAACATGATGGTGGGACACTGTTATATCATTGGAAACATGATGGTGGGACACTGTTATATCATTGGAAACATGATGGTGGGACACTGTTATATCATTGGAAACATGATGGTGGGACACTGTTATATCATTGGAAAGCTTAGGCTCTTTCACGATACTTGCGTGTGAAGTATGGATGTATGTGAAGAATGGACTGGGTGTTTTATTAAAAGGAAACAGAGATGGTTTACTGCACTAAATTGTGCTTTAGTGCTAAGTTGTAAATTATAATGGAACACAGAGCGCCTTTGTGAGCTTAGCTTATACAGAGCTCCCTAGTCTTTACACTGTTCACTGTCTTTTCTTTGATACTCTCCAACATATCTGATTCATAACACATAACTACGATTTGAACGATTGAATGAATGGAACTGGGTTCATAAAAATATAATACAATCATTTCATGCAATTCAACTGCAGAAAATAACAGCAGGGCTAGTTCTTCAGAAACGTTTGTGTGTGTGTGTGTGTGTGTGACGGCCTGTTAGCCCTTCTGCTTGTTGTCTCTTTTGTCTACAGGTGTGTCAGGAGGCCCCAGGAGCTAATGAGCTGATGAGCAGCAACTGTGTGCAGGTGTCCAAATAAAAGGGCTGCTTTCCCTCTCCTTGAGAGGGCCTTTCTTGCTTTGGGTTTTGGACATGCAATACTGCACTCAGACACACTGCAAACATACTCACACTCTTTGTTTGTTTGTTTGTTATTTGGTTAATTTGATTTGGTTAATAAATCCGCAGGTTAGTTAAAATCTAACTTCTCGCTCTTATGTTGTGGCCTTACCCCTATGCCATAACAGTGTGTGTGTGTGTGTGTGTGTGAGAGAGGGAGATCCAGAGAGAAAGTGTGCAGGTGTCCCACTCACCGTCTTCGTGTGCTAGTCGTTCAGCTTCCTTCTCCAGCTTGAGCCTCTCCTCATCCACTTCCATAACACACTGCAGTGCTGTCTTCTCACTGGGCTCCATCTCACGTGTCAGGTGGTAGATGTCAATATGCTCAGGGATGGGGACCTCGCGATGACCAATAGCTGACAACAGCATGGACTTGCCTGTTGGTAAGAAGCCAGAGTGGATTAATGAATAGATGCTGAATAGAGCTGATACATTAAGAAATCATGGTATGTGATGGGAAAGCATTAAAAGAGTAAAATACATCATGCACAAATTCACATGGACTTCTACCATTACAGCTGCAAATGTAAAGGTCAATGGATTATACATTCCAAGTGCTCATTTGCTGAACACAAGCATGAATTGATCTGAAGACCGGCAGCTTCAGGGCTAGACCATTGAACTGTCTAATAACAACTATGTCCATCCATTTCCCCTCATAATAACCACATAAACGTCTATGCCACATACTTCCTGTTAACACTTGGTGTTAAAATGCTTCTTGGGTGGCTGGATCACAAGTGGACAATGCTATCGCTAAATACAAGTGAAGATGCTGTAAGCCACCCAGAGAGGTGTCTGTACCTGTGCCGTTGAGGCCGATGAGTCCATAGCGGCGGCCCGAGTTGAGTTCCAGGCTGGTGTCGCTCAGGAGCTCCTGGCCGTGGAAAGTGAGCGAGAGGCTGCTGATGTGCACATCCGTGCTGTTGGGGTGAGACGCCAGCACCCCAGTCACGGCTCGCGCCTCCATCTTCCGCAGCTCAAACTCATCCAGCTCCTTTGTGAGTGACGCCACGTCTGCAGGAATAAATAAATATAAAGAAAGATTGAAACTGGGGTTGAATGTCAGATGAGCAGCTTCAGGAGACTAAATCATGGGCTGGATTCAAGACAATGTTTGTAAAAGTTAGGTGTGCAGTTGTGGAAAAAATACAAAGTGTTTGTTTTGATTCGAAATTGTACTGCTAGTTTAAACACATATGCAGGCCATCTTACTAGGAAAAAGCTGTATCACAGAGTAATGAAAAAAACTATTCAACTGATTAAAACAAACCCATGTTTCTCAGTGTTTATGCTACAGCTGTATTCAGCATACCGCTGGCATTGTACCCACCTCCATTGACAGTTCCATTTTGCTGGTTCTCTTGATCTCCCTCGCCGTTCACCTCCTCTGTCTTTTTGACACGTTGGCGGGCCTTGGCTGCCTCCTTCTTTTTCGCAGCCTTCTTCTTGGCCAGGTCAGAGGGCATGGCTGCGGAAAAGGACAGCAACCTAAGACAAAATATTGCCCTGTCGGTGACCCCAGAAGTATTGGCTGCTGGCTGCATTATGCAACACTGACTTAGCTTGAATTTATCCTCACACATTTACAGCACGTTATGATGTACATGATTCGTATCAGTAGTAATACATGTGCTCAATTGTGTTCATGTAGGTGACTAAAATGATCACCAACTTTGTTTCAACGTTTCATATTCAACTTACAGATGTCAGGGAAAACTGCAGTTCCGAACAAACATTTGATGAACCAATATGCGATTCTGTCAGCTAAAACAAGACCGGCAAGATGTTATGTAACGCGCTGGGCGCATTGGGAGATTATTCGGAAAAACAGCGCATGGCAGCACTGCGCACTTAGCACAGTGCTTTCGGGACTGTATGCCAAGTCTTGCGACAACTAGGCCGCTAACGTTAGCTATCTGGAATTCGCAAGTTACCATAGGCATAGCGGATAGAGAGCAAGCTAACATTAAATATCATCTGACACTGACAGCCTTAGAGACATGATATGAGATGACTTTCAATTTTAAAAACGCAACTCGGTGACATCTAGCCTTCTGTTTAAGCATGATTACCTGTTCTAACCAAACACCGGTCATTTGCTAACATAGCTATTATTTGCTAATAAGCCAAAGGCAGGTTTAGAAGGTACTAAACAACCTGTAGTAACTTTAGCATTAGCTGACAGGCATAGCCTGCAATGTGTCAATTCTCAATCGCCATGAGTAACGCATTTTCCATTCTGTATTACTGCTGTCGTACTTCTAAGTATTATCACTGCATTAAAATATTAATCGGCTGACATCCACGTTGACTGACATCCACGTTGTGTCCAAGAGCTAGATAAGTTATCTTGTCTTCACACAACATATCCGACAATGTCAGTTTTCCCATGGTCAACATTTGTGGACGATAAATCATTTTAATAACAATGCTAATGCAATTATTTGTAATTATATATACACATGGCTTAGGAGATGTCTTACCTTGGTCACTGTGATCTGGGACACTCTGTACCAAATGTGGCGACAACAACGCGCGTTTCTCTCCTCCACACACCGAGCAGATGATGAGTCGTCATACCATATTTGGTCAAGGGCGGTAAAATTCAGGCTCCGCCCCTCTGGGAGGGCCTAGAAATAGGTCTTGCACCCGTTGGCTTCCCAAAATACTGTAATTTACTTTATTAATTTGTATTTATTTTATTACTTTATACATTTACTTTTTTTTAAATTTATTTTACAGAATAAACAGGCAACACAGAATCATTTAGCACATTTGAGGAGTCATGCAGTTATGCGTCATAATATGTCAAAAACTTTTTTTCAAGGGTCAAACATGATATTTCGAGAGCAAGTTAGTTTACTTGAGTTTACTTCTGATGAAATATGAGGAATTTTCCCTCGTCATCATTTCACAGACATGTCCCTGCTGCGTTGCCCCATTTTCAATCTAGATAACCTACATAAAAAGTCAAACAAATGTAGGCTAAATGATATTAGTTGTACAGTAATCAACTAGAAATACGCAACTATCTCAAAGAGTGTAGTCTAATTTAGGTATTTATATTATGTTTTATTGGTTTTTAACTACAGGGTATGCATCAACATGGGTTATACTAAAATAGGAGCATGCTGTCAACTGGATTTTCTTTACTCCCTTCACGGTTGATGACGTGTCTGCCTTGAGGATCACAGATTGAAAACATCACCAGTTCCAGGACCAGCATTACTGAGTGTGAGCTGTGGACAGGCCGGGCCAGATTGAGGAGTGGAACGTATTTGGTCGTATGTTGTTTCTACGGAGGGCTAGGGTAACAACACATTATTCTTCCTCTTCTCTTTCTGTGTCGTGCTCGGTACCGTTAGGAGCAGGTTAGGAGACTTGGATGGCAATGCGAGGACAATGGGGACCCATAACTTCAGTGTGGGATATATGTTTGGAACAAGACAATTTAACGTTACTTGTTATAACGATGTAACATTGTGTGATATATATCACAAAACTGACCGACGTTAAATGCGGAAAACATCGTCTTGAAAAGCGGGCGACGTTATAAGGAACTGATGGGAACTGTTCATAGCTAACGTTAACTTCACGTTAGCCTTATCAATTCGGTAATGTTCTTCTTAACTGTTAATTTCTGGAACTGCATTCAGGAGGTGATGTCTTCCAAAGAAACTATTTTCGTGGATCCAGCAAGCAAGTGTTTATGAGACTGAAACAAATCAACAAATCGTCTTGTCTTTATTGTTTTGACTGACCTCCCAACAGAGTCAACACATCATTCTGTGGTGTCCTAGCTAATGTTAATAGCGTTAAATATTTCTCCAGGATTTGTAGCAAGCTACGATTTGGCATAGACTAGGAAGATCGCTCCTTATAAGAGAACATTCGTTGTGCTTCGTAAATGTAATGTATGTTAGTGGTGAACACTGTAACGAATTTGATGCGGCAGATCATCTTGTTTTGGGGTGCCTCTGTCACCCCCATTGTTTACCTGGTCGTAGTCCAAATAATAACAAAGGTGAAGTTGGAGTGACGCTGGGAGCTTTGCGTATTTCCCCTCTCTTCAAAAAGGACTTCAAAGCGGTCTTTGATACAGTGCTTTTGACAGAGCGTTGCGAAGCTGACCCAGGTGTGCCATGCGTCTCTCATCTTTCCTCGCCGTATTCCGGCCTGCCCTCCCCCTCATCCTGGGGCTTTCTTTGGGCTGCAGCCTGAGTCTGCTGATGGTGTCATGGACTCAGGGGGACACGGAGGAGACCTGTGGTGATGAGCTTGGGAATGGAGGTTTGTTTGCCGGCGGTCATTTGGGAGAATCTCAGGATAACCTGGCGGGTGGAGCTGGAAACGAAGACTTCCAGCCACGTATTGTGCCCTATCACAAGGACCCCAACAAACCACACAAGAAAGTTCTCAGGTGAGTTATTTGCTAGTAGACTACATTAAACACTAGGCTATCAATTGAAAGGGCAGTGCACTATAGTAGTCCATGAGTGTTATAGATTATAGACTCAGCAAGATATCTTTCATAAAGTATTCTGAAGTTTCAGCACTTTATGAGAACGGAGATAGACCTAAGTGTGAAGGCCCACAGAGACACTACACTACAGTATTCATTGGGCTACACAATCTTATAGTGGATATAATATGCACTGCCTGCAATTGGATGCAGTTTCAGTAGACTTGAATGCCATTTCAACATTATCTCTACAGCTCTGCTGCAGGCTATTGAATATCCACAGTAGATCCTATCAAGAGCTGCTGGTTACTATATACATTTATGCCCACTTATCTAAATAATCTTCTTAAAATAATGTTAGACTGGCAGAATTCTTATGAACCTAATCATTTTATCAACTTAGCCATTCTTTCATTTACTCCCCACAGGTAAAGTTCTAGAATATGTGCAAACATGGACAATTTGGAAGAATTATGACTGGGGTTGACTGGGGTATTCATCATTTCTTTAGAAAGGATGTTTGTTTGGTCATACAGGCCATTCTGACATGTGTGTGTTTTATTATGCTTCCTTTCTGCTTTTATCAAAGTACGCCATCATCTCTTCAGTCTTATGTAGAACATGGCCCTCAGCAAAGCATAGTTAGAAATAAAGAAGCCTTTTCAGGGAAGACAGGAAACAGCCGTTAGGCTGTGTTGAAAATGTCTTGCAACATTAGCAAAACCCAGGAAGCTACAATTTCCCAACAAAAACGGTTGACATGGTCAAATTCTGAAGAGACTCCAGCCTAATGTCCTCTTTACTCTGTCTGGACCGTCTCATTTTAATCTGATTACCACCTCAAAACGGGATGAGCCCCTTTTAGTATGCCTATTGTTGTAATAGTCTTATAGAGTTAAAGAGGACATTATCAACTCCAGGACGAAAACATAAGCTTACATGAAAACTGCATCCCTTTGTCTTATATTTTTCAGTATCCAAAATTTGTAAAGACACCATCAACAAATATTGCACAAAATTGATATTTGTGAGTTTAGACATAAATGTTTAGCTGTTGCAGATGGTCTGTTAGGCACAGAGGTGGAACATCAAGCCCACTGATATGCTTTCAAATAGAACCATTTGGATGCCTGTGGATGAGAAGCCTTTTACAGTTAGGGTCTGCCGCATTGTTTTGAGACTGTCTGCTGCTGTGTTCATTTTCAGAAATTGTTTTTGTAAAAACACGCTTTTATGTGGACTCGAGGGATAAGAATTTTAATGTGTTCCAGGTCAAATGTATAGACTGGATACTAGACAGTAAGAGTAACCCCCAGGGTATTTTGTGTCAGCCATTATCTTTAGAAGAGGTTCTTCCGGCGCTGGATATTTGGGCCAGCTGCATTGTGTTGCTGATCCATTCACCATAAAAAAACACAAGCACATGAAAATGAATGAGAAAATCAATCCAGTGACTTATGAAGTCAAGGAGCACAAAGCAGGACTTAATAACATAATACAGTGTGACTCTGATGTGGAGCTCCCTCAGGCATGACATCAAAGTATTTGATCATAATCACATAAACATGGTTATTAATTCCCCTTGTTTGTATTTTTGCATTCCCTTCCGGATCAGGACGCGCTATATCCACACGGAGCTGGGCATCCGAGAGCGCCTCCTGGTGGGCATCCTGACGTCCCGCGCCACCCTGAACACGCTGGGCGTGGCGGTGAACCGCACAGTGGCGCACCACTTCCACCGCACCTTCTTCTTCACGGGCCTGCGTAGCGCCAAGGCGCCGCACGGCATGTCGGTGGTGACGCACGGCGACGACCGGCCTGTGTGGCTCATGTACGAGACGGTGCGCCACCTGCACCAGCACCACGGCAACGACTACGACTGGTTCTACCTGGCGCAGGACGACACGTACACGCAGGCTGAGCGCGTCATGGAGCTGGCGGGCCACCTGAGCGCCGGCCAGGACCTGTACATGGGCCGTGCCGAGGAGTTCATCGGCGGCGACGAGCGCGCGCGCTATTGTCACGGTGGCTACGGTTACCTGCTCTCGCGCAGCCTGCTGGCCCGCCTGCAGACGCACCTGGACTCCTGCCGCAATGACATCCTCAGCGTCAGGCCTGACGAGTGGCTGGGCCGCTGCATCATCGACTATCTGGGTCTGAGCTGCGTGGAGGTGCACCAGGTGAGGCTTTGGGGATTAGTGGCACTTTAATGTATCTAGTGATTATACAGAATTAGATCTTGTGAGGGTTGGTTCTGGTGTATTATAATTACGTCTAGAAAAAACAATCGAAATGTACTTCTGTCTTCTATCTCAAGACTCTCTTACTATAGCCTTTAGTTTTGATATCTGTGATAATACTTAAAAGTGCATGCAGCGTACTTTGAAGACCATTGTTCTCTCTTCTCAAATAGCTTATTGTCTTCTGGCATCATTTTGCAAAGTTGCCGTCTCTGAACAATTTACTCACCGTCACCGAGTGTGTGTTGGGTTTTTTCCATTTGTTAGACTGAAACTGAAACAGTTGGTCTGAGCCAGCTGGAAGCCCTTTAAGACATATACAAGGCTGTTTCACTGTACTTCACGTCATCTGGTGCTCTGCTCTCTGCTTCTTACTTTCACTTAATGAAAGGCCCTTATGTTGCTTTTGCCTAAAGTTATGAGTTCCTGTACATTCTGAGGTCTTCTGTACCTTGTGTTCTCTAAAGCTGGGATGAGACTTGAGGTTACCCTAATTAGAGAGTCCACTACAGTGACCTCCTGACTCAGACTGCCTCCCGACTTAACCACTACTGCTGTGCACCTGAGATTCATTACCAGATTTCTCTGACATTAAAAACCCAGGGGTGTTTGTTTCTACTTTTCCACCATGGTGGTGATGAAACGTCATAGACATTTTTTATAAGGCTCCCCTGTTAAGGCAGCATGCATATAAACCAGTCTCTGCATCAACCACGTCAGGGTTTGGGGCCGGAAATAAAGCAACACCCATGCTCTTGCATGAGGCACAAGGGTTGTTCCACCACTTCCACTTTCCAGTGTGTCACCAATCCAGGGCTATAGAGTCACACAGCCCTCGTTGTTTTCCCTGTGGATTACCGCTGTCTGGACTAGCCTGTAGTGGGACATTTAGAGAAGGGGTGAGGTAAGGAAGCAGAAAAGATAAATCCACATACGCCAATAATGTGGCTAATACTAATACTATTAATATTGTCTAGTGAGGCAAATAGTATGTATATGCCCTCTCGGAGCATGCATAGATACTGACACTGATGGATAAAGAAAGCCATAAACAACAGCAATGTATTGCTGTATACAGCACTTTGTAAAACTTTTAATGTGACATGAGTAATGTGAAATCTCTCTCAAAATGTACTGTACATTTCCCCAGCACTGCACATATTTTCTAATAAACGGCCCTCATCGGTAGAGACGTACCGAGTGTGTCATTATGGTGTTATAGCTGGTTTATGTGGTAGCTGTGTATTTCCCCTGAGCTCATGAAATGTCGGACTGACACTAGACTTTCCAGTGCTGGAGTGCTTGTTTCTGCGCAGTGCCAGCCAGTACGGCGAGGCTCCGCCGTGTTTACTCTGTCTGCATTCCGTCTGATTCATGGTCCCCTTCCCTCTGAAAGTGCCTGCCTCGCTTCCCTCGTCTGATGAGCCCACGCTGAGCTGGAGCGGTGCAGAACCCCAGGCAGGGCTGACACAGGCCATATTTCAAGCAGGGTTTGCCGTGAGCGGCACTCACCCATCACTGAGAACGCTTTCGCCTCGCCTCTTCTCCCGCTCACTCTCCCTTGTCCACGCTCCATTTGGAGCTGATATCTCTCTCTAGAAAGTCGGTGCGGTGGGGTGCAAGCGGATGTGTTGTCATTTATTTGAAAATATCTGCTCTGCTGCTACAGTTAACTGTCCCATTTTGCAATCATTGTGTTAGATTGATGAGTAGAAGATTAGATGTAGGGAAAAATGATAAAACAGTTTCACAGTGAAATATGCAAGTCAGACAAGATCTTTTGTTAATATAATATTAATATAATATAATATATACCGGTATATAATATTTGTTAATATTTGGAGAAACTGGCTGGGCTACTTCGAAGAGACTAAACCCAGGGATGACCGGAGCACTCAGAGAACTTATAAACTTGTTTTATTATGGTGCACAATCAACTGACGTTTCGACGCACTGCGCCTTCCTCAATATTTGTTAATATTTGTTAATATAAAATAATTTAGCACAAGTTGTATCAATGTAGTGTTAATACATGAGACTACACTTAACTTAGTCAGCAGCAGGATGGCTTGCTTGGGAAAAGTTGAGTGACCAAATATTTTTTACAGCATTGTAGGCTACAGTTGGTAGTCCTTTTGTTCCTAGAAAAGTTCCTTGAGCACTTCTCTTTCTTTTTTTTACACAGGAGATGACGTACCGTTACTTTGAGCTCCGTAAGAACGCCGACCCCGAGCGTGAGGACAGCCCACAGTTCAAGAACGCCTTCACCGTGCACCCAGTGTCCGAGCCAGGCCTGATGTACCGCCTGCACAAGCGTTTCAGCCAGATCGAGCTGGACTGGACCTACGCTCAGATCCAGCAGCTGCAGGTGAGTCACAAGAGTCTCAGGACCATCTCCTCAGTATCTGGACACAAGAGAGGTCTTCCTCAGATGTCAGTATTTTGCCCACATGGTCTATCTAAAGCAGCATTTCACAAAGTGTGGTCTGGGGACCACTGGTGGTCCGCAAGCTATCCCAAGTGGTTTGCGAGCAGACGTGGTAAAATATAATATAGATGAGTTGTTTGCAATATTGAACCAAGTTGTATGTAAATCCAAACAGTTCTGCAACACTGCCTATGTAAGGTATGCCAGTTTAAATTATATGAATCCTCTGACACAATAAGCAAGATGCAAAGACAATAAGCAAGGTGGTTTAGTGAGTAGGCCTGTTGTGTAATATACTGTTGAAGTAAGTCTACTCTTTTTTTTAATCTAGGTGGTCTGTGAGGTTTTTTTTAATTGGTTTAGTGGTCCTTGGTCTGAAAAAGTTTGAGAATTTGAGAGAGTTTGAGAACACTGATCTAAAGCCTCCTCCACTTGAAGTCAACCCCAGCCTCTTCGGTCTCATCTCATCAAGAATACATTGGATTAACTGGATAGAACAGCTGAAATTTGACAGTGTCACCGGTATTCAGGTCTATTCAATGCGGTCAACTCACTAGCTTAAAATTAAACATGAGACATTATATATAATAGGACCTGATCCAGGTATAGTCTTGTTGAAGATTGCTGAGGTTTGCTGAGATTATTGAAATGTGGGACAATCTTGCTGATAGCGGTTCACTTTTTTGTTCAGTCAGCCATGACATTCCATGAGCCTTTGGAATGTTTGCCCTAAGCTGAGATCCTTGAGGGTTTACTGGGGCGGCAGAGTTAGTCTGTGAAAAGCCAGCTCTTCCTCTTCTCCGCTTTCCTGAGCTATGTATGAACATGCTCTGCTGTTTAAATGGAATTAATGAAGGGAAGAAGTATAAGAGTGACTGCATGGGTTAGATAGTAGGTAGCTGTAAAAAGTCTATGTAGGTAAAGCCAATATAAAAAAAATGTCCTATGATGAACAGCAGTTGTTGATTGGATATCTTCATGCTGTGTACAAAGTTGTCCACAGAACTGCATCAGCCTCAATGCACTACCACAATGTTGTTGCAACGTTTACATATGGGTTACATTTAGATTTTGTCAAACCTTAGTCACCCATGAGGCGTCAGCCAAAGTAATGGCTGGCCAGTGGTCACGTTGTGGGACAACAGGGACTTGATTCAGTGTCTCAGTCGTATGCAACACTAAGCATAGTGAAAACATTCTCATGTGTAAAAAAAATAAAAAACATTCTCAACTATACTGTGAGCTTATTGGCTTTAGCAGACACTACGGTGTCCTCCCCTTCAACATGGGAGCCGTCCTGGAGGCCAGCAGTCAGTGGAGCTCCTGCCAGAGTTTATTGGCTGGGCTCGACCCACACAGAGGCTGACACACACACACACACACACACACACTCACACACTCCCTCACTCGGACGCCACTCTGGCTCTCGCGCCAGTGCTCGTTATGGTGTCACCGGGCGGCAGGAAATGAGGGGATGATGTCTCCAGAGGAACGAGTCGTGTTTAATGGTAGGGTCAGCCCCCATGACTGCACTGCGCCGGGCCAGGCGGCCAGCTGGCGTGTCAAACCGGCAGGAGCGGCCTAATAATGTCCCCTCAGTCAGTGCCGACGCCACTCACCAGCAAGGCCCTAAATGTGTGTGTGTGTGTTTGTGTGTGTGTGTATGTGAAAAACAACACATTTTGCTTGCTAATCAACAACACATGACTCAAGACCAACAAAATTATGGTTGTTAAAAAGGTCATAAAATGGGGTCGATTGTTCAAAGTTGTGTTAACGATTATGCAAGTCCACGAGAGCTCTTTCACTGACTGTTTTGCTTTAGTTACGCCTCCTGTTTTCCGTACCATTTTCTGTGCATCTTGATGACTGTACTTATGCAGTGACTATGCAAACAGCTGCAGATTTAAACAGGGCCACAGCACTCTCTTTCATCCTGTACTGTTTACAGACTTCACAGCTGCTCTGCTGCCATGGATTAGTCCTATCTGGCAGCCCACAAAGTACAGTATGTACCTACATAAAGGATACAGTATAGCGCTGTATTTACACATGTTAATGGTGGATAAAGCAGTGGCCCACAACATGTCCAAATTCAATGTGGCACAGTCTTCATTTGTGTTTCACTGGTATGATATTGTTCATACTATAACTAATTGATAAGTGAATTGAAAACCATGAAGCACTACCTCCCACAAAATCCCATGGCTTCTACAAACCGTTACAAAGCAGTACAATTACTTTTGGTACATTTAGTTTTGTTTATCAGTGATAATGATAGTTGTGATAGGATCTCCTTAATATGGGTGTTTTTTTTTGTAATTGGATGCTCAAGCAGGGGCGATGTGTATTTTAATACTTATAGTTACTATTTAGTTACGATATAGTTTAATAAATAGTTTCTGTCTTGTCTCCCTGCTGTCTAGGCTCAGATCAGTAACCTGAGTGAGCTGACCCCCGAGGGCAAGGCTGGTGCCACGTGGCCCGTGGGCATCAACCCGCCCTTCCACCCCAAGACCCGCTTTGAGGTCATCAACTGGGAGTACTTCACCGAGGACCACATCTACTCGTGCGCCGACAGCGCGCCCAAGTGCGAGCTGCGCGGTGCCGACCGCGCCGACGTGAGCGCCGTCCTCGAGACGGCCGTGGAGCGCCTCAACGAGCGCTACCAGCCGCAGCTGCGCTTCCGCAAGCGGCGACTGCTCAACGGCTACCGGCGCTTCGACCCCACGCGGGGCATGGAGTACCAGCTGGACCTGGCGCTCGAGGCCTACACGCAGAAGGGCCACAGCCAGGTGATCGCCAAGCGCGTGGGCCTCCTGCGTCCGCTCAGCGCTGTGGAGATCATCCCCATGCCCTACGTCACGGAGGCCACGCGCGTACAGGTCAGTTCGGGTGCAGGTCACTTCATTTGTAAATGAATTTCATTTGCAGCAAATGTGTCCTCATTCGTAGACACACATTTGGAACAACACAGGCACTTAACACACGTCATTCATCTTTACACGCATTTTACTGGCAAGTCAGTGACACATACTGAAACTACTCAATGGTCTAGTCATTTCTAAATGTTTTAAATAAGAGTAGATAAAATAATGAAATTAATAAATAAAACCACTCCGAACCACTACTTGTACAATGTTGCTATGACTTATTCATCTGTGTTATGTCTGGTGGAACAAAATGTTGTATTATTTTGTTCCATGTTTCATTCTTGTTTTTGTATCATTAAGGTCATCCTGCCGGTGACAGCGCGTGAGCAGGACTACGTGGGCAACTTCCTGGACGCGTACGTGATGAATGCGCTGGACACCCGCGACAACGTGCTACTCGCCTTCCTGTTTGTCTACGACCCGTTCGATGCGCAGCGCGTCAGCCAGACGGACGTGTTCGCCGGCGCCAAGGCCATGATCGGCGAAGTGGAGAAGCGTTACGCCGATGTGAAGATCCCCTGGATCAGCGTCAAGACCGAAGTGCCCTCGCAGGTCAAGCTCATGGACATCATCTCCAAGAAGCACCCGGTGGACACGCTCTTCTATCTGGCCAGCGTGTGGACCGAGGTCAACGCCGACTTCCTCAACCGCTGCCGCATGAACGCCATCAGCAACTGGCAGGTCTTCTTCCCCATCCACTTTCAGGAGTACAGTCCGGCGCTGGTCTACCGCGACCAGCAGCCCTCGGCCTCCTCCTCCTCGTCGCTGGGCTCGGACACGCTCCACGACGGCCACTTCGACCGGCACGTCTTCGAGGAGGCCTGCTTCTACAACGCCGACTACATGGCGGCGCGCACCAAGATGGCCGCCGACATCCTGGACAACGACGAGCTGCTGGAGAGCATGGACGTGTACGACGTCTTCGTGCGCTACTCGGGCCTGCACGTGTTCCGTGCCGTGGAGCCGGCGCTGGTGCAGAAGTACGTGCGGCGCACGTGCAACCCGCGCTTCAGCGAGGACATCTACCACCGCTGCATGCTCAGCAACCTGGAGGGGCTGGCCTCGCGCTCGCACCTGGCCATGGCGCTGTTCGAGCAGGAGCAGGCCAACAGCACCTAAGCTTACCTGGGACACACCTGACCCCCCCCTACCCCCCCTCCCCACTCTCAACTTGAGGGTCAAACTGACTTGCTTGGTGTTTTCCCAGACAATCTGACCTTATTCTGACCTTAACTGGAGAACTTAACTTTTTACGATGCTGGAAGGAGTCACGCGATGCCATGAACACAATTCCCTCCGGCAGACTTGTACGCCGGGGTGGGGATGCGGAACTTGCCAACAGTACAAGTTTTCTGCTGTACTTTAAGCACATATTTCAATGTTGGAATGACCAGGGACGGCCTAAACTAAGTTGTTTCAGGCCATGTCATGATAATGTATGCTCACTGTGCCAGTGAAGGAGCTGCCTTCTCCTGCTGTACTGTGGGGATGGGGGGGGGGTGATCGATGGCCAAGGTCAGCCATGTTTATCAGACCTTCCTTAATGCTGTGAGACAGCCCTGAGCCTTTGGATGTGTCTTTTATGTACCTGATTGTATGAAGTTTGAAATGAAGCCATGTCTTAAAAATGTAATAAAGAAGAACAATTAATCTGAATCTGTGCGATGTGTGACATAGTGAGTCACTAGAGACTTTCATTAGATATTGTTACCATAACTCTTCATATTTTCTGTTACCTCTGTATGGATTCTGTATAAGCTCAGCAGGATGTTTACTTCAGGCAATAATTAAATAATGAATAATTAATTACACTACTGCTACATTTACATTAATTCATTTATCAAAAATTTTCATTTAAATCAAATTAAAATATAGCTATTCATTTTCTTGGTGAAATTGTATGCATATTGGTAGAGTAGACATGAATGAGTCAATTGTACATATCGCAAAGCGCCATACCTTTGGGGATTGGGCCTGTAGGGAGTCACTCCGTCTTGACTGGGGTATGTAGGGAGGGCAGGAGTGACATGCGGGGCCAGGGGCTTTGATAAGTGGTTCTGGCCTCTCTGTTGTCAGACTGCTACTGGAGACGTGCCGTCTCCCTCCCCGGCCGTAATCCTCGGCTCGCGCCCAGGGCCAATTCAATTTCCTGTGTTTGCACAGATGGGGTTCAATGGAAGGGCCGCGTGAAATATTGCTCTCTGCAGCCCCCCCAGCCTCAGAGGTACAGACGCACAGCAACACATGCATTCAAGCTAAATTGAATTCAGCTCATAATTGAAAAAAACATTAGTTATCCGTTAAATGTCTCAGTTTTACTGCATGGAATAATTCACTGATAAGAGAACCATACCTGTGTAGGATAATGGTATGTCACTTCAACCCATAGTACCACTTTGTGACCTCATATAGGACAATCACTTGATAGTAATTCATTTCTCAGCTTGTCAGGTCATCCTTGACATCAAAACTAAGCTGCACATGAGAAGGTTTCATTGCATACCGCTGTGTTAAATTTCTATCACACCTCTGGCTGTGAGCTGTCGGCAGACGTTAGCTGATGGGAGCAGAGAGGAGTGAACTTGTGTGGTTTTCACAGAGTGCATTCCTCAGACTGAGTGCTTCTGCAGATCTGTGTGAGTGTGCAGAGCTGTGTGAGTGTGCCTTGGAAGCGCTGTCTGCACAGTATGCCGTACATAGAGTATCTTACCAGGCCTGCCAGTGACATGTTTACCACTTCTGTATCACACACAAAGTCCTTTTCACAAATGCACACACACACGGTCTATTCCTGGCTGTCTCTCCTATCATCTACTTTCTCTCTGTATTATTTATTGGTAGAACTCAACTCACACTCAAAGTATCTCTTGTAACTCCCTTTTGCCTGCTCAAGTCTCCCTTTCTCTTTCATTTTTCCTCCATCTCCCCCTCTCCTCACCAAGTTCACAGACTCCCTCCTCCCCCGGTCCCTTCATCTCTGTTGCTTGCTCTCACTCTCACTCCCTCTAGGGGAGCGGGGCCTCTCAGCGCCAGGCAGAAATTCAGTGCACATGTGTCTGTGGGGAGATTAGAGTGGAGGCTGCGCAGAACGTCTAGCATCTATAGCCCGAGCAGCCTGCCGGCGCGCTGGCTTGGTTCCAGTTGAGGGAAAAGTGAACCGTTCTCCTACTGCGGTTCTCAATGACTCCCTTCACACATCACCCCCTCTTCTTTCTTTCTCCTCTCTCTTTAAGAGTTTTGAGAGAATGAGTGATTAACAGCAGAGAGCCGAGAACTAGAGGAGAACAAACCCCTCTGTTAAAGACCTCATTCCTCGCCTCTCTGCTGTTATTTGTTGTTGTGGACGGTGGATTTGGACTCGAGTGAGTGTGGCCGGCAAAGCAGGGACAGGGAGCGAGGTGATTGAAAGGGTCTCTGTGTGCGAGGTAGACTGGGGGCGGTGCTGGGGTGTTGGACGGACATGTTTGCCCACCAGAGAGAAGACTTCCACCTGCCTCCTCACAGCAAGAGAGCGGCACACAATACAGAGCCTGTCTGAGCGCAAGGGTATGGCGTGTGTGTGGAGAGGCCTGCCAGAGAGAAGTGGAGCTTTCTCCAGTGGAGGTGCTGCTGTTTATACACATGGGGCAAAAATAAATGAGGGAACATTACGGCAGCCCAATGAGAGAGAATACATTACAGTCTGAATCAGTCAAATAGTCAACAAGTAAGTTTAGATCAATATAATCTCAATATTAGATGTGGATAAATACATATTTTGAATAATTAATTTAGATAATTTAAATATAAAATCAGTTTGTTCAAATACCTTATCTACCAACTTTATAGCAACACGTCAATGATCAGCCGTGGTGGTACTACTTTATCAGACATACTGGTTTATGTTTGTATGTTCAGTGTAGTTTATTAATTCACTTTCACTCTTTGTGAGGCTGGCTGTTTATTGTTAACCCACATAACTCCCTCCCCATCTGAACATGCTGACCTCATCAACCCATAGAGCATTTCAACTGTTGATCAGATGACTTGCCACAAGATGGCAGCACCACACTAAAAAACTGAATTGGGGATTTCAAGTGAAACCAAATTATGTTAAAGGATTGGTATGCTTAGACCGTCAGTTATTCCTATTCCAAGTACCCTGTAATATCACAGCAGTCTGTATTGATAATAAAGAAAAAAACTGTTTGACTTGAAATGTTGGACTATCACCGCAATACAGCACACAACACCCACATCTTTTCCATGATCCGTAGGCCACACACACACTCACAAATAAAGACATCAGACCATACTTATTTCCAGCTTTTTTGCATTTACAAACTTTGGCAAGCGCTTATTTATTGACATCCAAGCTGTCTGACAGTGACAAAAAGTCACAGCTGTTCCTTCACTTGGTTTTCTCTTTGCTGACAGTGGATGAAGGTGATGCTTGAAAGAAAAAAAAGTTTTCAGTGAGACATTCGACTCTGGTAAAAAATTAAGAAAGGCCTTTCTGACACTAGGTAAGGACTAGCGTTCTCCTTTAGCGTGGTAGAACCTCTGCATTTCTTCCCTCTGACAGTAAAATATAATTACACCTGTTTACTGTAGGTCTGGAGGGATCAGTGCACTCACACCTCTGTATTTCTCAAAGACCTGCTTTAACTCACCATGACATCAGGGACTAAGGGTCACTTGACGCTTGTAAAGGAGAAAAGGTTTCAAATGGTGGAGTGGAGTCCAACACGTTGTCAGTGTGTAGAACAGACCATGTGCATGGCAGCTGTTGCAGCTGTCTAGGAAAGCCACCTGAACAGCACCAGCTGAGCTGTGGCACCTGCACTCCAACAGTAGACTCTTGTGGTTTAATGTGTTCATTTGCAACGCTGATAACAATCTAGTGGTGGAGAGACTTCTCTCTGGAGCACTGGTGCCAGGCAGGCCACTATCCACTGTCCAATAGAAAGCTTTAGGGGCAGGTTGTCATAGCAACCACCTCAGAAGTTATCAAAATGGGCAGTGACATATTCTGGATAAATGGTGGGAATCTTTTTTCTTCTTCTTACTAATGAGTGGGATGGCAGGGGATGGTTTTGTTCATGCAGCATGCATTAGTTTTAAACAAATCTTTTAAAAACCTTCCATTTCAATCAGTTCAATCTTATCAGAAGTAAGATCAATGAATGATGAAAGTGCCAACATTAACAACTTAGGGGAATACTCAGGCAACAGTAGAGAATATGGGCACAACTGAAACATCCAATGAGATGCCAAGCTGCTGTCAAGTCATACCCCTTTTCTGCCAGATGAGTATGGAGGCGAGGGCTAGGACCAGGCATGCTAAAAAAAACAACCCAAAAGAAAACTCCACCAGATCAAGAGCGGGTTTAACACGGATGCTATCGTTGTATGTCAGCAAAGAGTGTCCTCTCTCCTCTACTCAACCCCAAACACAAAAAGCGTTCCTTTTAAACTTCAAACTACTTCCCACCCACCCCCTATACCTCCCACCCCTTCACACACAAAACTGTACAGTTGTCATCCTACAGTGTAAAATGTCTATATTTACATATTACATTAAAAAAGAGAAATAACATCCGTCGTGGTTTCATCCAACACTAGGTGTAACAGTGGCTCATGATTGTTCCGTAACTATGCCGGCTTCTGTTCGGATTCCACATCTGGAGTCCATTCCCTTTGGTGACTCCTCTATTTTAACAGAACGAGGAAATTCTGGTGCAGGCTGTTTCTGTTTCTGTGACACAAATCAATCCAATGTCAAGTACAACTAAAAGGCAAACACAAACTTTCTTTGAAAGAAAAAAAAGTCACAAATAGTCAGTCATTTCTAAATGGGGCCTCTGAAATTGGCCATGAAACCCATGTCCAACAACAGGACATATCTGTGGATACATTACATGACTTTTCCATTGTGTCGAGTCATTGACATAAAAGGAGCACATTTGCTTTTTCATGCAGTTGTGTAACTTGTTCTCTGACAAGGTTTTCACCCATGGGAGTGAACCTATGGAATATATACAACACACCCTGACAGTTGCTTATGCGTACATCTTCATTCCACCCTGTTTCACCTGATTGTTCCCCATCACAGTTCCATTCAAAGCATAACAACTATATCCCACTTCACACAACAATCATCCTTACTAGACCTTATAGTGTGCTCCACGCCTTACACGTAACAACAGCAGTGAAACACCATGTGAAGAACGTCTAAGGTAAAGAAAAACAGACTATTTACAGTAAGTAACTAACATTTGCTCCACATGTGGTTTGCATTTTGAGTGTACAATGTACCTTGACTGTAGTTTTACTCCAGAGAAGCAATGCTTAGTCATATCCTTCAGACACACAGCAAGGAGCTTTTGTGCACTAGTTCGGGCACAGCTTTTCTCTATATTTGGTTAGGTAACAAAGAATGGGCTGAAACAGAAGGTGACATGATGTGTCCTTCACCACCTCCATGCTAAATCTCTGGGTATTAATCAATACTGCATCTTATCTCAATATATTAAATATTAGTAACATGACTTCATGATTTTACATTACTTAAGTCAATTTTTTAAAATTACAATCAAATACAATAATACTATGGTTCCCATTTCTATCCCAAGAAGTATTGATACTTAAACAAGAAATTATGTCTACCCATTTTAACAGTTACAGGAGAACCAATGAATAATCCTTCCATTAAAGCTGCCTGATTTCAAATACTTAATTAAGAGATTTTAAATGACTTCATTTTTTTCATTTTTAAAGAACCATGACTATAGAATCATGCTTCTTGGTGTTAAAAAAATACTTGAATAAAAACACACAGAGCTTATGTAAAAAATAACACTCAAATGGCTGGAGCCCAAAACACTTGAAATGTGGGGGCCTCATTTGAACTCCCCACCGGCAATAAAAACAAAGAAGAGATGCTTTCTGGAAGATGAGGCTCCAGTATAGCCAACTGAACAGATGGCTCCATGTTCAGTTCCTTTGTAGGCATCTGCTTGGATCTGTCCTCAAGCATTTGAGACCAGGTGGCCAAAAGCATGCTGTTGGCTTGAGCCGCATCTAACGACTTGAACTAGAGACATGGCACTGGGACCAACTGGACTTAATTGGTTAGGGGTTGGGAGGAAAAGGATGCAGTGTTCTCTTGCAGGCCTGCTGTGGCAACAGTTACAACAGGCAGGCAGGCCTTGTGTGGGCACCAGCCACTGGTCAAAGGTGATCGCAGGTGTATGCACCAGCTGGTGATGTTCCCTCCCACACACGTTAGAACATCAGACAACAGATCCAGGCAGCAGAGGAAACAGATGGCAAACATGAGGGAGGCCTGTGTATTGCAAGGGGGAGGGATGAAAGGTGAAAGGTGGGGAGTTGAGGGTTGAGGGTCAGGCTTAGGTGTTCCTCAAGGCCAGTGCCTGTTCCAGCTCCTGTCTCCGCTGTTGAATCTGTTCATGAAGGAAGAGCAACACCACATTTTATATACATATAGCAGCTATTCTCTCTGGTCTGAGGATTTCTGCTTAAATACATAACAGTACATACATTTTGCAATGTTATTGAACATATACTGTACATCCGCAATATCCCCTATATTATAAAATATTACTACCAGGGCGTAATATTTTATCACAATTTATTGTCACCAATTTATTGTCATCAATAGATTTATTTCTGTTGGACTGTGCTACTCGGACTAAAAAAAGAACATCATATGTTTATTGTTTGAAAAGTTTATATCAGAGAATGAGGGTTCCATGGAAGTATCCCAGTGTGTAGTAACATCTGGGTGTTGGAGCACATCTCACCTTTGAGTAGAAATAGCGGCTAACAGCCTCCTGTGTCCAGGGCTCCTGGTAGAACTCTGCCCTCCTCTCCTCTTCCGGGTTACCCACAACATCAGTCATCAGCTGCAACCAAAGGCACACATTCAGTCAATACAACCCTTTACTCCCCCAGGGTCAATGACCATTCGGCAGTCTCATCCCAGCTCAATCAGGTGTAAGCATAATTAGTGTCTATGAAGAACCTTTTCATGACAAAGAACCTGTGAGTAGAACATTTTCTGGATACTCAGAAGAGAAACACATCTCCTAAATTCTAAACCAAGCCTGTCATGATAATGTTCCCCCATGGTAGGTATTTGCAAGTAGACAAACTGGGAAATACAGCCAGCATTTTGCTCTGTGGAGCCTAATGTACCTTAAGGTCTCTGCTCTGGGACTTGAGCCAGTCCTGGATGTAGCCTTTGGGGTCCCTGGAGAAACTGAGCATGAAGTCCCTCTGGATCTTCAGCTGGTTGATGGACTCAATGGTCTCATGGATCTGAAATATTAGACACATTACTCTCACTCTGTCTTCTGAAATATAGAGACTGAAATATGTTTGCATATAGGTCTGTACATAGTCATGAACAAGCACATTACTACAAGTCAACGGTATATTATTTTTACAGTTCTAAATGCACACGTAAAACAACAATATGATATTCCCTTAAATACGAATGTAGAAAATTGTAGAATCTAGCAAAAACAAACAAAAGTGGGCATGTTGGAGTACCCATGATCCTCCATAAATTTTTACAAAAGTGCTAGTGTGACTCTAATAGGATCATGTTCTGCATTACTGAGGGCGAACGGTATTGATCGCTCTATTGAACAGCCCAATTCTCTAGAGGGATGATTATTGGGTGTTTCCAGATGACCTGCTGACACCTACCTTGTTGTCCAGGGAGGCGATCTCCTGCTGATTAGCTGTGGAGAGGAGGAAGCTGCTCATCTGAGCTTTCAGGGGGTCCTCCACCTCAACATCAATATCGTAACACGCCGTCTTCTTCTGGTCATTAGGGTCCACACTGCAAAAAATATGAAATAATGAATGGTCCCAGACTTGTGCCAGGAATGTTCCAGACTTAATGCTTACACAGCGGTGTGTCTAAAAACTAATGAATACAAGTAACAACAAAACTAATGAATAAAAACTAATCTCTAACTAACTAACTAATTACTAATCGCTCCACAGTAAAACTCGCTGTCCATTCATTAACATTGTGAATGAAAGGATTTGACTGACCTGATGACGTGGTTGATGACTATGGGGTCAGGGGGCAGCAGCAGATTGGTGAGGCGCTGAGGAATCTCTGAGAACTTGAGCCGAGGGCAGTCAAATATCTGACCAGAGAGAACACAGGTTAGCATTGACTCACAAAGTCAGACAAGCAGTCAACCATCACTGTTTAATTACAGCATAGGAGTAGCGAATGCCCCACAGGGCGCAAGGTCATTCTGTCCATGAAGGGAATTGTTGTTTTGAGTCAGTAATACATGCTATCGATAGAGGATAAACCCTTGGTAAAAGTGAGTCACTCTACCTACCACACAACCTAACATAGATCCTGCTTAATAAGGCAACACATTTGACTTCATGTGCTAATACGTTTCAATTCTATTTAAATATCTGATCATTTTGCTGGTTGTAGGTTGAGAGTATACTCAGTTGAGAGCACAAAGTTGACTTATGAGAGCTAAGAACATATCATGGAATGCTACCAAACCCTCTACATGACTGTACACACCTGCTGGAAGTACTTGTCACAGTTGATGTACTCCTTATCGTGGGAGTCCTGGAGCTTGTTGGTCTTCACATACTGCCAGAGGGCCTGGATGATGCAGGACCGGGTCTGCGTGTGGATGCCCAGCAGACGAGCCAGCCGCGGGTCTAGTTTAAACTGGGGAGGCTATGGAGGACAGACACATCAAATGCTATCAATCACATAGCTGCCTGTCTACATGCCTCAATACAAATCAGACAGTGTTGTATTTTTAATATGCAGTGAATGACACACCAACAGACCAGGAATGTCTGTAGATGCCTTTTAGGCTGCATTATATAAAACGCATAGGATCTGCTGTTGCTTAGGACATGTTGCACTGAGGGCTTTTGAAACCCAATGGAGGACTGTTCTTTCTACTGAGTCTGCTGCACATGGGTAATGTCCATGCTGGCTAGCCCCCGGCTCTGGTGTCCTCACCTGGTAGTCCAGCATCAGCAGCAGGGTGCAGCGTACGCTCACGTCCCCCGGCCTCTTCACCTGGAAGCCGTCCGTCTCCTGGGTGGTGGGAGTGCGATGCCACTGTGGGCAAACACAGGTACGTGGTCAGTACCAGGCAGAGACACAGGAGCACAATCACAGACAAGGCTACATAATGCAAATGTGCATTTGGCCCTGAAAAACATTCTAAAACTTATCCTTTATCATCCTAAAACATATGTCTTATTGCTAGTATACTGCAGACATACTCTCTCTCTCTCTCTCTTTCTCTCTCTAACACACACACACACACACACACACACACACACACACAAACAGACACACACACACACACACACACACACACACACACACACACACACACAGGCAGGCGCACATACACACACACACAAACATAGGCAGGCGCGCACACACACACACACACACAGACACACACACACACACATACTTTAATACCATATTGTCACAAAGCCCAGTCTTTCCTGGCAACACTCACCATTCTCAACTAATTGGATGGGCCATAAGGATGGAAACATAGAACAAAAGAAGAGACCAGGATAAGGACTGTGGGGAAGGTGGGTTGATTTGACCTCTGACCTACACATGAAAGTGCTCAAACCCAGGGAGCATAGTGCTCATGGGCCAGTATGCTCCATAGCCAGTCATTAGCCCTGGGCATTGGCGGCAGGGGAATTGCACTTGCCTTCTGATGCTAACTGCTAGCTCATGTGAGCACGTAGGCAATGCAGTGCATGCCAGATTGTAAAGCGGTTGCTGCCTACAAATGAGATGACGAACCATAACTCTATGAAAAGGTGATGACTGAAAATCACGGGAAATGATATGGGTATTCAAATCAAATGGAAAATAAATTACAGAGAGCACCACAGTAGCGTAAACAAGCTCTTCAGAGGCAAGCGTGGCATCTGATTTGTATGCAGAAATGTTCTAAAGACGACACAAGAGGTTTAAATAAATGGTTTCAAAATGTGCCCCCCCCCCCTCCGCCCTCAACCCCACCCCTAGCCCCTCTATGCTCTAAGAACTTAATAGTGTGAAAATGGTATTGAAGCCTTAATCTTACCTGTGCATGGCTGCCCATTAGCTGTAAAGAGAAACACTTGAGGTTCTCCAGCTGAGCATATGAGCACTACGCATACAAACACCTACTGTCTCTACCAACACAGCATTTGAAGCAGCTCCGTGGGCTGAACACTGAACATCTCACAGGGCTACTTTACTGTAAATGCATTCACTCTGTTTCTGTTCCCATGTACATAGTCCTCTGTGGCTAAATCATTTACATCTCTCACCAACATTAAACTTCAATGGAAAAGTCATTATACTCGACTATACGGATCTCTTATCTGAACTGCTAATGTTTTTTTGTTGTTGTTTTTTTAATAAATTCCATTTATAAAATATAAATGGAATTCTACACTCTAAACAAACAAACCTAGACCCACTGAACCCCACACATACAACACAATGATATCAAGCTGAGAGTAACGGAAAGTAATGTCACAACTATACTCATAGTGCTGTGGTATTGTAACATTGCAAATAGACTGAACTTGAAACTTGTTTGCAACTTCCTTTACATCTTTAAATGCAGTCTGTCAATGCCCATTTGGAAACTGAGACAGTGCAAAGAAGAAACCTCAGTACATAAATGTGTGTGTGGGTGTGTGTGTGTGTGTGTGTGTGTGTGTGATAGAGAGAGAGAGAGAGAGAGAGAGAGAGAGAGAGAGAAAGAAAGAGAGAGAGAGAGAGAGAGAGCGAGAGACCAAAGAGAGTGTATATGTGTGGGTGGGTGTGTATTTATATGTCTGTCTGTGTGGGCTGCATACAGTATTTATGTTACTGCAGGTCATACTGTATATTTGTGTTTAAACATCTAAAAGGGATATTCTTGTCAAAGAATGCAATGTAAACCTCTAGTTTTAACAGTTATTTAACAGTTTGTGGTAGAACATTAATTTCACTGAAGTGCATTGTGAATTCAAACGAGTTTATTTAATCTGAAAAAGTGTTTTTCTCCTGAAAAACAACTCACAATAATTATTTTAGAGAAACATTTAACAATCGCATGCTGTGTTTGTACAGGAATCCTAGCTACCTCCTAACACAATGTCAACAGTTAGCAAGAACTCAAAGGCCCTTATGCCAAAACAAAGTGCGAGCAATGTGGCTCTCCTGAACAAACTGTGTCAATTGTACTCCATATTCGATCACACTTTAACAATTGTACTATTGACACACTCTTGTTGTGAGTTTTATGCACAAACACTTGTCATGTCCATGCTTTAAACACTTATGCTGACCTTGTCTCTTTACACTCTAAATGAGACGAAGGGTCAGCTCACACAGATGTTCACAAAGGACGGCACTGACTGAGAGACGCTGAGTCACGCCACGCCCAAGACATACTGGACTTAGCAGCAGAGGCGGCGTGTGAGTCCCCCACCCCCACACGCGTCACTGAGACGATGAGCGAGAGGGGTTGTGGGGAGGTCAGTGGGCTGTGCTGGGTCATGGGGCGAGGCGGCCACAGCGGAGGAGAACGACGAAACGAAGTGACAAGCACGGCCATCAGAAGACGTTTGGATTTATTTATTGCGGCTGCTGTGTTTTGCGGCTAGTAAGGGTCCAGCTGGCCTACATTAGTTCTGGCAAGTCAACTACTTTTAGACAGGTGACGTGCTGAGGGTTGTCTGGCCACAGTCATATAGAGACACTAGACATAGACTTCACTACAGAGATGACTTTGCCTACAGAGGAATACGAGGAAAGGGAGACGTGGGCAGTGTTTTTTTTTAGAGAAGAAGAACCTTTACTCACCTCCACCAGGTGGTTGTCTGGGCCATACAGGTCTTTGTCCAGCTCAATGACCAGGCTTTTAAAGAACGATGAGAACTTCCTCTTCTGTTTCCCAGGCTACGGTTTGAACAGAGATAAGGATGGTTAAACATAACATGCTAAATCATACGTTAATCTGAACTTATATAAATAAATATGCTCCATTTCTAAGCATAGATATTCTGTGGTCTTGGAAATTCATCTTTGCACAGGTTTGCTTACACAACTGCACTTAGCAAAGTCCACATAACTCTGGCATTCTGGAATGTTTCCATTCCAGACTTGACAAACATTCTGAAACCTCCAGCACTACTGTAAAAACACCCATTTCAGAATCAACGCAGAAAACAAAATAGTTGCAAACTTTTCACACATGATGGTGCTCTGTTGAATGATGGTTCTCTGTTGCTAGTAGGTTCTAACAAAGACAATTCTTTGCATTACGACAAGAGTGCCACCAAGAACCACAGGCCCACTTGTGTCTGGCTAGAGGAAACCACATGAGACGCTAATAACTCTCCCTCGCAGGGTCCACTTCCTCCAGAGGCGTCTCCTCACAGTGCCAGCTGCTATGGAAACCTCAACTAGCCGCTGAGCGCAATCTGAGCGGCGGTGGCCTAAACCGTCCGCGCAAGTTGAGTCAAATCGAGCGTAACAGGGAGCGACAATGCACTGCTGCCTCTTTCTGAAGTGCTCTTGGCTGCATGGGTCTATCAAAACAATCAATCACCCCCCTCCGCCACCTCTTCCCTTTTCCTCCTCGGTCCCGGCTAAGTAACTGTGGGCCAACTATAAACACACACTAGAACTAATCATTACCAATGTTTATGTCTCTGCTACGAAATGAGAGAAACAGAGAAAGAGAGGGAGAGACTCAGCTCGGGTCCAGCTGCACTGTGCAATCAAAGAGCTACCAATTTTCATATTTGAACGGTGGGGAAACAGAATGCAACCTCCCGAAGGGGAGGGAGGGGAGATGCAGAAGGGCTGTGGGCAAGAGCCACAAGGGGTATACTTAACTGAAAGCCACATATTTGTCATTGGCAGGATATAAGATCATATGTGTGAGTGGAATGCGTGTATGTGCACGCAGCAGAAGATCTGCAGTGCACGCACATCGCGCATATGAGGACGACACAAGGGTGTTTCAGTCAAGACTTGTTCCGCTGAGAGGGAGTTCAAGGTAGTAAGTATCTTTACGATGGCGGTCCCACGAGGCGGATGGATGTGGAAGGATCGATTTGTTCATAAATTACAAGGAAGGACGAACGTCCACAAATCTTGACTGTCACAGAGAACGAGAGGCTGTCTACGCTGCCCACTGCCATTAAGCAGGGATGAAATATGAGTTGCATCATGCGTACACTGCATCTCAATTCTGCAGTTCAGCCAAAGTCCCCCACCAAGTCCATAACATCTCTACCAAATCAAAGGAGACCAGAGCTAGTGCAATGCTGTCACTTAGAGTTAAGGAATTTGCAATATTTGTTGTAGTTGAGATACTTACGTCATCTAGCAGCTTGCCCTCCACCCTCAGCTCCCATGATGCAATGCTCCCGTCGGAATCTTCGGCATCAGGCTTGGCGGGGTTGAAGGTGTTTGAGATGTAAAGTCGCAGCTTTCTCTTTTGCTGCGTGGGAAAGCGAATCAAAGTGGTCAAAGCACATACCAGCACTTTCCAACAGTTCATTGCACCCCCCACTCTTAAACAGCCTATGCTTTGCTCTCATTCACCATAGGGGGCCCTAAAGGCAAAATCTTTCATATAATGATGCACTTGCACCATCCAATTACTGTGTTTATGTTGTAACATAATGGCTGGGGCAATTGCTTCAGCTCTTGATCACAGCTTAATCTCATAGCTTTCTGCATTACTCCTCGATACTGTCAAAGTAATGGTAATGGCTTCCTGGCAACTGCATAACAAAGTCTCCACAAATGTCTTTACGTTTCAATTAGATGGAGCCTCACATCAGCCTTGTGAGTCACTCTGAGACATGTCTGCCATATTAGTTGATGTGCAGTGCATGCAAATGGACATTCATACAAAGACTTTAGAAAGGGATTTGGGTGCCCACAGCTGCCTTGCTCTGTTCGAAACCACACCAAGTGTTGACCCTGTTCTGCATCTCTTTATTTTTAGCTAGCCTCATTTACCTGAGCGTTGTAGCCTGCGGAAACTTATCCTGCGCTTTTAGACAGGATGGATTTATCTCAGGGACTCGTGGTGTAGGTGTCAAACACTGTTCCCTGAGTGATGCTGCTGTCCTACAGCAGTGCAGTTAGACAATGGTGCCTTGGAGGCTGCTGGGCTGACCAGAATTTACTGGCCTCATAAAAACGCTAATTCAGATCAGCCCATCATTGAGGTTACCTTCATGGGTCTCTTCAGGGCCTCCTGGATATCCACCCTTTTGCGCATGATGGTTTGATCCAGTTTGCGTTCAAAGGCCAGCAGGTCCATATAAGCCTGGGACTCAGGCACCAGCTCCCGGATCTGTTAAAGGACAATCATACAGAAGGGAAGTCATGAGGAAGATATTCACTTTATCATCAGCGGGTAAACCCTGTATAACACCAATAATGAACACATGTTACACATGACTTTGAAATTCACATTCATATGACATGAAAAAAACACATGACAACATATTGATCACAAGCCCCTCTAGCCAGACTTGTTTGCCTTACACATTGTCCCTTAAACTGCCCTCACACTCTTCTATAGCAGCCAAGTTAGGTGTCAACCAGCAAAAGCGTCAAAAATGGCAGCACTGAGCGCAGACAATATGGCTACCCCAGCAGTGTTCCGCAGCGCCACCATCTCATGCCATTCGCGCCCATTCCCAGGGCCACATTTCCATTCCATCTGGCATGCCAACGGGCCAGCATCCAAACCCAGCCCTCGCCCACAGATTCCTCCACTGCACCAAACCCCAGACTCCTGTCCCTTCAGATGTCCATATCTCTCGCGCAATTCAATTCCAAATCAACTCATTCCCTCTCTTTCCGCCACTTTCTCCATCCCTCTCTTTCCGCCACTTTCTCCATCCTTCTTTTTGTGCCCGTTCTCCAGCTCCTATATCTCGTCTAGCGGGGCAGACGCAGACTCAGACGCGGCGCAGACGAGTGCGTGTTGCACCGCTGAGTAATCTGTCTGGCGCCAGGGCCTCGCTCCTATCACTGCCTCTGGCTCTCGCCACTCCGATAAAACGCTGTGAACTGTCTGCCTCACTCCGCAAACATGGCTTTTTGTCCTTTCTTTGTCTCACACTTGCTTTTCCATACACACACGCTCACACACACCACATACTAAACAGTCGTACTTTAAGTATTGTTGAGTTAAATGAAAAGACTAAATCTCAGACACGTGCCAAAGACACCGGTGGCTAACATCCCTGAATGCCTGCTAACACTAGCGCTGCTAGCTGACTCCCGGCAACGGCTGCGTCCCCCTGTGCCTTTCAGCCGATGCCTCCACACCCACCTGTGGCAGTGTAGTGCCCTGGCATGAATAACAAAAAAAGATTGAACTCTCAGAGGTGTATCCCCCCCTGATTTCAAAGGAGCCAATTCCAAGCTCAACTCTCGCCCGCTAGCTGCTCTGTTAGGGGAGGCTGAGTCATCTAACCATCACCCTCCCAAAAAAACACTCCAACCCCTCTACCTCTCCCTGCCTGTATAAACTGCTCTGTGCATAACCTTTAGCTAAACCTGGTTCTTTTCAGAAAAACCCTCACAACTGAAATACAACACTTCCATCTTCCCCCCACAGAGACATACACGTTAGGATCAAACAATATCAAGCGATGGGATATATAAGAGATTAATGCTTGCTCCTGCTTACCCTTTGTGGAAGGATCTTGTCAGCCATTTTCCTCCTCTTGGCGCTAAGACGGAGAGACAGAGATAGAAAGAGAAGGGGGGAGAGATGGAGAAAAACAGACAGAAAGAGGGAGAAAAGAGGTGTTACTATGGTGACTGATAGCGGCGTAGTATACGGGACATCTGCTAAAAATCTGGGAGCCATCCAGCATCCTGGCATCCCAGTGGTGTGTGCGTGTGTGTGCCAGTCCAGACGGGAATGAGGATTGTGAGCTCAGACACCCATTGCACCATATCACGTGAAGATTTGGCACGGGGCTCTTTCAACTCACCACATCACTGACTTGGAAAAGGTCTCTTTATGTGTACTGTGTGTGTGTGTGTGTCTGTTTGCATGTATTTATTTCACCTCCTCTCCAATACCATACCACTGATTTAATTTCACCCTCACACACACACTGGTTTGCATTTCCACATGCACTCTCTCCATGCTTTAATCATATTAGCATCTCTGTCCTTCCCTGGATCTAAGGAAGCAGTCATTCATTTAACCTCCGTTTGCACTTCAATCACACAAAAAACAAACTAAATTTGTTGGTAAAACCCATTGCTGGCACATCTGAATGATTGCGATTGTTTTAGAAGGGCAATAATTATGGTGGCATTACTGAAAGTAAGAACAGAAACTGTGTTGCGATGGTGTTCAGTCTAAACCCCTGGACACTACTCTTCACTTCTGACACTGCTGATGGTTGCTCACAGAAATGGCAAAAACATGTACAATCCTCTGGCTGATGTTATGCACAAGGTCCCTGCAGGACAAAAAATGCAAACTGTGGCACTCACACTCATGCACTTTTTATGTTTGTCACCGTAACAACATTCCAGAGTGCATCATGGGAGAGACATGCTTTGAGGTGGGAGTGGGGATTAAGAGTGTTTGGGTCAGAGGCATCAACATTCCCGCACACTACCACATCAGAGTCGTGTCTGAGGTCTATTTGTTTCATGACGGTCATGCTCGGTGGTTTGAACAGGCCTCTTACAGGGTTCAGAGGGTGTGAAGATGGCCACATATAGCCTAGTACTATATTTACATGTCAAAGCCAAACTGAGGATGTGACCAACAGCCTCTGCTCTACAGGAATTGACACCTGTAAATGGTGAGGTGTGCACTAGGGGTATTATTCTTACTACATGTCTTAAACAAACATCTGCCTGAATGCGAAAGCAACAAATAACACTTCATCGTCCGCTTATAAATGTCAGTTTGCTTGTGCATCAGCACTCTTGATGGAAATGGGAAATAGATTGCTTGCCAATGGAGAATGTGATTGTGACTGTGATTGATGATAGGCCCATACAGATCTGCCTGCAGCTCACACCAAATGAGCTGGATGACCCCCTGGTCTTAGTGGCGATGCTGCCCAGTCCATCCCACACAAAGGGGACACCAACAGCTCTTGGCTCCCACCACCCTAGTTGACAGTTGGAGCCAGAGTAACATTCCCCTAGAAATAAAAAAAACCTTCTGGCGCTTAGAGAAAACTCAGCAGGGTCCCATCAGTACTCTGGGTAGCATATTGTGGCTAATTGCTAGATACTGCAGCATGTTGAGGAGGGAATGGAGAATCCTTGGGGTGACAGTGACAAGGACACTTTGTGTTGTGCACGGTGAAACAGTCAGAGACATTCGACAGACAGACAGAAATCAAACCGGACGCTCACAGTGGAAAGTGTGTCCTCAAACGGCATATCCCACCATGCCATGCAAGCGGCTTAAAGCATGCAGCCGCACGTTCCTTCTCTAGGGGAGGAGGGAGGGGGTCAAAGTGAAGGTCAACCGCTCAGGGGGACATCCTGACTCTCTGGGGCCAAAATGGTCCAAAAAGCTCAAGAAACACTAGGGCATCTAATGTTTACCAATTCATAAAAACACTGCATGTTTGTACTAAATAAGGCTAACTGAATTATTGAAATATTTTGCATTTGTATGAGTATGATTTGGGATGGCTGTTTTGGTTTTGGCTTATTGCAAAAAATAGTCACATCAAAAAATACCAAATTTGAGGAAATAGCAACTTAATTCTACTGATGTAATCTGACAGTGCAGTGACAGTGCAAATAGTACCCTGGGATAAAACTCTTCAAATATGAATAGCAACTAGCATTTATGATGGCTAGTTATAAAATACTGATGAATACAGTACAGGGAAATGTGTGCTTTTTTCAGTGCTGCAGAGCCTTGGGGAACTAAAAACGAGCCTCCTGGAAATAGACGAGTACAGCTGTGGGAGGATACAAGATCTTGTGATGGAACTGGTCTGGAGTGTTGGGGCTGGGCAGGAGGTGAGGAGGGGGAAGAACGCTGGGGGGAGGAGGGGGAAAAAAACTCATCATGCAGCAGAATGAACTCCTACTTTGATCCGAGCGTGGGATCTGATTGGGCATCTCTCATGTCCATCTGCCTCGCTGGCATCTCATTGGCTCCGGGGAATCCCACTGGCTTCCTAGGAGTTGACGGGATTTGAAGGGTCTCTGATTAGAGGGTGTTGGTGACAGAGAGCATGAGGTCTGAAGACAGCCAGTATGTGTGTGTGTGTGTGTGTGTATATGTTTCCCTGTATATGAAGTCTGAAGACAGCCAGAGAATGTGTGTATCTGTGTGTGTGTGTGTGTGTGTGCGCCTGTAAATGTGTTTACCATCTGCAAAAAGTGTGTGTGTATGTGTGTGTGTGTGTGTGTGTGTGAGGGCATGTGAGAAGGACAGTTTGGGCATTTGTGTGTCAACGCATGTACGCATGGATAAACCAGCAGCCGGTTGTTAGAGTAACTCATAGGCCCTGTGGTCTGACCGCACTGCCATGCTTCACAAGTCTGACAACAACAAGGTCACATGTACTGTGACACAGATAAACAACACAGTGATACCTTTGAAAATAAACCAGGGAGTTAAACAAATAAAAACATATCATTTCCTATTTCCTTTATTTCTTTTCATACCAGATGAGCTCTGTTCAGACACTGCGAGCAGTAGCTCAGTGGTCTGTAGTTTGGCAGGGGGCGGTAAGGGGTTGTGCAGCCCCAGTTAGTGTGGGTCAGGAGGGGGACGTTCGCACTGATGGAGGACAGCTGGTCCGCTCCGTTCTCTCACGCTGGGAGCACCTGGCTCACCGGCGCCATCCATCAGCCCGTGACAGAGGTGCCCGTGGAGGGGCGGGCAGGTGGGGCTGGGGGTGGGGCGGTCGAAGGCGGAGGGTGGGCACGGGGGAAAACATTTCCCTGCCGTGTCTGACAAGGTCGGGCGCCCGAGCGTGGATCAATTGCACTGTGGTGAGAGGACGGCTGCGGTGGGGAAAGTGAGAGAGGCAGAGAGGCCCCAAAGAAAGAGAGGAGAGAGAGAGAGAGAGAGAGAGAAAGAAGATGTGTAGACACACAGAGAGATGACAGAGAGAATCTCAGCAAGAGAGGGAAAAAAGCAGGTATGCACCAAAGATAGACAAAGGGAGAGAGAATGTATGTGTGTGTGTGTGTGTGTGTGTGTGTGTGTGTGTGTTCCCCATAATGAGGTCTGAAGGCAGCCAGAGAATGTGTGTATATCTATCACTTACTCTATTGTGTGTATAAGTGAGTGTGTAAGTGTAAGCGTGGGAGTCGTAGGGGGAAAAAAGAAAGGAAAAAAAAAAGCGCCTGTGTTCCGGCTCCCTCGGCTGGCTGCTCCATTGATCAGCTGGCTTTAATTGTGCTACCTGCCCGTCTCGGCGGGGGACCAGAGTGGATGAGAGAGAGAGAGAGAGAGAGAGAGAGAGAGAGAGAGAGAGAGAGAGAGAGAGAGAGCGAGCGCTCAGCCAGTCACTCGACAGTCTATTAACGCACCGTCTCGGGGGCCACGGGGGTCACCGGCAGCCGGGGAGCGGCAAATGAGGGACATTTAGTTACACTGTACCGGCCGCGCTGGAGATGGCAGCTCGTGAGACGAGGTTCGCATGAGGGTACGCAGAGATGCGGACTGACTGCCCGACAAAGTGGCCAGATAAAGCCACTACACACTGGGAGCGTATGGCGCGTCATGTCTGTGTAGTGACCGAGGCCAAGTGTCATAAAAACAAAGGCAGACCAAAGAGAGGGGGTCTGTCACATTATCCACGCTCAGTCTGGACGTGAATACTTATAAACTTACATACTTGTTTATCTTGGCATACTTGTGTGCTTGGCATGCTGGTTTATGTGCTTAAAGTAAGGGAGCAAATTGGCCACGGCTGGGTCTACGAGACACAGACTCACAATATACCATAGAAAAAATAAGCCAGTTAGGTGTGGAGGCACTGAACCAGATTTAGTTAAGCGCAGGGATATGGAGCAGCCCTGGTCAGTGTGTGGCTCTCTCACAGAGTTCTGGAATGTTTTTGTCAGTGCTGAATTTACGTAGGGGCTGGACAGAGGCATATAAAGACAGATAGCCTCGTTCTCTCCTGGCTGGACTGTGGACGGGCCACCCACAGGAAGCAAATAAAAAGGAGACAGAGTGGCAGTATTCATCAGAGATACCGGAGCCTAACAGTAAACAGTCACACACACACACACACACATACCCACACACCCACACACACACACACACACACACAAACACAGACACAAACACTGCACAGATCACTGACGTCAGTAAAACACTGTACATGCCATTGATTAATAGGACAAATAAAGAACTGAGGTGGAGTCTGTGCGTTTGTGAATGAGCGTGTGAAAGGCGAGAGGACATACAAACTCATGGGAATGAGATCCATAAGAGTGTATATGACCTCACACAGACTCACAGAGATTCAAACAAATATACTCACACATACACACACAAACACACACACACAGATGTGCACACACACACACTCACACGCACACACACACACATACACACAGAGAGGAGCTGGCGACACAGTGATCTCCACTCACTTCCTGGTCCTGTTCTGGACGGCAGGCTGCTGCTGGACCTGCTGAGAGGCAGCGGGCCGCTTTCGGCTGGGCTCCATCCCCGGGCTGGGCAGTCCGGGGCGCACGGCGGGGCTGCCCCCGTATGGAGGGCCCGGAGGTCCCATCGGCGCCCCCTGGTGGGGCATCCGTGCTCCAGATGGCATGCCAGGACGCTGGGAGACAAAAGGATTAGGTTAAAAGTGAATGAATGAAATATAGCACATAGATGTTCAGGCATGTGATTGTGCTTGGCTAGGATGTAATCTCAATCAATCATCAATTGTCATCAGTCATCAATCAATCATCAATCAATCATCAATTGTCATCAGTCATCAATCAATCATGGCTTCCTCATCTACTTCCTCTCTACACATCTACTGTCAAAACTGGACTTTGCTTTGATGCTTTACAGCCTACCATCACGTGTTATCGATGCCAAAACCTGGACATCCAATGAGTCGATGGCTTGGACTAATTATGTAAAATCAATACAATGTCAGGCTCAACACGGTCATTGGATACTTCCTCTTGAATTCCTGGAGCTGGAGACATGATGATACTGCATACTGCAATAACTCCTTTCCAAGTACAGACATCAACAAACCAATATGTGCAAATGAGTAGAAGCTGAGGATTTAAAAACACTAAGTGACACATAAATTCATGCTGCACACCAAGACTTATAAGGACTCACTCACACACACACACCTGCAAGATCATTATTTAGTCAAGCTTTTCTTAATAAACAAAATAGCTGTGTGTTTGCAAGCATGGGACACTCTCTGATAAATCACACACTACAGCCCGGAATCTCTGAACCAGGAATATCTCCTCACACACACACACACACACACACACACACACACAGAGACACACACACACACACACACACACACACCACCTGGTGTGGTCACTCCTCCAGAACAGCTGTACAGAGGCTGACACCTGCTCATCAACTGAATAATGTCCTCATTGTATTCAGCGATGAATACAATCCAGACTAGTCCATGTGTATTATATGTGTGTTCTCTGAACTTTGAAAAACTGGGCTGAGCATGACATATTCTGCAGTCTGCTGTCACCCACCCATCCCACACACACACACACACACATGTGCATGCACAAATACACACACACACACACACACACACACACACACACACATACACACGCACACACACACACACACACACAGAGACACACATTAACAAACAAATTTCCATGCTGTTCCATGACAGATATCTGTCCTGATTACTTTGTGCTCACTGGCAGGATATGACGGCTTGCAACCACTTGCGCTCAGCTTTTTTAGGCAATCAGGAGCAAACTTCCCGAGGAGAAAACAAACAGGAGCGCAGATGGCATGCTGAGCGCGGCGTCAGAACGTCGTCTCCGAGCGCGAGGACGTCGGAGCATCGGCCTGGCCAGGACTGATCAGAGACTCCGGTACACTTTTCAACCCACTAAGGGGGGAGACGCACGTCAAAATGACTTCTCCCAAGGGGCGAGTGCAGCATAGGCTGTGTTTGGCAGTCTACATGACTCAACTGCCTTTAATGAGCATCACTGCCGCGTAGACTTTGGAAACAGAGGAACTTTCGCAGTTAAAAGCATCAGATCCAACTTCCCTGAAACCTTCGTCTCTCTCGTTTTTTAACGACCATGGGAGGGAGTGCAAACACACTGGCGAGCCAATTACTTTTTACGAGGTAATACACCGTTAGTCTTAATAAGGCAGTTTTGATACAGCCCTGTTATAAAATGGGCTTCTTTTAACTAGGCAGGAAGTGCTACCCTGGCATCCTCGTGGCTGTGAGATGTAGCACCTGGACGGGAGGATTTCAATCACTGGTGACTTCCTGTGGCGAGCGAGAGGTGAGATGAGTGCGTAAACACTCTCCTGATCCGAGGTTAATGACCGACATTCCCTCAACAACTGTGCTCGACAGGGGGTGGGGGTAGGGGTGAGGATGGGAGACACACACTCATGCAAACACACACACACACACACACACACACACATGCTCCTAGCTGGACTCTACACCGTTGTGAAACAGGCCTCTGCTGGAAGGCATGTTGCAAAATTACAAATGTTACAACTACCACTCAGTGTAGCGCAATGAGAAGAGAAAGCCTAGAAACCCCCACCAATATCTGGGCGTGGACCAGACCTGTCCTCTAGGTTAGACACACAACCGACCGTGTGCACACACACATATGAGCACACAACCATTACATAAATATTAGTCTCATTCATACACACACACTGTCAACCATATGCACACACAAACATGAACCCCTATATACTGTCACATGAACACACACAAAGATGCATAGGCCTACACTTTTATATGGGTATGCATACTACACACACACACACACACACACACACACACACACACACACACACACACACACACACACACACACACAGAGAGAGAGACAGACAGAGTAAGTGAGAGTGTGTGTCTGACTGGTATCAGGCATGAGATGGTCTTATCTAGTTCATTCCTGCAGCAGGGTGCTGTAGTGTGCTGCAGTGGGGAGGCAGATAACCGGGGCCCCAGACCCCGAGCACATCTCTGTTCGCCTCTCCGCTCCTGCAGCATCACTGAACCCGCTGACTCAACAACAAGCCACCAACAGGCCCTCCCAGTTAAACACACGACCGGACTGGCATGGCGGCTATCAGTGCACCCCTGTGCCAGTGCCACACACAAACACACACACACACACACAAAGCAAATGAAATGAGGCAGAGATGTGTTTATGTGCGGTGGGTGAAGTGAAATTAAGATGGGCAAAATGTAAAAGGAGTAAAGAATTTCACAACAACCTAATAAATATGCCTGCCTGATTTAAGCTCCACAACATAGTCATTTCTGACAAGTGAATTTATCCTGTGTAATGACATTCTTTGAATTATAGAGAGCAGGCGATATCTTTACAGAGCCCACAGTCAGAAGTGTTTCAGGTAATACACTGCCTTTTTAATCTGTTTAATTAAGTCATCTTTGTGCCATTTTCCTGATACCTTCCCATTCTCATGTGGTGGGATAGACGGTTCACACCTCATGTAGGTGGCCAGACGGACTATTTCACCGCTGATTAACTGAGCTGACCGGCTGGATACGCAACGCCCTGGACCGACTTCTGACTGTTTGTGAATCTTCATTAAAGGCCAGCTAACACACTGAGAGCACAGAGGGTGGCTTTGTCCTGGGGCGGGCTGGAGCGCTGCCTCCAGCGCGGGCGTGAGGGGTCACCGAGGTTGCAATGGAGCCCGTCCGTCCAGGGAGAGAGGGGGCTCTGGCGCGAGGCTGCTGAGGGGCACAGGTGGTGCTGTCAATCTGGGGTGGGGGTAAAACCAGCGAGCAGCTGTGCGATCGCTCCGGCCTGCCTGGGCATCGTGTTTTTAACACAAGCCACACACATGCACACACACACACACACACACACACGCGCACACACGCACACACACATGGACACAAATACATTCACTCTCTACACACAATATCCCTCTAGAACAAATAAAAATACCTAGGCTTTGTCTCTCTTACCCTTGCCTCTCATACCCGCAAACACAGAGACTTTGTCTTTCACACACACACACACGCACACACACACAAACATACAGAGGCACAGACGCACACACCCCCACACACATACACTCACACAACCATACACTCACACACACATACACTCACACACACACACATACACTCACACACACATACACTCACAAACACACACACATACACTCACACAACCATACACTCACACACACATACACTCACACACACATACACTCACACACACACACATACACTCACAAACACACACACATACACTCACACACACACTCACACACACCCCGACACACAAACTCTGTCTACGTGTGGCTGTGGGCTCTCTGGGCTCCTGGCCAGTGCCTCTTTCACCTCTCCTTGAGCTGCTCACCCGGGCTCTTCCTCTGGTTTCACTCTGCTATCAGAACAAGAGGACACCCACCTCCACTGCTCCCTCTCTCTCCATCTCTCTTTTCTTTCTGTCTGTTTCTTTTATTCTCTCCCTCACACACACACACACACACACACACACATATACGGGCAGGCAACACATGCACACACGCGTGGGCGTGGGGCCAGACCTCTCCGGCGAGGTCGTGTTGGAGGTCCTCTGGCGTGAAAACGAGGGAGTGAGGAGGAGCACAGAAGGAGTGTGTGTGTGTGTGTGTGTGTGTGTGTGTGTATGTGTGTGTGTGTGTGTGTGTGTGTTTGAGTGTGTGTGTGTGCGCGCGCGTTTGTGGTTTCTTGGGGTCAAATGTTTTGGGTGAACCACAACAGTAACATACTGATGGGCAGATCTGAAGACATTATGACACTGTCAGGGGTAGAAGTGCAGTGCACACATTCAAAAGCCTGCATGCCTGCACCACCACACACACACACACACACATAGTACTGACTTCATTCCATCTCCTATGCCTGCTAAAAAAACTAGCCTTTCGGATACTTGGGCCACTGCCCACCTAAAGACTCAAACTGATGTAGGTGTTGATTTGACATTCACCATCTCACAGGTTAGACAGCCAAGTGATGGGAGGAGAAAAAGACAAAATACTGAGGAGAGACAGGAGAGGGAGAGAGCTCTGTGGTAGGTAGACAAGAAACATCATGACCTTCACAGCCCACAGCATGGTGTATGTGTGTGTAGGTGTGGGGTGTGTGTGTGTGTGTGTGTGTTACTGCATGTGTGTGGAGGTCTTGTGCATCTCTCTTATTTTTGTTACTATTCTTGCAAACTCAGAGGTAATGGTGAACCCTTGGAAAGCAGTGTTGACCCTTCAACTGGATGAGGAAAGACAGACATTTCTCAATCCCTCTTGCTGAACAACACTCACACTAGACTGAACCGCCCTGAAGGGAACCACCAATTCTATCAAGAATTAGCTTTAGAGAAGCTAAAGAAGACTTGCTGGCCTGCTCATAACAGGAACCCATTGTAAACCGTGTCTCTAATGTCTTTTCTTCACCTGTAAGCTTGCGCGCTAAGCGCTAACCACTTGTCCTCTGGAAGGACTTTGGAAACGTAAACACGCCTACGCGGCACTGTGCAACGAAATAGCAGAGCGTGTCACAAACAAAAACAATCCTGACAGAAAAGAAAAGAAAAAACTAATTCCGAGCGGAGACGGGCTGGTCTGGAGGAGACATTGGCACTGGGGGCAGAGAGCATTAACATGCAGACGGCTGTTGGCAGAGGTAGCGAACAGCCGGGGCTCCGACGGAAGGTCAGGGAGAAGAAAGAGCATGTGGCATCGGCAGGAACGTCAACGAGGCCGAAGGCACGACTGATTACTCAAGAGAAATCATTACTGAGACCCCTGTACTGCAGCGGCAGAGCTGGGACAATTGAAATCAAGTTCTTTTTGGCTTCAGTCTGCTCCCAAAGATCTTGGGAGTTGTTTGAATGATGCCAAATTGAGAAGGCAAGGTTAGGTCACCCTCCTTACTGTCAGCCTTCTGATGGTTCAGTGAGTGCGCGGCGGAAGAGAGAGAGAGAGAGAGAGAGAGAGAGAGAGAGAGAGAAAGAGAGAGAGAGACAGAGAGAGAGAGAGAGAGAGATGGTCAGACGGACTGAGTTGTGATATGAATTGTAAACGCGGCTCGGGCGCGGTGCTGGCAACCGAGGGCAGCTGCGAGAAGTGGAGCGTGGATACAGTGGTGTCTTTGTGGGAGCGGTCTCGGAAGCACGCCCCTGATGTTTCATGGGGGTCAAAGGTGAACTTGTCTTGTGCCTGGCATCATGTTGCTTTTTTAACAGCAGAGGAGGCAACAGCTGTGAGACCAGGCCTTTTGGTGCTGAGAGGTTTTCTTACTTTGGTTATTTGTCTTCCACAAAACTTATATTGCTAGAGAGAAACTATAATACAGCACCAACATATAAACGGAAGCCACTGCTTTCATATTCAGCAATAGATTAAAGTATGATACATTAAAGATATGATATGATATGACACATTAAGGTACCATGACTACCATCTTAACATATAAATCCATTTCCTAGGTCACCAACCATCAAAATGTGATTTAACATGAATAGATTACATATTATAAATATACAGGTAGAGAATGAACAATGTTAATCACTCTAAGCACTATTCATCCATGGCTATTTCTAAGACCTACCAGCATCCATGTGAATGTAGCAACCATGGTATAAAGGCTTCTTGTATTGTCAGTCAGTGAAAAGCACTGTATATAGTTAGCCACTGAATGGGAGCTAAGGTCTTTCAACCCAGTAGCAATACCACAAACCAGCAGTCACCACACCACCTGACCCCAAGGTCAGCTTTATCTATACAGACATTCACAGCGTAGAAAAAACAACAAAAAGAATCTGTCTCTCATTAACTAGTACAATGTGGGAGGAGGAGTGGAGTTCATGTGTGTGGGGGCGTGTATGTATGTGTACTGTATGTGACTACAGAATGAGAGTGGGAGGGAGAGACAGAAAGGGCACCCAAACATTCAAAGAACATTCAGATACATACAATTACTCTCTGCTCTCCTAACCTTATATACAACACGTACAACCCATTACAGGGGAAACACACTCTGCCTACAGAACTAAATGAAAGAAAAAACTAATAGCATTCAATCTGCCCGTGTCACCCCATAGATGCCAAGACCACTTATTGGCATCACTGTGGCAATGCATGGCGTGAGTAGCATTTTCTCACATCAGTAAAAAAAAACAGATCAGTGTCTTTCATCATCTCAGCCTCCCTGTCACTAAAATACATCTCTATTTCCTCCAGACCAGTGATGTTTTCATACACCATATACAGTCTACTTCAGTCTGAGCTCTGTAAACACATGCAGCGCAAGAGAGCATTGTCTGAAGGGCCATTTCAGCTCTCAGACACATCCTGTTGCAGGCTCTGGCAGGGAGTGTGTGTGTGTGTGTGTGTGTGTGTGTGTGGGGGGGGGTCCTCAAATCAAATGGTGGGAAACATTTAGCTGGGAATAGCGGGAGCTTCGTCAAGGTTAATTAGACCACTGGGACGCACGCCGCTTACTTGAGTCGTTTATCACTGATGCGCTGCTGCTGCTACAGCTACTGCTAAATTCTGCACCCAAACCAGCGGCAGTGGTGTAGGCCAAAAAAAGAGAAACCCATTATGCTCAATCCCACCGCAATGTGATTTATACGCAGCGAGCCGACTTCTAAAAGAGATGTCAGATGTTTGCAATTCCAAATGTCTGTAGCATGTCAATGGGGAAGCCCGCAGAAATGGCGCATTAAAACTTCTGTTTTTGTCGTTTTCTTGAAAAGCGGCCATCCACTGTGAGGGCCGGCATAACTGTCAGCGAAGCACAGAAAATAACTCACTCCACAAAGCCAATTAAGTCATAATGTTGGCACGAGCCTTTCTCCTAATCAAACCAAAAAAGGCATTACGGCGTTGGCCCCAACTCCAGCTGTAAAACACAGGCATCAAATGAGACGAGACAACTAGTCTGCTCTGTGGCTGAGGTCTCTGATGTTGCGGCCCCTTAGTAAGTACCTCTAAACTTGGCTGATTAGTTCTGAAGTGAATGGCCACAGCAAAGTCTTTGGTCTCAAAGTTACCAACGTTCAGCTCTTTGGACAAACAAATGGATCTCGAAGCAGAGCATTGCATAGCTCAATGAAGTGCTACAAACAGTGCAAAGAAATGACAGCTGACCTTTTAGGCAAAACACAAAATTACAAAGTTGTATTTCTTTCTGGTGAGACCACATTGACCTGAAATGACAATGCAGTGAGAGATTTTAAAAAGGCTCACAGCTGTTCCTGCTTGACAAAGCAGGGGTTATCATTAATAAAATATCATATTCTTTCTGAGTTGAGATTGAGAAACAATGCTGCTGCAGTAAGCTCACTCTCCTCTCCTCTCCCCTCGCACTCATTCTATCACTTCCTCTGAAGACGCACGTTCACTCTTTTGAAGTTATTTCGGTGAGTTGCCTCCTCAGCGCAAAAAAAAAATATATATATATATAATATGTCTGAAGAACCGTCAACATTTGCATGGTCTGTCAACAACATAAACGCAGTGGTGGCGTTCCAGATCTTGTGCTTGTTTCTTTGCTAGCAGTGCGATCCACTGTAGTCTGCTAGTGACTCCGGTGCTCTGAATGAAACAGAATTGGCCAGCTCCTCTATCCACGCTCCCAGACAGATCCTGTAGCCAGGAGGTTTGTCTGCTGTCTTTCCTTCCCTTCCCTTTCTCTCTCTCTCTTTCTCTTCCTCTCTTTGTATCGCTCTCTTCCATATACAAACGCACGCCTGTCTGCGTGCCCGACTGACTCCCTCTCTCCTGCCCACCCCCACCGCTATCGCCACCACAGCCCCTCTCCGTCTTTTCTCCAGTGCTGCTTTAAAAAGAAAGGCAGCGTGCGCGAGGCTGGAAATAACCTTCACATGGACGGCTCAGCCTGCTATCGCGTGCACACAGACGGCAGCGGTGGCGGCAAGGCTCTCTCTCTCTCTCTCTCTCTCTCACACACACACACACACACACACACACACACACACACAGAGACACACACATACACTCACCACTCCATGGACGAGGAACTCAAACAGTTTGCTCTTGGTGGCTTTGCGAGCTCCTCCAGCCGACTCCTCAGTGGCCATTTCCCTTGTCCCCCTGCACGCCCCGCTCTTGCTGTCCTCTCTCTCTTTCCCCCTCTCTCTCCCTCCCTCTCTCTCTTTTGTCTTTCCCTCTCCCTCGCCTCTCTCTCTCTATGTCTCTCTCTCCTTTTCACCCTCTGTATAACTCCCCAGCCCCCCTCCCCTGCTCCACTTCACTTCCCTTCCCTTTGTGTTTTCCTCTGACTGCTGTCCCTGCTTTCTCTCCCCCCTTCTCTCTCTCTCTCTCTCTCTCTCCCTTCCCTGTTCTCTCTCTCCCCCTCTCTCTCTCTCTCTCTCTCTCGCTCTCCCTCTCTGTTTTCAGCGTGCTGCCCTGCTGGGTCTCTCACACAGTCTCGCACTCTCGTGTAGTTGAGCTGCCTTTCATGCAGCCGGCAGAGGGGACGAGAGCAAGAGCAAGAGCGAGAGAGAGAGAGAGGGAGAGAGCGAGGGAGAGGGAGAGAGCGAGATAGAGGGGGGTTGGAGAGGAGGAAAGGAGAGGAGGGGGGAGGAGGAGGAGGAGGAGGAAGAGGAGGAGGAGGGGGCGACGTGCGTGGGGGTCTGGCAGGGGGGTTCCGGCCGGCCCACCTCCCTGCTGCCCAGCCCCCTCTCACCGCAAACCGCCACCCCCTGCCCCCTCCTCCACCCTCCCCTGGTGCAGCTGTTACATTCCATTGGTAGATAAGGCCATGCTCACTGACTGGCTGACTGAGCCCTGCGGTGGGTGGGTGAGCTCGCCTCCCCAGTGAGCTAGTCGCCCCAGCCTCAACCACCCTTCCCTCTCTCTCTCTCTCCATCTCTCTCTTTTCCTCTCTCCTTTCCCTCTGCATTCTCCGCTCTGCTGCAGTCCAGTGTGCGGTGGCCCAGGGAGCATGGCTCATTCTCAAAACAGAGCAGAGCCTCTCTTAAAGGGGGTGGCTTCCCTTAAAGGGGCCCGGCTCATTTCTTTTTGTTTTTTTCTCTCGTTTGTTTGTCTTTTCCTTCTCGCGTTCCAGCTCACGCCTTCCATTGGGGGGTTTCCAAACTCCTCCTTGCCTACCTGGCAAACACTAGCGTGGGGCTAGCTGGAGATTCTGACCTCTGCAAACTCACTGTTACCATATCTCACAAGCAAATAGGTTCCCTTTTTTCTACTAATATTAAAGATCAATGTCAATGATTTTCTTGAATAAATAAAAAAACAATTGGACAACTTTACAACCTGAACAAATTAACATTACACATTCCTTACACACGCATGAACGCATACTATACAAAAAGCCTACTTATAAATATAACAAAAAGATATCCCTATATTCAAAATGGTTATAGGTCACCATACATACTAACAAACAACCAGATGCTCCACACATATGCTCCATTAAGGCACATACAAACGTAAGAGGATGGATCCCTCTGTTGTACCTCCCCCACTTTTAGCTCTTCTAAAGGGCATCTATCAGTCAAGGCACTCTCTCACACTTGGAAACAAAATGAAATGTGCAAATAAGGACACACACACACACACACACACAAAGATAGAGTAAATAGTAAATTACATTTAATTCGGTATTTACTATTTCACCATTAACCACCAAGTACATGAAGGCTAATGGACCAACTTTACAATCAGTGCTCAACTATGAAGGTCAGAAATATTTGAAATAGAACAGGGATGATACTGAGGAGCTGCTGTATGGCTGATGCTGCCCTGGTTAGGATAACAACGCTCACACACACACACACACACACACACACACACACACACACACACACACACACACACACACAGATCCCACTACACACAAGTGTACACATACACACGCACTCAGCACAGACATCTTATTCTTCCCTCCATCTGTCAGGGAATCCAGCCCCCTCCTTGTCGGCTCTTTAATTAGCCGCTAATGGGGAAACACCACGAGGGCCTGTTAAAGTGGCCACGGCTGGGTACACAGACACGAGCAGCACCCGCCACCACACACCTACACACGCACGGGCAGAGAGTCGAGACTCTGCAGTCTGACATTAGCCATCTCTGGCCCTGAACTGGCTTTAATCTGGGCTGGATGTGGTACTCCTCTGGAATCAGCTGCTATTAGGACGCACATGACAAAAGAAGGTAAGGACTCCCTCCTCCTCTCTCTCATCCCCTCTTTCTCCTCTTCTTTCTCTTTCCTCACTTCCTTCCCCCCTCTTTTAAGAGCTTCTGAATTATTCATAGGGCAATCTGAATGACAAAGGGACTCCAAGTGAATAGTGTGTGTGTGTGTGTGTGTGTGTTGAAAGAGGGTGGTCGTGCAACAGAGATAGAAGGTGTATGAATGAAACTGTGTGTGTGTCTGTGTGTGTGTGTTGTTTTTTTAGAGCAGACACGAGCCGCTGTCACTCTCCCCACTACGCCCCTAAGCAAAAGTTGACCCCTGGAGGTCAGATAGTCTGCAGGAGGGAGGGTGGGTTAAAGAGGGGTCGGCCTCAAACAGACATGCTCGTAATTTCCTCTTGTTCCAATTGCATAGAACTCAGCAGTGCACAACCCCCTTGAGTAGAATTACCTCAAAAATTCTGTTATTTTTCCTCACTGCAGTTTAACTGATTAGAGGAAGCATGATAGTTAATTGTTACCCTCAGCTTAGCTGTGGTTTTCCATAATGTGATCAACTGGCTGTAAAATTCCACTTAGACACTGCTTGGGAAAAGCCGGTCCATCGGCTTTAGTCCTCAAGTGCAATCCACACATGCTATTATCCCTGCTATTATGCACTTGAGATCTCCCCAGTTCCTCTATGGCTATTGAGGCATAGCTCCAGCTGCTCTGTCACTGTGTAAACTGCAGGTTAAAGGTCATCACCTTTGACTCTGGTGACCCCAATTACAAACCCTTGCTGTGCAACAGAGCCATATATCACCCAGCGCTCTAGGAAACCTTGCAAGACTCTGTGTCCTTGTCCCTGACAAATGGCGAAAAGCCTTTATACTTTATTAAAGCGTCAGTGACAATCCACAGCTGTGTGGCCTCATCTGAAGATAATGAATGGTGCCTGACACACGAGTACTGTCTCAGCTTCAAATACGTGATTTCAAGAACTGTAATGTAAGCAAGAAAAAATGTATATGGCAAAATCAATGGCAACCTGTCAAAGTATAGTGAAAAGCAGAAGATGAAATAACCAAAACACGTACGCACACACACACACACACACAGAGAGAATGACCATAAAAGACAGCATCAGTTCTCGGGCTTCACCTTCTCGCTAAGTTCATTTTGGACTAAAAAGCCCCTCTGATGTTTAGCCAACACTGATTTCACTTGGCAGCCCACTCGCCAATATAAATTCCAACCCTCAGGGTTTACAACCCGAAACTGTACGAGATGTTCTGATATTCTAATGATCACAGCCACAGTCCCAGAGCTATGGCTCCTGTCTCAGAGAAGAAGAGTGAGGAGAGCAATAGAGACATTGAGAGAGAGAGAGAGAGATGAATTGAGTAAACGACTAGAGACTGGATGGCAGGGATGAGGAGTGATAGGAGGGAACCTGTTTACTCTGATATGACTGACAAGAGCGCTAAACGGACTTGTCAGAGGACAGAGCCAGAATGAGCTCCAGATCTGGGCCAGAGGAGATGGAGGCTGGCAGACAGAAATTAACAACATGGAGGCTGATAGGATTGAGGGGTGTAGAGGAATACATTTAAAAAAAAAATGCATTCCAAATGCCAATTCAGCTTTTACTGTAATTAGCCTGGTGTAGCCAGACTCAATTCTAAATATTTCCCGACCTCAAATTTTGTGGGCATGGTTAATGTGAGCTGGCTTCCAGGCTAGCTTTTCATATGACTACTTTCAAAATGTCAACAAAATCAGCATGAATCAAGGGACTGAGTCAGTACAGCGTGTTTCTCCCTGCTTTAAACAGACGTGGAACCTGCAACCTGACGGATTTGCCTCTCTGCCAACCTCAAGGGTGACACCTGCTGGTGAGACATAAGAACTCCTTATTTCCTGGCCAGCCTCCACTATTGAGGGGTATGCTGTGAAATTCAAGCTTTTCTCTTGGCTGCTCACCTCTTTGCCAGTGCAGCACTTCTCAGAAACCCAGTATGTGTATAATAAATATATAGTTAAATCGAATTTCACAGTGGTCTTATATAAAGCAGAATCACTTCCTCAATGGCTTATTCCATGCACTGTTTACCCACATATCAAATGTAATACAACATGACATATAAAACATCCCAGGAAAAAGACATTATGCGTCTTCAGCAAATGTCAGCTGCCAAACTAGCCGTAAATATCGTCGACCCACGTGGGGAGCAGACTACTTGATTGGTCCAGAAAAGACCCCCTGCGTGCGTCCACGTACCCCCTGCTGGACCCCCTCCCTCATCCTCCAGTGCCAGTCTCAACAAATGGTCAAGTCCCACTGACTGATCCGAGAAGGGGGCAGGGGGCTTACAGAGCAGGGGGCAGGGGGGTGAGGTAGGGCGCGGTGGGGTGGTGGGGGGTGGGTTGGCACACAAGCTCAGAGGAGACAGCAGTATTCCGTCTAGCCAGTAGAGGAAGCTCATTGATTGGCGTCTTATTGATTCCTGTCGAGACTATCTAATTAACGCCAATCAGAGCAGAGACTGACTGTCTAGTGCTGTGTGCACACTGGCTGAACACCTAAACACTACAGACAGTGGTGTAGTAGAAAACGTCAGGTCCAGTGCTCCCAAAACAATTACAATGTTCATGTTTCAAAATGTAGAACATACAGTTAAAACATTCACTTTGAATTGCTGGGCTGACATACTGTATATCTTGCTTGTTCAGCTTCACAATACTGGCTCAAATACTAGAGTGACTTCGATATGCACATTTACTTGACTTGCAGATCTGAATATCTCCTTACCAGTGGCTTTGCCTTATCGTAACATCAGCAACGATGCATTAGCTTCGAGGAAATACACTCAATACATCAACTGTGCCACAGTTTGCCACAGATAAAAGCACAAGATAAATGTTTATTTAGCAAGTCATGATGGGCTCACGGTCCTTGCTGACTTTCCCCTTCTGACCACAAGGGAGCATCTGTGAGGTCTGTGATGTGTGTGTGTGTATGTGTGTGTGTGTGTGTGTGTGTGTGTGTGTCTCAACGCACTCTATTCAGCCCTTTCCGCCCCTATCTTTCCAGCCGGTCACACACGGTCACCAACAGGCAGAGAATCGAAAATCCTAAAATGTCATTTCCTCCTAGAAAACAACCGCTGATGAATTATGATGAATCGCCCGCCTTCCTGGCTCACACACACACACAGCCCTTGCCCAACTCATTTAGGGGCAGATTGGTTTCCTTAATTAGCACAAGGCTCTTAATAAGCACTGAGTTGAGCTGGCGTGCAGGACCCCCCCAAGGACAGACACATTCCCCCCCCCCCCCTCCTTTTTTCCTTCGTCTTGGTGATTTATTTATTTTTTAGGGAAACCTGATTTGAGATCCCCCGCAGTGAGGGATTCTCCTCTGGCTGCCTGACTCCGTGCTCTTACACAACACAACGCAACACAACAGCGCTCCACTAGGCAATTCAATCTGAGAGGGAGAGGAGAGGAGGAGAGTGGAGTGGAGCAGCCACAGCAGCAGCAGCATATAAAATGGTGATATAGCCCACAGTATTCTACAAACAAAATGGCTGCTACAAAGCAGCTAGGGGGACAATGGTGGTTTCATTTTGGCCCCAATAGTCATGTTGGCAACATTCATATATAATTCTAACCCTCGTTCTGTAAGCAAAAACAGGCAAACTGACTCACACTAGAGCAGTCGGTGAGCAAGAATTGAATTCTGACCAACAAACTCTATTAGTCTGCAACTTAAACAATGTCACAGTGGATAAATCAATGTCAGGCATGAACAAAAGACCTGCAGAGTGGCTGGATTCCGTTTGGGATTAAAGGGTTCACTGTTCCTTTAAGAGCTGATGCAAGGCTTGCGAATGGAATTATATGGAAATGAGAGACGATGTAAACTGCAGAGTTTTGCAGCAGCCAGACCCCGCCGGCGGCCCTCTCTAGCAGTGGAGGGGAGTGGAGGGGTAGTCACGCAGAGTGGTGTGCACGACCATGTCTGTACAACGATGGCCTAAAGCTACCAACACACAGAGTGTGCATGTGGTGTGTGTGTGTGTGTGTGCATGCTCAAGTATGTGTGTATTAATGTATGTGTTTGTGAGAAATAGAGGGAGAGAGAAAAAGAGACAGAAAAATGGGGGGTGCACGACGTAACCAAGCCTGACAGTTTTGGAAAAATGAAGTCCAATGTGTGCGCTCACTCTCTCCCTCTCGCTCTCTCTTTCACACACACACACACACACACACGCACACACACACACATTTGTGCACAAACGAATACCACCCACATCAGGTATAGAAGATGTAATAAGTCATTATTGGCGTGGCAGGGAGGGATGTCGGTGTGGTCTACACAGGAAACGCAGCAGGAGTAACGGTGCTCAGTACGCCAGCCAACACTCCCTCAAAACCAGAGGCCTTCTCTCTCTGTCTGACTACACTGAGTCTAGAGCCTGCCAGAGCCAAAACCAAGCCCCGATCCCATTTCTTACTCTCCCAACTCTTAAAGCAGGTGCTGCTGTTTTTTTACAACAGTTGCATTTGAGACGAACCAATGATGAGCTGAGCATGATGTGTGTTGCCATGGCAACAAGGGGCCAATGAGATGAAGGAAAAGCTTATAGCGTTGTCTGTTGCATGGCATGGTGCACCTCAGTTAATACTGTAGCAGTCTATGATGAGTCTGTGCTGTCTGTGTGTCTGAATGCTGACTTTGTGATTTCCTCTAATGGAGCAGGTCTGAAGTACATACAATTCTGATTCAATTAGCATGTTGAAGAAATAACACAAGACCTAAATGTACTACACTACTACTTAGTCAGTGTCAAGGAAAATATTCATCAACAGATTCATTACAACTCATAAGTGTACCCATCAGGAACAACTGTGAATCATAAATCAAATGCAACGATCAGAGACATTTACAGTAGAATGCCTGTGGAAAAACACTTGTCTTTACTCATGGCGTTTATTACAACCCCACGGAGAGGGAGTCGGACGTTTCCAGGTGCAGAAATGTCAGGGCTTTAACTGGGTGGCACGATTACATCCCTTCCTCCCCAGAGAGCTGCAGCCAGAGTGACAGGAGTGCCACGGCAATTACGGGCTTATGAGACGGGCCCTGGCTGGGCCGCACAAAGCATCTTTATCCACTGGCTTCCTGCTCCAGCTTCTTGGCAGGGCTCTTTGTTGCTCTGTCTGTCTCTCTGCTACTTTCTCTCTCTCTCTCTCTCTCTCTCTCTCGATCGGTTATATACTGCCACTCTGACTCTCAAACTCTCACAAACTAGCTCGCTCTAAGATTTGGACTCTATTTCTGACTCCATATTCCAAACGTTCACACACTCTATCACATGCTTCTTTTCTCTCAAATATACTCCCACCTTTGCAGCTCTTTCTCCCCCTCTCTCTTTCTCTCGTGCTCTGTTTCCTTATTTTGTGTGCTTCTCCCAAAAGAAAGCATTGCTGGGGTGCATAGTGCCTGCCCTGCCTCACAATTAGCCCAAATGCACCAATAGACTGGCAATAAACACACCTCTGAGATTTCTGAGATTCACTGGCTGCCAAAAGAGAAAGAGTCCATTCTTGCCAGGAAAACAGACCACCCACACTTGGCGCCAAGGTCCACTAACTTTAATATCAACTGTAAATACTTTGTGAATATTCATCTGCTCCATCTGCTTTTCTAAAGGACTTGCATATGCAGTAACGGATATTTGTGTTGAGTGTTGCAGCTCTCGCACTGGATAAACTGTGGAGACATGAACATGCCCACAGAGGGATAGGCATGGTTAGCATTTTACTGCACACAGTGGATGCACTGCATTCAAGTGGACCAATCAGACTCAGGCTCTGGGTGTTATCATCACTCTCAGAGCGGTCATGCTCAGGGTCAGATCAGTGGTCGATATATCGAGAAGTGCTGTGTCATGGAATCATTTCTGAACATGCGGCAGCTATGACCAGATCCTGCTGTATCTGATTGGTATTTACTCAACAACCTCAGCACTGCATAAACCAACGCTAAATGATCTGACACCAGACACCACTATCAATATATTCCTATTTATACATGTACAAAAGTACAGAGCAGTTTGCCATACACAGATAGATGTAAGTGGTAGTTGGCAGCCACCCCTCCATCTTTCCCTCTCTGGTCCATGATGTGTAACTGGGGTGGCCAAGCAGAGAGCAACCAGGGCAGGGGAAGACAGACAGGAGTTTATTCAGTACGCAGACAGAAAATGGGTTCTTGGACTGGTTCTGTCCAGAATTCTTTGAACTTTGGTCCTATCTAGTGAACCAGCCCGCATTTCCACCAGTGTTGAACAGAACCAAGGATGCGTCATTAACAGAGGGTGTTGTGTGCATAACTAAGCTGTGGAATGACACGCCCACTCTGGTTCACAGGACAAATTCATTTAACTTTTAACTTAAAGGCAAAGTCAGGGATTTTGAAAGAAGTCGTGTTTGTTTCTGTTTCTATTTACATTTATTAGCAGACGCTTTTGTGCAAAAAACATACATTATATTTTAACCAAAGACCATATGAAACATGCAAGAGAGGTAGCTCACCCCTACCTTCAGAAATTACACGCATACTTTCATTTTTGTTTGGGGGCAGGCTCCCCCCACTTTGTTTGTTTCCAGTTGTCAGAGCCTGGGCTACTTATAGAGACCGGGTTCTTTTAGCGCTTGTGAGGAGATGACAAAAAATGTTATGGGCTTCAGATCGCGTAAAATCCCTGACGGCACCTTTAACTTAAAAATGAATTTTTGGTTCTACCTCGGAACCAAGTTCTTAGGTTCCGAACCGATCTATTTTTGGTTGAAATGCTTTGAATGGTTCAACATCTGGAGCATGAATCAGAATGGAGTCGGTTCTGTCAGTGGAAATGGCCTATCACTGTTCCGCCACTAGACTAGTAGGTACTTAACTGCATAGTTGAAAAATAACATAATGTATGCTTTGGTTATCAAATGATTTTCACCTTTTTCTAAGGGCATAATAAAAATGGGATTACAGACAAAACCTTGTGGAAAAAGGGGAAATGAAGGCCAAAGAAAAAAGTTGGAAAGAATATCAAAGCTATGTGATGATGAAATCAAAGTGTCAGTCATCTGACAACAACTGAGAGAAATTGAAAACACAGTATAGAGCACCGTTTCCCAACCTTGGGGCTTGGGCCCCATGTGGGGTCACCTGAAATTGGGCAAATGGGGCTGCTGAGATACTGAGTACAGGTATCTCACAATTGATGAGTACATTACATTAAAATATACATACATTAAATAAAAAATATTAAAAACCCCATGATATCCAAGTTAAGCAACTTATCGGATCCTTCATTACAATTTGGCTGCATAAAAATAAACTTAGACAGTCCGCATGAGATGTTTGATTGACGTAATCATGCCTCATCAACATTCCAAACAAAGTAGCAAAACAACCACACACACAAAGATAGCCAAAAGAATTAGCTTGCTAGAACATTTGGGGAAAAGCAATCTTGATCGGATATTACAACAGAGATGTTGTGAATGATTGGGGTCACCAACGTTTTGTGACATCAACATAGGGTCACCTGCCAAAAAAGAGTTGGGAACTCCTGGTATAGAGTGATAATAGAGTATGGAACAGTACATTATTATTGTTATTACTACTACTACTAGCAGTTGTGTAGTAGTGTGTTAGTAGTAAAAGTAAGAGTTGCTTAACATTTTTTTTGTTTCTAGCTGGCTATGCATTACTAAGTACATGGATTTAATTGAATGGAAAGTTCACTATTGCTGAGGCATGAAACTAAGGAAGCAGGCCATCATGTTTGCATTTGGGGATGTTGTGACTCTGTGCATGTATAGAAGGGTGGGTGTTGGAGAGGGGAACTATGAGTTGCTCTGTGCTTAAATTCAGTTAAGCACTGATCCCATTGCTGGAGAGCATTAAAAGCCCCTTATGCAAGAGACTCAGATGATTTCACAGCACAGGGTGTGCTTGTCCTATACCACGGACATGTCCAGGGCCGTGAGGCAACTACCAGTACATATTAGCCCTATTCATTCACCAACCGTCTGGACTTAGGCCACCTTATAAGTACTGTATATTCACAAAGCTTTAATCTCTTCTTTTAGCTAAAGCCTTTTGCTATAGCTCAAATTCTGCATGAACACATAAATCCATGGACAGCTTCACAAAAGAAATGCCCATATATAGATGTACGTACATTTACACTCACTCAGAGCCTGATATGCACATCTCTGACAGACCCACAGAAGCACAGAAAGAGAGAGAAAGGGAAAGAGATGAAGGAGAGAGAGAGAAAGAGCTGGAGCCCATGTTATTTGCCTTTAAACCGCACTCATGTATGGATTACCGATAACAAGCCCCTTAGCAACCCTGCTCTCAGTCTGCGGCAGTGGGCTGTACACAGGAGGGCATGCAGGGATATCGAGCCTTTGCCTGTAAAATGGGTCAGCTCGCGTACAGCCAGACAGTACCCTTCCACTGCAGACGACTTGAGTCTGACCATACTAGACAGCCGTGCGGGAAGGAGGAGAGAGCAAGAGACGAAAGAGAGAGAGAGAGAAAAAAAGAAAGAGCAATATAGCATTCAAAGAGCTCAGAAAAAACGGAATGCTGACTGGAACCCCTGCTGCTGCACAATGACGCTGGTATCAAAGGAAAGCTCTTTGGCTTATTTTTTCTGAAAAAAAAAAGAAAGGATGGGAAAGAAATGACGGAGGCCAGTGAAAATTGCTAAATGAATACTGTGTGGCGCTAAGGGGTGAATTGAGGCCTTTGCGTTTCCCTTTCGCAAAGATAACAGCTTTTCAAAGGAAGCGTGTGTAATTACACAGCAAATTGGGTCATTGCCATCTGTAGTTATGCTGTAGAATTACACAAATCACTTTGAAATAAATCTGCACTGGTGGTGAAGGCTAAATTACCTTCTACCCGCCTATTTACAGGGAGCTGGGCTGCTTGTTTCCTGAGAACTTCAACAGGGTAGCCTATAGCTGGCTGGAAACTCCAAGCAAGGCATATTTACATGCTCATAAAAAACAGACAAAACAGATTTGAGAACAACATCTCGATTTTGTCCTTAACAAGACCAGACCTCCACAGGTTCACAATAGTATACTATATGAAATCTTATTTTTCTTTGTAGTAGTTCTGATATGAAACAGCAATATTCCAGTATGCATAATATTCCATTAAGAGCTGTTTTGTTCATACCAGTAAAAATGTGATTGTTCTTTAGAGCCTGCAGGTGTAGCGGATGAGTGGGAGGTGAGGAAAATTTAATGACACTTCTGACTCGACTGGATAGGTGTCAGGACAGTCAGATAAGACAGATGGCCCTTAGGGCATCCCCAGCTATCATCATGACACAGCAGGGAGTGGCTCCACAATCAGAGTCTCAGATATTATAGTGTTTATGTTAATAAACAGTCCACTACACTCATGGTTGGCTCGACCCAATGTCTGTCCCATATAAAGTTTCCTGGCTAACAAAGCCTAGGTTTTCTTTCACGCGGACCCTGCATTCCTGGCCAACCAAAAAAGGAAGTGCTCCCATTGTCTAATGCGCGCTGCAAGGAATCTTGAACACAAAGGCCTAAAGCTAGGGCAGATCTAATAAGTGCGATGAGGAGGGCTGCATTTTGGTGGCATCAATTAAAAAACCCTGAACGGACTTCTTCAAAGACAGACGCAGGATGCAAGTTGCAAATAAAGCATAGATTCAAACAACCTTTGTCCATCCTGAACACAATGTACCACATTTACCTGCTAGGTCAAAGCAAGGATTTCCTGCTGCGAGACCTTGTTACTAAGGGTAGATCAAAAGCACAACGTGACTATGCTTGTTCTAGCCAGGCTCTTGTTCTAACACACACACACACACACACACACACACACACACACACACACACACACACACACACACACACAAGGAAAGGGTCCTGGAAGAGTGCCAAAAGGAGCCATTTATCATTACCATTCAGTCTCAGTCCCTTTCACCATTCATGGACAGGGGCCTTTATCTGAGAAATGTAATAAAAAGTAAGACTGTGGAAAGGAGAGAGCAGAGAAGATGAGAGAATGTGTGCATTTCTCTCTCTTTTCTCTCTCTCACTCTGTGTAAGTCTTTCTCAGCTCCCACAGCTGCTGAAAGAGCCTCTGCTCTCTGAAGCTCTCGAGCTGTGACAAGGAGAAGTAATGGGTCCTTGAATACTAATGGGACTCTCTCTTTCTTCTGTCTTTCCCTCCTTCTCTCTCTCTCTCTCTCTTTCTTTCTTTCTCGGCCTTCGCCACCGCTGCTGCCACTAACAGACGGGATTTGAGGAGCAGTGAAGCGAGCCGCCATGATCCCTTTCAGGTGGCCAGGGTCCCCTGAGAGACTATTCTCTTGTGTTGGGAACACCAGTTCCCTCCCCGGAGGGGGACTGCTCAACACCTGTGCCCAGAGGTGACAAACGCACACCGCTGCTGCTACCGCTGCTACTGCCGTTGCGGACTGCTTGTTCTCAGTTCAGGACTGTGCCCCCTGATAGAATGGGAATTAGTGCCGAGGGGATGGGTGCCTTGCCAAGCCACACTGACAAAGGAAATAATTGCCCAGAGAATAAAGTGATTCCAGACACAAGGGAGGCACTGTTCAGGGGCAGTGAGAATTCCCTCTCCCGAATCTCCCCACTCTACACTGGACTCCTGGGACCTGCCGGATTTGCAGTGGAGCGACCTGAAAATATTTCAAAAGGCCAAACCCTGTCTGTAACTGTTAAATGAGTATTGACACCACAGATCCTGTTTTATCTTTAGACACTCGGAAGCATTAATTTATGGTCTAGCTATAGGAAATATACTGGGACAGGACACACATAGGCCTGTTCCAACCATTACTCTGAAATCAATACGACCTTTCACAAGCCTCTTTATAGAAAAGAATGAAGATGGGAATTCGGGGAAAGTGCTCACTGTGCCAGCTCGATTGGATTTTGACAAGGGGGCCAAACATTGGCTTTATTTGCACACGTATATTGCGAGGTAGCGGAGCCTGCCTTCCCCCCCTTGTGTATGGGATAGTGTGGAGGCTCTGCATTCCAACCGGGTTATTGCATGGAAATCAAATGTTTTCCTAAGTCTGGTCAGAATCGAAGCACAAGATGGAATGGAATGGCATGCATACAGATCATAAATGAATCTCTGGTACATTTTGCTTTTGGTCGAGAGCATTCAAATGGATTAGAGGGTGGTAGGGTATATGGCTTTTTCTCTACTTAAAATAAACAGTGACCTCACACAAACATTTCAGACATTTTTTGGAAACCTGGCTTGGTCGACTGAAATACTATGAGTAGCATTTAATGAAAACAAGATCTTGCGTGAGTTTGCATGACACTGGTGATGGATTTCCCTGTGTGTGAGTATTGTGTGTGTGTGTGTGTGAGTGTGAGTTACATTTATAACTAGTGGAAACTCGCTCACTTGCTCTCTTAGGCTAGGCACATGACTCAGATATAGCTCTTGTGGAAGGTAAGTGGTGTTCAGACCTCAGTCCCTTTATGCGACATGACATTATGGAGCCATCCTATTTTAAGGTACCTTTTTTGAGCCGATATGGGACTGAGCTAAAACCGAGCTGAGCTAATGAAGACTTGGTGGCAGAGGGTGGCGGACAGTGAGTGCTATATCAGATAATGAAGTCTGGCCCGGAGTTTCCGAGCCAGACCCCCCGGCCTGGAGTTCCTCCCATGCATCCATGCAGAAGAGAGGCTTCCATTACGGGGCATTCCACACATCCTTGCCTCTGGAAACACCCGAGTGTCGCGGTGCAAACTCGGATCTAAAGGCCTTTGGGGAAAACAACAACTCCCTCTCCCTCCTGGCCACCACTGGCATTAAACAGAGTTCTCATGAGTAGGTGGAGATAAGGTGGATATATCCTCTGTCCACTTCAGGATGGGTAGGACACAACATAGGGCTTGCTGATTTCAATCTCTAATTCCCTGCCCTGTATAATTACATAATCAATCAATATGCTCTCTTCTCCTAAGACTATAACCCATTTCAAGGAAATCAAATTAATGACTTCATGACAGTCGTCCTCAATGACTGGAGAAAACCTGATAACAGAAGGCAACACCCTGACACTGCTGGGATGGTGAGAGTAATATGAGTATGCAAGGGTGTCACACAGAAAATCCAGTCAACATTTTCTAACGGTCTCCTTGCCTCTCCTCTTGTTCATGATGCTGGTCATGATGGGGTGTAGGTCTAATATAAGTAGGCTATATGACATAATATAGGGCAGTGGTTTACAGGTAGTTCCATCCAAATAGAGTAAAAAGGGGGGGAAGAGGCAAGTCTACTGAACAATACAGAGTGATATAAAATAGCTTTGGGTGGAATAAAATATTTGAGTGTGATAGTCTTATAGTGTGTGAATAGAATTAAACTTTATAAATTGATGTTATAAAATGTCTTTAGAGGCAATTCCGTTTCCCCCCCTGAAGCAGCGGCCAGGATTCACCTGTTTATACCTTGTGTTCCCTTGGCAATTAGACTGTCCAGACGGTCAAAAGCTGTCTACGCATTTCCAGTCTCGACACACCGTGCGCAACAGAGACACGAGCAGTGAGAGCGGTAAGTGTCGGGCTCCGGGGGTGGGGGGCGGCTACTGTCTACGCTTCATGTTCCTGTTATTACTCTTCAAGTGTCTATCTCTCGCAGTCAAGGTTAACAAGCCACCCGTGCCCGCAGTGTCTGAGTGCTTGGATGGAGGGAGGGCGGGAGGAGGAGCGGTTAGGGCGGGTGAGAGTGCGACTACTGTATGTACTGTAATTATGCAGAGCACAGCATAGCACAGAATTTCTCTCTCAAGCATACACAGCAGTAGGCTAACGTCATTATTTCCTAACCTTTGCACAGTTATGTTCAATTCATTTGAGTTATTGGCAAAGGGTGAACTGAAGACCTATTTAGGCAAGGTAAAGAGTCGTAAAAAATACTCAACATACTAGTAGGCTACAGTTTCTAGAGCTTTTGCCGTTGAGTAAAACCGGCACCAAAACTAGACACAGCTTATAAAACATTGCCCTGCGAGCTGACGCGCAAATGCACCTAGGGGTACCAAAGTGGGCTGGGCAGCGCAGCGTGGTGTGAATGAAGCGCAGCCTACAAAATAATTCGCATCGTGGAGGCGAAAATGTCAAGAACAAATAACTATCTTGCCGTTGACGCAAAGAGATGCTACTGTCGCATAACTCCTACCTTTCTCTCCATCGGTGCAATGCAGTCTGTGGTCTCGACTCGACAGCAAGAATAATATGAACAGAGGGTGTCTACCCGTTGCTCTGGCAATGAAGTTCCTCGCAGATTCCTCGCAACGGTTCTTCCTCACTCCCGCTTCTTTCACGCAGTGATAAATGAACGGCTAGCGGTTCAGGAGAGGCAGAGCGTGAGGGATGGTGCCGGGTCTGGCGAAACCAAGTGCGGTTGGAAGTGAGGCGCAGGCGCGAGCACCGCTGGAGACGGGTTAAAATGAAATTAAGGCTCAAGAGGGAGCGTCATCAAATTACACCCCGTTTTGTAGTTTTCCATCCCCAAAAATATTTAAATGGGACAATACCAGATCCGTGGCTGAAAACTCAGTAAATATCAGCAGCATAAGCTACAAATAAATAACACAACAACCCAGTATACAGATATTGGGTGACTCCTTGTGCAGGGAGCAAGATGATAGGCTAAAGAAGCAAAACTGAGTTAGGGGATGTGTGTAAAGAGTGGAATGAGATGTTTTTTGGGTGTTTGGGACTGGGAGTAGGTCAGTCATAAAAAAAAAAGCACTCTGGCAAATGCAGGTGTTTAGAGAAGCTGCTGGTGTTCATCAACACTAAACTCAAGCTAAAATAGCTTTACACCTAATAACTCTGCTTAAAAGTACCTACATCTATTTAAATACCCACTGCAAAAATAAACTTTGAAACCCTTTTTAAACATGTCCGCTTGGGGTTTAAATGTGTTACAAGACATATCACACAGTATGTCAGTAATCACCATGGCTTAGTATTTCTGGTATAGATGAGCAGTGCTCTAGGTCTAGATGTTTGAGAAGGAATAGTACCTCATTGTTCCATGAAAATGGATGGTACCCACTGGTGTTCTCTTGCACATCTAGCTTTACAAGACATGTCAGGACAATGTAAATTAATGGTAGCCCACACATAACTTCCCTTTGGGGATGAATAAAGTAATCTATCTACCTAAACATTCCATCTGTCTATGTTAAGTCTTTAGTATACTAAGGGGAGGTGACTGAATGCTGTGTGGGCGGGGTGGGGGGATTTCATGCTTAAGCATATTTCTTAAATCACCTAAAGGACTAAAGACCACAATAGTAGGCCTAGAGAAAGGCATATTAAGGCACAATTTCTCTACACTAAGTAGCTCATACACATATCCTGATAACTACTTAAACATGCAGTTTGAGACTATACAAAAAATGCAGATGAACACATACAACACTTTCAAGAATTGCTTTTATATGTAGTTTACAGATGTAACTCATTTACAGCAGGGAACACTCGTTGCATCTCCTTACCACCATCTAGTGGTCACTCTTGGCAAAACCTTTGATTACTCACCAGAGAAGCCCTCCACGGGTAATTGCATAATAATTAGACATGCGGCAACATTCAGGAGCTTAATAACTAGGTCCCTCGAGACTTTCTTCGTTTACAGAGTGAAAACATAGCATGAGGCTTTGTGTTAAGTGAATGAAATGTAGCCTTTCTGTGATTGTTTGCTGATTATTTACTGTGATTCTAAGGGGATGGTCATTTGATTAAGTTTCCACTACACTGCACCAACTAATAAAGGACCACATGAATGCCCTTGCATTCTCAACTGACAAAGTTTTCAGTCAAAAAAAGAAAGAGTGGATAAAAACCTCTACTGGAATCCATGTCAGACCTAGCAATCTCAGAGCACACTTTCACTAAATTCAGAAATGAGAGGAGTCAATCAATCAATGAATCAAACGGGTTAGTTCGCTGACGGAGCTCCTAATACAAAGGGTGTTGAGAGGATTAGGGAGTATAGTATCTGCTGGTGTGCCAGTATCGTAGAAGTGACCATGACCAGAGCAGGCAGTGGATTGGTGCACGTTGACTTTCCTGGTTTCTTCCGAGTAGCCGTCACTTTGGCTGGCCAGTTCTGGCTTCCGGTCAGTCCTGGACATCAAAGTAATCGATGGCAGGCTCTTCTTTTGTTGGTTTAAGCCAGCTAATGCTAGTCTCATTCCTATCACACATACACAGACACAGTTTTTAAAAGAGCATGTTGAAATTATACCAACACCTGTGGGAAATTATGAAGTTATTAAAGAGCTCCCACTGAGGCACTAAACATCTCCATTCTTCTAAACAATGTTTTAACACTCCAATCCAACAACCAAAGGTTGAGTTATACAATAACTTGTGTTCTGTCTGAGCCGGACTGGCTGATTGCGGAGTGCTCTCTTACTTGCTGCCGTGCTGCTTGATGTGGGCGATGGGGGGAGGGGCCCTGCCACTGGTCTCCCTCTCGATCAACGCGGTCAGGGTGGAGTTCGGGCAGGCAGACTTCCCCCTACAGACGACAATCCCCAAGTTAAAAGCCGAGTTGAGGAAACGTGGCAATGAACCCTCGTGCAGCAGATGACGCATCATCAAGAACAAGAACTTCAGAACGTATTAGGGTTAAATTAAGCTGCTGCAATGAATAATCCTACATGCCTGGCACAGAGGAAGCAATCAGCAATGACGTCAAAACAAATTTAAAATGACTGACTTAACTCAACTAATCACAAATTCAAGTAATATATGGCAAAAGAATAGACATATTTGGACTGTGTTGCAGAGGTTCCCACCTGATGGCAGTGATGACCACGTTGCGTTTGGGTTCACTGTCGTAGCTGACACTCTCTACGGCATACACCTCGGCCAACTCGTGAACAATGCGCCGGTGTTCCCTACTCATGGGCGGGAAACAGTGGCTCCGCTTGGGCTGCTTGCCCTGCAGTCCGTTAGATCATCAGTATTCAATGAACTCAATGTTTTAATATTTCATGATAGGACAGTACCCCTCAATCCCACCCCACTGGCAATGGCCTTGAACTTATGAAAGTGCACGTAAACACATGAGAATGGCCTTACTCAAGAGGAGGCGTACTCTCTTTCTAGGCATACAATTTTAATGTTTTTTCATGATTTTGGCCATACAAAACAAGCTGTTAATGCTTTACATACCACACAGAGCGTGAAAAATTCACATTTTCATGAATTTATCAAAAATAAAGAAATGTGCCCTTACCTTGCTTGCCAGTTCAACTAGGTTTTTGATTTCCCGTTCAACTTCACTGACGAACTTGAATTCTTTTCTGTGTAACAGACACAATACAGATATATAGTGTTTTTGTGTTAACCGATGACATGCTATAAAGCAATACTGATAATCTCTTCACATCGAAGCACTTTACATAATGCTCCAGGACTCCAGATACAGAGTGGTTATAGATAAACTAGGAAATAACCTGGCGTCGTCCTTGAGAGAATCGCTATACTTGGAAGTGGATCTAGTGTTAAAAGGATCAACCGACTGGTCGATCTGCAGGGCTTCAGCCAATCGCCTGTAAACAGAGATGAGAACAACAAACTCAATGGCCTTCAAGCCTTTAGGTTTATGACTACTAATACAGCAACACACATACTCACACACAAATTCACATACAGGAATCGGCGCACATAACGGGACAAACTGAAGAGTAGCAAAGGTCCGTAGAACTTACTTGTTCCTTTCCTGCGTGGCACACTCCTCATCACATTCCAACCTGAAAAATACACGACACACGAGAGTTAACTCACACACTCAAGGCTTTAATTTCACTCATTTAGTCTTTCATTGGTCATAGCTCTGCTCACCGGTACTACACAATGGAAACCTATTGTGGTGAATGTAGTGGAGTTCTGTATGGTAGGTTTGTGTAAGTCTGTAATATCTGTAGAAAATCTACTCATCGGGCAGTTTATTCATCTGCGTTTGGGTGTACTAAGACTAGAAGGGTGGGGTGCGCTACCTGGCCTGTTTGGACTCTTTCTTGGGGATAAGCTGCCCAATATCCACTGATTCTCCCAGCTGCATGTCTGACAACTTGCTTGCCATTGCAATAGCAGCATACCTGTGGTGCAGGCAGACACAGACACAAAGTCTTAACTCAATGGTATAGATGAGGAAGCACTGAAAACATATCTAGTCAAAATAATGAGAAGAACAGTTGAAAAGTTGAAAACACTCTCAAGTCAGCTGTTGACTGACCTCTGGTAAGAGCTGGCTGCCTCTGTGCATGAGACGGTCTCCTTCTTTCGCCCGCAGTCACACTGCACTGTTACCTGCAGGTCAATATCACATGTGAAAATCACCATCTCCCAACCAGTCCTGACTTCCCATAGCCAAAATGTCAACTCTTAAAGGTTCTCTAAGCATGGCTGGTTGATGTCTTCTCTGTTGACGTTTGAGGGGTTTTAGGGGCAGCTGTGGCCTACTGGAGGGGCAGTCGTGGCCTACTGGAGGGGCAGCCGTGGCCTACAGGAGGGGCAGCCGTGGCCTACTGGAGGGGCAGCCGTGGCCTACTGGAGGGGCAGCCGTGGCCTACTGGTTAGCGCTTCAGACTTGTAACCGGAGGGTTGCCGGTTCGAACCCCGACCAGTAGGAACGGCTGAAGTGCCCTTGAGCAAGGCACCTAACCCTCACTGCTCCCCGAGCGCCGCTGTAGCAGGCAGCTCACTGCGTCGGGATTAGTGTGTGCTTCACCTGTGTGCTGAGTGTGTTTCACTAATTCACGGATTGGGATAAATGCAGAGACCAAATTTCCCTCACAGGAAAAGAGTACCGGTATATATACTGAAGTATTATCAAACAAAACAGAGAGCTAGCTCGCCCCTCCCTCTTGTGCTTCCTGAAACTGTCATTAACGCACTCACCAAGAACCCCCCAAATTTCCCAAAAAGTTGGCGTGTTCCTGTAATTACAATCAGAGAACACAGGTACCACGACAAACCTTGGTGGTGCAGGTGTTGCGCGGGCAGGGCTTGCCATGGTGACAGGGCGCGGTGCAGGGGTGCTGGCACTCAGGCCGGGGGATGACGCAGGGCTGGCGACACGCCTCGCCCTCGGCATGACACTCGCCGCGGTGGCAAATGCGCTTGCAGTGGTGGGAGCCGCAGGGCAGCAGCTTGTTGCAGGGAAGGCCACAGGAGATTTCCTGCAGGTGGCACGGGATGTTGCTCCTTTGCTGAGAGGAAGAGGAGAGAGAGAAAGAGTGGGTGAGGAAGAGTTGGGAGGACAAAGAGGAGGGCACACAAGTGAGACCGATCGAGAGAGAGAACGCTAGAACAATAGCAGAGAAAGACAGACCTAGCACAAAAATGGAGACAGGTGGAAAGAGAAAAATAGACCTAAATAGAGACCTAAAATAGAGACATGTGGAAAGAGAAAGTTAGGCCTAGAACAAGAGCGGAGACATGTGGAAAGTGGGAGAAGAAAGAGTGTTCAGAGAGAGCATGCAGAGGGAGATGCAAAAAACACAGAATCACATTACATCACTTAATGGAAACAACGACAATTCGTAAAGTGCTTTGTGGAATTTCGACAAATATCACTTTTATTTTGCACAAAGCTGTAATGGAAAAAACAGCTATAGAAAGGAGACAGAGTGACAAACAAAAATGTATAATACCAAACAGACTTCACAAAAAATGGAAAAGGATGTGCACACAATGAGCGGGGAAACACATTGAGAGCCAGACCTCATGCATGCCCATACACCACTTCTTCATGAGGTAGGTGCAGGGCGGGCACTTCTCCTCACTGTGGCAGTTGTGGAAAACTGAAGAAGAAGAAGAAAAAAAACATAAGAGGAAAAGGCTTTTCTAAAAATAGTCACAATGTTCAATACACTTGATTTTGCACAGATTGTTTTTCAGTGAAACTTCCCGTAAATGCACACAAATTGCATAAGACGCAGAATGTATAAATACAGTCACTGTTGGTAGAGACAACTGTAAATTGTAAACTGTAAATTGCACTGTAAATCACTGTATACAATTAACAATTATCACTGTCAGTACTTTGGCAGTAACATTTCTGAAGCTTGTTGGAATCAGATGGGTAGTAGTGTGATCATTAGGTACCTTGGTGGTCACAGTCATGCCGCCGGGCACAGGGGTTCTTGCACTCCGGTGGTTTGGTGCCACAGGGGATGGGCGGGTACAGGACAGTCTCTCCACAATGGCACGTCAGCTCATCGAAACCTGGCATGCGCACACACGCAAGCATAAACACAAAAGATACACTGCAGCGTCACACAAAGTTTTCTCCAGTTGGGCAGCTTTAGTTGAGCCGTGCTGGACTGGGTGGTGGAACTCACTAGTTTGCCAGCAGGGTTGGCAGTTGCCACGGTGACAGGGCTCCTGGCAGCGATGCAGACCACAGTTGAGTTTATAGCCGCAGATGAGAGAACACTTATGTTCTATGTCCTACACACACACACACACACACACACACACACACACACACACACACACACACACACACAGACACAAAATAAACAAATCCAAAGAATGTGGCAATAACAAACTTAAGGGTTTCAACTGACACAAGATTTACCATTGATACCGTCACCATAATAATTTCCTCTTGGACATATGCTTTCATTTAGTATTGGAATGGCTCCTTTGTGTTTGCAGCGTGAAATATATGGAGACCACTCAGCTTGAGAGTGTGGGAGTGTGGGAATCAACAGAAGCTACAATACTGTCCCATTTAAAATAAAGGACCAAGGGCCAGTCAGAGAAGAGAAGCCCAACAGATTGTATAGCTTCAATGAGGCAAAGTTACTATGCTTGCTATCTATTTGTAAATGTTGCAAAATATACAGGTTCTGTAAAGACATGCAATGTTCATCAAGGAATTTAACACACTTAATTAGCACTTAAGCTTCTGAACCTATGGCTACAACCCAATTGTATTCACTTGACAAAGTCAAAGACATGCAAAATCTCTAATTGTATAGTACATCCCCTTTCCATTACAATAGTGGTGACACCCATTTATTACGTAATGGATAGCGGCCACCTAGGTGTCCTGATATATGGAATTAATGGACGAGGGCGAGGGGCAAAGAACTCCCCGACGCGCATAACAGGACACCTCGAAGGCCGTTATGCTGCTTATCACCCGTGTCATGTTTTGCATTTTAATATTTTCCTTTCATGCAATTCGCATTGGGTTACATTTGTGGTAAGACTAATGTACCTTCTTTGTTATTATGACTCTTAATATAGAAACGATTTTGAGAGACTTTTATTTTGACAATTCATTCGAATAGGGAGTTGTCAGAAGCCTAGTTACGGAAGTTAGTTTGACCTTGCCTGCAGTGGAGACAGCTGCCTTGTCTTCCACTCCTCATTTGCTACAGTTTGTTTCCATGTTTGTTCAAGCAACGTCTTTTCACTGTCTTGGATAGCCAACTCTTAGCGAGGCCAAGACAACCCGGTTGCCACTAAAGTCAAGTCATGCATTTACAGCATGCAAAGGGAAACAAGCAGTTCCGTTAAAAAAGAAGATGACTTGTTCAGTTTATTGTACAACTTTCTTTGGCCCTAACAGCGATAGCATGGACAGTTGTTATAGTTACCATTCATAAACATTGATATGGAATGGTGATTAAACTTTTTTTTTACCAGATCTACTTCATAGGTGTCCCATTATTCAGAATGAATAACCACCCCACCAGCCAATCAGAAAAGAGTATTTCTTCTCTCCAGGGTGATAACAATATTTAACCCGAGTCAACCGTAGCCACTCACCACACAGCACAATTCCCCACACTTGTGTCTGCCACAGGAGCGCTTCTTGTTGCACTTTTTATCACAGGCAAAACTCATATCATCTGAAAGAAAGCACCACGAGACAACCATTAACTTACAATCATGAAAACAATAAACAGAAATGTGTTTTTTGTTGTGATTGTACATCAGTACAGTAAATGATTTAAAAACAAAAAGCACACACACCTTCTGTTTGGATACTTGAGCAGGGGACCTCCTGAAAAAAGAACCGGGAGACCACAGAATGAAACATTTCTGAGCTGATTGATTAGAGGAGCCTAATATTGCAATGAAGTCAAAGGCAGGTGACAAAGGGACTAGGCTCCAACTGCTCCAACAGTAAGTAGAGTGGGCCTGCTATGGCCACACTGGGACTACGGGAGCATGGTGAGGTCAGGGCAGCGAGTGGAGGAGAGGCTCACCTTGGCCTTGGAGCTGCAGCGGCATTTGATGCTGGAAGTGAGGGAGCAAGGCCCACATGCGCCCTCGTGGCACAGCTTCTCACACATGTGAATGATGTCTGAGGAGCAAGAAAGAGCCACACACAGATATTCACTAACAACACTCACTCATGGTGTTCTACATGGAGGTTTGGGACCAACAGCATCAGACTTTTTCAGGTAGCTTATTCCCAGCCTTCTTTTTCAAGCTGTGGCATTTTGCTTGAACACTTGCTTTCTCCCTTCGTTAGGAACAGCAGAGTTGTATGCATGGATTCTGCATGCCTTCTGTCTGCTCAGTAGCTTCCTGCCCATTGCCTGCAAAGCACTTCATGACCCTGGCGAAAGAGCTCACCAAACATACTTTCTGCTTGCCTCTCGGTGAGCAAAATAGCATGTGTCGAAATACTAAAAATAGACCAGCGCACAATGAATCATGGCATTGACCGGACAAGACGGGTAGCATCAGGTAGCTTACATTATAAGGAGTTAATGGTAGGCCCTGCATTTTGCACCTAGGTGCAGCCTAAAACAAGCACACCACTGAAGCACTCAATTTGCTGCAATAATTAGCTTCCACTTTAAACAGTGGAACTGGCTACACCTGATGTTGTGGTGGCACATACACGCAAACAAATTAGACCGGTCTACTAAAACTATTTTTACTCTGCGCAAACAGAACCCTTCATACCCTGTATACGCCTATGGAGTAGTGTCCAAGAGCTAATACCACTGAAACTGGGCAGTGCTATGGAATGTGCACCGACTTAGTAATAGTGCTCCCATCAAATCATGGGAAAAAACTTTAAGTGACAGTTAAAAGCATAACAATGACAACAAAAAAAAACTGTTTCAATGCTGTTTTCAGTAGCCATCATAGGATACTATCTGCGTTAGGCAGTTAGTTTTGTTTACTCATGACAAAGGTAGCTAAGGAAACGTGCTGTCAACCCACCATGCCATGTGGTTCACATTATTGAAGATTGAATCATGACAAGGCTTAGCATGAAAGCAGTGCATCAGGTTTGGAGCACTCAATGTAAATTCAAATCACAAACTCTAAATAGAGTTGAGACATTCTTTTTATACTCCACCAGTGCACTACTCCACATCTCTATGCTGTTGCAAGTGTCTTTCCACATGAAATTGTCCGGCTGCTTTTTGGAACACTTTATGGCCTCCACAGTCCCCAGATCTAAATCCTAGTCAATATGGACTGAAATCTCAGAGGAATGTTCCAAGTACCTTGGTGAATCTCAGCCGCCAAGTATTAGGGTAGTTCTGACGACAAAAGGGGGTCCAAACAGGTGCTAACAAGGTGTACCTACTAAAGGTGTACCTAAAAAAAGTGTCCAGTGAGTGTGTAATGCATGGGCTCTGTCCTGGTCACACTTTCTCTCACACATCAACTCAAACACAATAATGTCTTTCACATAACATACTGACACAATAAGAGCCTATTAAAGGAAACAGCTTTAGCTCTACACTTCCTTTCCTTTACACTCTGTCAGTGACGAACACACAAACACACACAGTCTCACCGGTGGAGCCGCAGGGCAGGGGTTTCCCACAGGTCTTGCCACAGGAAGGTATGGGGTCCTCACAGCAGCGCCTCTCTGCGTAGCCCAGCTCCAGCAGCTTGCTGAGCGGCGTCTGGCCGCAGGGGCAGGTGCGCACCAGGCGGGGCGAGAGCGGGCATGACTGGCACGGCCCAGTGTGGCACGTCTGCTGGCACCGGTGCCTCTGGCAGTCCAACATCCTGACCACAGAGAACAGAAGAGAACAGATGTGGGGCACTACGCCAAATGCTATGTGTGAGTTCAAGTTGTACTCAATCTACAGGGATTTCATGAAGGGCTGGAAGGAGATAGAGAGGAAAGGACTGGGTAACAGGATTTTATGTGGGTATGTATTTGAAAAGTTTGGTTTCAAAACCCTATATCTCTATGTTATTTAATTGTGTATTTCAGGTAATATCAATCAAATTGCTGTTTTGTTGTTTTGATTGAGTAAAGATAAATAAAATAACATGATTTATAAAAATTCATTAAATTGGTGGATATAGCGTTTTGGAACCAAACTCTTCATTTAGATTAGATTAGATTAGAATAGATTTATTGTCATTGTGCAGAGTACAAGTATAGAGACAACAAAATGCAGTTTGCTTCTAACCAGAAGTGCAACAAAAAGCAGAAAGGTGCAATGTGATATACAAAGTATAGGCAGGTGGTGTATAGACAGGACAATAAATATAGTTCAGTGTAGACAGTAGTATAGAGTTGATTTACAGAAGGTAGTTTAGAGTAGTATAAATTACCAGTAAATATAAATATGTGCAGTGTATTAGCAGTTACCTTATAAGAGCAGAATAAATATAAACAATGTATGAACAACATGTGCAATGTAGTAGCAGTTACATTACAATAGTATTAAGACTAATATAGATATATGCAGTGTATTAACAGAATATAAAATAAGAAAACAGAATAAATACGGATAGTATGAAAATATAGACATATATGTACAGAATGTACTACAGCTACAGTACTGCAGTGTGGCAACAGTACCATTGTAGTGCAGGAACAGTAACATTATAAGAGTAGTAAGAATAAGTGTATGTGCAGGATGAATAGTAATAAGAGCAGTAGGAAATGGCCTAAGTGTTATTACAGTACATTTGTAAATAAATAGATTACTGCATTTGCTAATACAAACAAGACCATAGTTGTATGTACAGAGAGGAATAAAAATGAAGAAAAGAAACCTCTTTTTCACTACGTGCTTTACATTAAAAAAGTGTGTTGAGCTGAAGTCACTCACTTTCCACAGGGCTTCTGACAAGAGAAGTGTCCAGAACCGTCAAAGTGTTCCTTATCGGTCCCGCAGGGAACCTCTCTCAACACCACACCACAGTAGCACACTGTAAACACAGGCAGAGAGCAACACTGGTAAGAGGAGAACAGTGGGAAAGGCCACAGGAAACAAACAACAAAGATCCTATTTATTAAAGCATTAAGCGTTTATCTGCAGTTTTGACAAAAACCTAAACAGACAAAACATACAAAACAAACTAGTGTTACAGCTTAATGCAAGCCAGCTGCAGCACAGATCTCACAACTGATACCCACTGAGCTAGGAGATCCATCTGATGGCAGGAAGGAATGAATCGGAGTGTGAAGGCAGACAGTGGGAGTATTCTATTTGCTCACCTTGCTGGACCCGGAGCTGGCAGGGTTGACAGGGCCCGCTGTGACACACCTGGGCGCAAGTGTGCTCAGTGCAGTTCAGCGCAGCACTGCACACCTCCTCGCAGCGAATGGCCACCGTCTGGCTACAACGTACCAGCTGGCTACATACAATCAACCAGACAAACAAACCAAAAACAAAGTACGGTTGAGCCTGGAAGCAGGCTACGCAACAATGGAATCAACTGTAAACAAGCTAACTGCCAACCGTTATCACAGTCAGGAGCAAAGAAAGTAGTACAACAAACTGTTGCCAGCTTCTTTTTTAACTGAACCGCTTGTTTCCTTTGCATGCTATAAAGGCATGACTATTGCCTACAGTGGCAACCGAGTGATGAGCGGGATAACAGCCTTCGAGTTGTCCAGTTATATGGAATTAATAGACTTGTTGGAGGCATCTGCCTCGTCCATTAATTCCATTTATAATACGGCTCTTCACAATGCTAGTAGAACGCTCCATTGACTTGAATGGGATTTCCCAACGTTCTACGGTAAAATATTTTCATGTAATTACCGCTGCAAACATATAATTACCGCTGTCAATGGCAACGGGTTTTGTGCTGCTGATTTAAGTTTTTCATATCACTCCGCAAGTAGACCGGTCACTTCTTGCATTGGAACTTCATTCAAAAGTGAAAGCAGACGGTTGATCAGCTGTGTTCTAAAGAATGTTTGATTCAAGTTCAGCGTGCGTTGCGAACTATTTGTTTCTCAGCAAAAGCCACGACGAAACGGTAACAAATAAGTGTAAAGAGACATAGAGGAGTTTTTTTTTTCCGTTTTGGCAAGTAGCCGTATAATAAGCGGAAAATAAGTCCCTTCAGGGCGAAGCAAGACCCCTCCGCTGGCGCGTTGGGGTCCGGTTCGCCCTGTCGGGACATATTTTCCCAATAATGACCGGCGTTCTATACATTATCCCTCACATAACGGGATACTTCTACGACCATTATCCCTTACTTAATAAGCCTTGCAGTAATGTGGTTGTTACCTGGTTTTCCCACATGTGCATGACTTGGACACGACGGCTGGGCATTGTGGACAGGGTCCTGGATGGCAGAGGCTGTTGACAAGACAGACATAGGCTAAGACCTGTGTAGCAGCTATGGTATAACTATCACACAACTAGCTAGTATGTTTTTTGGCATTTATCTTTTCTATAGATTAGCATGCAATCTAAAATGCAATCTTAATGTTACTATGGAAACAGAATGTGATGTGAGGAGAGAAGTCAGTCAAGGCAAAGGGGAAAGTCAAGTGTGCATTAGTTCATACAACCAGTGTGACCCCCGCCACAAAAAAAAAACATTCACACCCACATCATTAGAATGGATGATATCTTTCTTTTCTTCTTAAGAAAGCTCTGATGTCTCAGTTTAAGTAATAACAGAGGGACAGTAATGCTATGACAACGAGACACACGTCTCAACCTCACTCAGTGAGTTGCTGTTCTGATATAGTGCAAAAATAAGTATACTCTTTTGATCCCGTGAGGGAAATTTGGTCTCTGCATTTATCCCAATCCGTGAATTAGTGAAACACACTCAGCACACAGTTAACACACAGTGAGGTGAAGCACACACTAATCCCGACGCAGTGAGCTGCCTGCTACAGCGGCGCTCGGGGAGCAGTGAGGGGTTAGGTGCCTTGCTCAAGCGCACTTCAGCCGTTCCTACCAGTAGGCCCCAGCTGCCCCGAAAAGTGCAGCTCTGTTTGGAGGGGCTTACATGTTGCAGGGATGATTGCAGTTTGCTCCACTCCTCTTCTTTCCACACATATCACCACAGCTGTGCGGGATCTCACTGCGCTGCCATTCCGGGTTGGTCACTTTGCCTGACAACAGGGAAGTGATGATCTGGCTTATGAATACATACAGTTGAAACCAGAAGTTTACATACATGGTACATACACAAGTTGACTAAAAAGAGGAATAAAAAAATCATTATTTCATTAATCCAGGATACTATATGCATCCTAATAAAGTTCCCCTGGCCTTTGGAATTAAAATAACCCCACATCATGACATACCCTTCAACATATCTCTCGATTGGCATGGAGGGGTACTATCCATCATCTCTAAATGCAAATCAAACCATGTTTTAGGCTAACTGAAATAAAACCATGCCAATCTCTTGGTATGATCAAGGGTATCTGATGTGGGACTATTTTAATTCCAAAGGCTAAGGGAACTTTATCAGGATGCATAGTATCCTGGATCCATGAAATAACTGGCATTTAAAAATAAAAATCTGCCTGCCTCTATGGGAATTTAGGGTAATGGGGTATGTATACTTATGAGCCCCTGTATTTTAAGGAAGAATATTTATTTATTTATGATGCATTATTTTTTCACAAAGAAAATTGGTGTCCTTAAAGGTTGGATTTTTCCTCATTTTTAAAAAAAGTAAGGCATTAAGATCAATTCCCAAAAGATTAATTTTTTTATTCCTCTTTTTAGTCAACTTTAGCATGTGTATGTACAGGGTATGTAAACTTCTGGTTTCAACTGTATAATATGCTTTTATCTTAACTTGAGCCTAAACCATAAGACCACCTAAATGCCAAAGTCAAAATCTTTAAATCAAGGCATCACAAAAGTCATTTTAACTATTGCAATAGACACTGTCCACATAACAAATAGGGTTGTCATTTTGAAGGAATACATCAGTCTTACAACCCAATTGGACACAATATTGTATACTACTTTCATTACAACCCCAAGAGTACTTACTTTCATTACTACTCCAAGACATCTGGTGACAAAATCGATTTAATTTTTTTGTTGATGCTGTATTTATACTAAAACATCAGGAGATTACTTTGAAACATAAGCATATATGCCTCACTCATGCAAAGCCATGATGTTCCTGTTACAGGTGCACCGAGTTCTCACCACAGAAGCATGTGTAGGAGTTCGGAGCTCGGAATGCCACGTGCTGGCATGCAGGACACCTCCATCCCTCACTTCCATCTGTGGAATAATGAATAGCACAGTTTATGGAATCTATACGCACTGTGAGGAACATCAACCACACTCTTCAAAAAGTCTTGCACAACCATCACTAGTAGTGCACAGAAGTCAGCCCAGTGCAAAATTTCTCACTAACGGTACAAGACTTATCACTCATTTTTTTCTCAATGATACTATGGGTTAAGGCAGGGGTGGGCAAACTTTTTGGCTCAAGGGCCACATTGGGTTTTGAAAATTGGTCGGCGGGCCGCATGTTCACGTTAGATCTGCTGCAAAGGAGATAACTAAGAGTTAACTTAGAGATAACATCATGTAAAACTATTTAACATGATGTTTTGACATTGACATTGTAAACGTTATCTAAGGAGAGTGAAAAGCAGTTTGCAGTAAAGCTAACCAACGTCGTCTCTATCGCAGGAAAAAAATAGCGAGCAGCCTGATAACTAAATGAAATGCTCGGCGGGCCGGATGAAAGTGCTTGGCGGGCCGGATCCGGCACGCGGGCCGCAGTTTGCCCACCCCTGGGTTAAGGCATTAACTGACTGATAGGTTGTGTCTCTCTAAATTCAACGTAACCACTTTTTAACCACCATTTGGATCATTTTTTTTTTTTAAATCTGACAAGGTATACATGTAAGGGATTGCTGAATCACTCCAACTGATTCCCTGACCGGCCAGGACTGTTGCATGGCTTTGTGGATTTACCGTCACCCTGTGAGGCAGGCGAGCGAGCCCACTTCTTAATGCAGTTGAGGTGGAAGACATGGAAGCAGTTCTGGCAGCTCCAGACGGGGGCCATGACGCGGATCACCTCGCAGCACACCATGCACTCATACTTCTCCTCAGTCAGCTGCTCGATCAGACAGCCTGACCAAAGGGAGCAAAACAACAACACTCAGTTCAGAGAAATTTCTAAATGCCCAGTCATGACAAAAAGGACATAGCTCTCTCCCTGCAAATAATAAAGTAATATGCATGTTTGACATTAGGCTATGGTGGTGAACTAGCACGATAACATCGTTATAGTTACAGTTATCATTATAGGCCTAGTTAGTTATCGTTTTTGGTATGAATGGCCCTTAACACTGAAAAAAATCTTTCAAAAAATCTTTCATTAAAAAGCGCACAAAGGACACCATTGATCAAATTTGATCTAAAACTTAATTTAAACCATACATATATGTGTAAATAAGTGATACTGTGAGGGAATGGGACATTCCTTTAATATTCTCTTAATCCCCCTCTCTCTCTCTCTCTCTCAATCACTCACTTTGTTTTTCACATTTGTGGCCACTCATTCTTACTCTCTCACCTGTCTGAGTCTCTTTGCTCTTGGGCACATGATCCATACGCCTCCTGTGACCAGCTCTAGGGTTCGGTCCCCCTGTGTGCCTCTGGCCCCTGTCCTGCAGTGGTGTTCGCCTGCCCTGAGCTCTCCCTGTTCCAGCCCTCCAGCTGGGCTCCTCTGGATTAGGGAGGGGGCTCCTAGGGGGTGAGGCCAGTCTCGGGCCTTTGTCTTCTCTCCGCGTCTCCCTGTCTGCTGGGTGATGCTCCCTCCAGTTGTCCCTAGAGTGGCGGAGGTCTGCAGGCTTCCTCCTGGTCTCCCCTGGGGGATTCCTGTTGGGGGCTCTCCAACTCTTGTGGTTCCGAGACTCGGAATCTTCGTCCGAGTTGGGTCTTGGTTCTGGAGGCTCTGCCGGGGACCAGCTCCTTCCAGAGTCACAGTTCTCCTGGTTCTCGTTCCGTTCTCTTGGAAGGGGTCCTCTCGCACCTTTCTCTGCACGACCTCTCCTGGGTTCTTGGTTGAACTTCCGAGGCTTTTTTGGACGTGTGTCGCGGAGCTCCTCGCTTCTCATCCCTGTGTTGTTAGGGACCACTGAAGGCTTCTGCCAGCGTGGTTCTTCTATGCCAGACTGAACATTAGGAGGCATTTCTGGCATAAAGGCTGGGATGTCACCCTGATTCCGATTGAAGTGTCCTCTACCATTCCCTGGCTTGTGCCATCTTGGATTTTGGCCCCTTGCACGTCCTCGACCAGTGTGGTTGCCTTCACTCTCACCTACATTTCCATAACCGTTTCCTCTGCCTCCTCCTCCACCTCTGCCTCTACCTGGTCTTCCTCTCCCTCTCCTGCCGTCATCTCCTTGGGGAGAGTGATAGCTATCAGAAGGTCTTGTCCAGTCTTCTTGTACAGGAGGCTTTCCACCTTCATGATTAGCGTTAAAGGAGAAGGCTTGTTGAAAGTGCTGGCCTGTATGATGATCGCTACGATTCCGCACGGCGTCTGAACGTGGCCGACCTCTCTTGGACCGATGCTGGATCTGTGCCGCACGTGGAACAAACTCCGGTGTGTCTGGATTAAGTTCCAGAGTGTCTGCACATAAAGGACAGAACCAATGTTATGCCCCCGGATGACCACAGTAGCCTACGCATATTTTTCAGCTAGAAACTACAAGTTAGTTAACGTAGTATGGTTCTACAAGATAGTAGTAACAACAATACCGTATTGGTGTTACCAAGGCCAAACTTGAACTTCGTAACATTAGATAGCCTGATTAGACTTTGACTTTTGTTGTGAAAACTTGACCATATCATTGCAGAGTACACACTCTTCATGTATTATATTAGAAGCCATGGTTTCGGTAACAGACAATTTAACGTACGTTTATCTATAATTTATTTATCATAACGTTAGTGAGCTAAAACATGGGACAACCTGCAAATATATTGTTTAATGTTAAACAGGCAGCTAACTTAGCTAACTTTGCTATCCCAACTAAACTTCCTTTAAGCTGGCGAGCAAATTTGCTACTTTAACTAGTTAAAAAAAAAAACATGACGCAATGAACACATTCTGGGATGATTGTACTGTACACACGAACCCTATGAGGTTACGCATCTGGCAAACTGTCCAAAAGTAACATATCAGCTGTCATGGCTAGCTGGGGTGGTGAATAAACCTGTGAACTAGCAGGCTATGTTAGCTAGCAAGCTAAATAACTTAGCCGGGGACCAACTAAAACTAGAAGCAACTTTACCAGTAACAGAACCTTCGGCCATTCAGTCACGCTGTCCTGCAGCCCTGCCCCAACTCAGCAGAGCCCCACTCTCTTGATCTATTAGTTTAACTGGTTAAGTCTAAAAATACAGCAGTACTTCTCACTCGTGGTTTGAAAGCTGGACAACTTCCTTATACACAATTTACTTTTTACGTACCGTCCAATGACAAGCCCTGGATTTTTGACGACAGGACATGTGATTCTTACGTCACACAGGATCGCAAGGCTGTTTCTACTGTATTTGGTAAGCAAGGACAATCAGAGAATGTCTAATAAGGGCTCTGGGACAATGCTGTCGGATTGAGGTTTTTGTTTGTTTGTTTGTTTGTTATATTTCTTTATGTTTTTAATATAAGAATAAGATTGCACATGTTTTAAGGCCAACCTGCAGTTTCTTAGATATAGTAGCAGTGCTTGCTTTCTGATAGAAATTCATCACAGTTTTACCCCAAGCAAATGTCTGTAGAAATAAGCTTATGTATGCCTAGTAGTATGTTTTCAAATTCAAATTAATAAAATATAGCATTTACGTTTTTTTTATGTCTTGTAGCTTGCTCTACAATAACCTACAATAACTTGCTCCCTTTGTGACCACCAGGTGATGCTCAACTTCACCGATTCAATGAAGCAACAGTCTCAAAGAATGTTGTGCCTATGGCTCAAGGGCGTAGGTTTGGTCTCAGCTCTGGTGGGGACACATCCCCAACTCCTGTTGTTACGATACCAGCATTATAGTTTCAATACCAATACTAAGTGAAGAATCTCGATTACGATACTTTTGAGATTTTTTAAAATTTGATTTGGTTTGTGTGTTTTGTGAGATCATTCACATCAGTGGCAATCATAGAATTTGATTGACCCTCCACACACACACACACACACACACACACACACACATATACACACATAGAAAGTGATGGTTGTCATATTTTGGAATTCATATAGCCTAAACTTTATATTGTTAATTAGCCTACTTATGATCTGCATAATTACTAATAGATAAACATATGTAGTAATTTGAATACATCACATTGATATTTAATTTATTGAACTTATTGAATTTATTGAAGACTCTTTAATATCATCACATTTGTGTAGGCTAAATCTAATTGAGTGCCTGTCACATTAGAACGTGAACGCAATTAGTTTCAGTCTCACGGTTTTAGGCTAGTGAAAAATAGTTTTCGCAAGATATGTGGATTCAATTCATCATGTTTGCTATGTCATTAGATAAAATAAATGTTCAAAAAACGTCAAAGAAAATCTTTCCGGGATCAGATCATAGAAGAGATATCTGGTGTCTCGCAATGTTCATTTCTATGAGTATAGAAATGCACCACAGTTTATCTTTTATTTCTTTGCCTTGTGCAGGCTACATTTACAAATACATTAGCCTACAAAAACTGAATATAGGAACAGGAAAATGTCTCGGATCCATATTGCGACTGCAAGATTGGCAGCCCAATTAACACTCAGTGTGACTTCTATTCTGTGCTAGCCTATATGCGACTGTCCGTGCGGCACACCCTTATTCAACATGACTCCTAACTTTGCTTGAAAGATTACAGAAGCTAGGTTTAGCGGTGACAATATCCTGGGTATAATATCTTAACAGCTAATGTGATTTTTACACAATAAAATCCGCATATGAAAGCCTGGTCACCAGTTGCCAGTTTGTATGGATAGTTATTTTGCCTATAGACTCTGCATAATGAAGAAGCTTTGTATGTCCCCTTTCTTCTTCTTGGGTGGCATAGCTGATCTACAAACCACAAAAAGGGGCAAACATGTACATGCTAAAGGACAAAAAGGGAATATCAACATGTTTTACTTTGGCCTTTTATGGGGTATGTATTGGCAGACAGCCGTGGTAACCTACCGTTGTCGTTGACACACCCGCTCGCTTGACTGCCAGTGCAAAGTAGCCTGTGCTTTGACACTCTCCGTGCGTGTAAAGTGCGTGTCAGATACCCTTTCCCCCTCCCTCCCCCTCGGTTTTTCAGCAAATCAAATGACGACGTTTCTTGTACTGTCGTGCTGGCTGTCGGAATGATCAGCAGCACAAATAAGTTCGCTAAAATATTGGTGGGGACAATTTTGTCATGTTAAAATTTTGATTAGGACTAGTCCTTAGCGTCCCACCCTAAATCTACGCCCATGCTAGACCATACGCGTAGATTACGGGGGACGGGGCTAGACTAATCCATCTGATCTAGCCTAAAGTCTGAAACCAGAGCACCAGTGCTTAGGTAGATTACTTCTAGGTCTTAGCACCATATGATATATCAATGTGCTGCTCAGTGCTCACCATCTTTCAGTGCAGCTGTAAGCATTAAAAACAACAAGGCTTGCTGTTTGATTTCAGGACACCTGTTAGGCCTACATTGCTGTTGTAGCCTAATTAAATCTGTCAAAGTTAAAACACATATTTACTATCTATTCTGTTTCACATGATTGTCTAGCTGCAGCCATTCAGTCCTCAATTACGTAAGCTAAATAATGCATGCAGGTATTGTCTTGTTTTTTGGTGATTAGATGTGAAATAAAAAAAAAGGTTTACACACCACCAGCACCTTATGGATTGCAGGATTTGTGCACTGACTTAAATGTTTCAGTCTACATCCCCCTGAACTAGGTGGGAAATAACCCTCAATTTCTATAATGCAGATTTTTTCAAGAACAATGGAAATGTATTGGATGCATATCTATAACCAGCTCAGAGGATTTTGGAGAGCTCAAACTGGTTGCCTTGAAAATGTGTCAATTCACACAGATGCAGATACTGACAGTAGGCTACGCTGATAAAAAGTCTCAGTTGTCTGCTTGTGAAGATGTTGTTGTTTCTCCAAATGGTCATCCTTTCTAAGCATTGTATACAGGGTGCGATTTGTAGGGGGGGATGGTGAGGATTTCCCCCCCTCTGGTTTTCCTATCCCTACCTCTGCTAAATTATTTTTATCCCCGGTGGGGACAACATTTATCCCCCTCTGCCCCTCATATTGATTAATGCTACTTCATATAAGTAAAGCGCTGCAACGTGAGAACAGTCTAGTAGGATAGCCTACATAATAATCTCACATCAGAAACGCACCGTCACCGTCAGCACTCATGCTGCTGACACAGTGGCTGCGTGATAACTTAATTTGGCCTTGATCGTGCAGGACATTTCAGAATATTGAGTGTGTAATCCATCATAAATGGCTAGTTTCAATGGAAAAGTTAGCTGGACAAATGAAAGAAAACGAGAAGGATTCAGTGAAGCATAATAATGTTTTAGAACCTTCAAAATTAGAAACCTGATTCAACTGAGATGGAGGACAACTGCATGTAGAGTAGAACGTAGGCCTATTGTCCGAAGGAACTTACATTAAATGAGGAGATATTTGCTGAATGTCACAAAAAGTGTTACAGAAATTGCTTGGCATCGCTTATTCAATGGCTCTCTACCGAAACACCTATGTGAGCAACTGCTTATCCTGAACTAAAGTTTCAGGATAAGCAGTTGCTCACATACAATTATATATTATACTATATAATGGAATCACTAAATGTTTTTTACAAAGGTGTTAATCTGGCAAATTAGTTCAATAAAGAAGTGCTGTGTTCTTTTCATCACTTAATTTTTCTTGTCCTTTTTATGTTGTCTACATAGTTGTCATTGTCCTCTCTGTTTCCATGTGTAACACTACAGAGTGTGCTTATTCTCAAATTGCTGTGGCCCTTTGTGTTATCAGATGAAGCTGTCAAACGTTGGAGTTACAAATGCAATTTTACTCACCATAAATAATGGTGTTTAATTTTCGTGATGTGTTTATGTTCCTTTTCCATTAAGGACCAAGCTTTGCTTTAAACAAATTTCCTGAGGGATAAAAAGCGCTCAAAATTTCCTTACTGGTTTCTTGTGGCAGAGTAGTAATTTTACGTAACTGGGTGCAGTTTGTGTTTTTCTTCACTGTACCTATGTTTTTATTTAGTGGGGAAACACAGTATATCTTGCTCAAGTCAATGTGTAAATAATAGTGACAAAACATTTTTTATTTATGAGGCTAAGAAGTCTTGTCTATTTCTGCATTAAGTGTATGTGTAAACACATTTCTCAAGGATTAGGAGATATTTGAAGTTAATGAAATGTGTGTGAAATCATTGTGTCTGTGTTTGGGACTGTGTTTGCGTTAAGGTTGATTAATACAGATTATACTGTGTCTACATATCCATACAGTGACATCATGCATGTTTTTTTTGTAAGCATATGGAATAAGCTGACACCACACTGACTGATAGCGCAGTGCACTGACTCCAGTAAACCTGATGTAAAAGCATGATCTTTATTCACAATTAATTTCATTGAAATATGAGCAGACATAGGCCGCTACTGGGTCAGGCTTGTATAGACTTCCTTGCTGATTAAGGTGTTCTTGGAATTCCAATATGAGGCTTAGCGATATGTTTATCTCCAGAATATACTGTACGTTCTAGTTTCTTTGGTGTGTATCAGGAATAAAATGTAACAGTATTATTTCTTAGTCAATATTAGTCTAGATGTCTAATAAAGGTACAAAGGTGTGTGTGTGTGTGTGGCTATTTTGGGTTAGGGAAATCTATTTACCACAGGTTACATTTAAAAAACAAGGAAAGCGTAAATTTGTGACCAAATACTCACATCCTCACTTTGCCTGTCCTCTTGAAGCAGTGTTAACCCCTGCTGATTGCCCGCCTCTGTCATCAGCTGATGATTCACATATCCCTTTCCCTGTATGTTTATCAACCTGTTGATTTTTATCTGGGCTTGTGTTAATCAGCAGTTTACAGAATGGCAGAAAGTGTGTCTGTGTGTTTAGAGCAGAGACTAAACACACATGATTGTAATGGAGAGAGTGTGTGACAAATCTGTGTGAGATGTATCTCAGACATCTGACAAAAAAATAGGTCAGGTCGACCTGAGGAGAGAAGGAAGAGAGCACTTGTATGGCCTATTATCCCTTTTAATACTTTCCCTTCACTTTCTACACACTCAGAAACACACACACACACACACACACACAGAGATAGAGGGCGTAAAAGATCAAATTAGATCAAAAGTGTTTCGTTTCAATGACTAAGCTGATTATTGGCTTCTATTTTTTGGGTCGTTGGGCTTTTCTGGATGTGTTTTGAATATGTGCTTTGCACCTTTGTGTGTACATAAGTGAGTGTGTGTGGAAGTATAACTGATATCTTCTCTGTCAGGCTTGGTACAAGGCTCTTCCCTGTGTGAAATTGGCCTCAATTATCTCAGTAAAACTTTAAATCCTTCCTAAATCCTCCCTGAAATGAGTCCATGTTCACAAACACACACCTACCCCTACACACCCACACATACACTCTCTCTCTCTCTCTCTCTCTCACACACACACATCTGTGTGCCTACATACAGTCAGGATTTATAGCTTCTTTCACAGCTTGGCGCAATGTATTACTCTAGGTTTGCAGAGTTCATTTTCACCAATCTTTACTGTACAGAAAGAACACTACAGTCCCTCTGTATGATGTTAGTCAGATCAATTAAAGTATGATAGAGAGGGCCATTGTAAAGCTAATTACATTCATAAATTAAACATATTTTATAAGTAAATTAGTAAATAATTTATGCTTGTGGTAGACATACAGTTAAACACAGTTTTACACATTTTTACAAACACAAATCACATTTGTACAAATATGATTAAAGTCCATTACAGTATTATTACAGTTTTTCTCAATTGTTTACACACAATTACTGGTACTTGAGACACAATGACCACAACATGTAACTCGTGCACCAACCCCCTGAACCAATTCTGCTAAACTACAAGCACAATTCCTGCTTTACACTCAAATTGCAGTTCTAAAGCACACTTTTTTCAAAACACTACACACAATTCTCTGCATTTGGCACAATTTTCATGAAGAAAATCTCTTGTTTTCACACACTGCCATTCAAATTCTAAAGTTAATTGCCCTACTATGCACACTGACTCATCACATGGGCAAACACCAGTCACACAGTTTTACAATTAGCAATTTGTACTTAAAGAGTTTTAGTATAATGCTTGTGATGTGGATGAGGTACTGTGGCCAGACCGAAACAGAAGAGAGGATGCAGCATAGTTGTTTTTTTTTACTGTGACTATACAGTAAATTCTTCTGTTGTTATGTAGACCACTGTATGTGCAACTTTGTGTTGTTTGGGATGTACACTGTGGGCCAGATGTACGTACATTTGCGAACGTAGCATTATCAGCGTCATGGACACACCGCAGATTGCGAACGCTGTCAGACCCAAGTTTCCGTCATATTTATCAATCGTTCAATCCTTAGTGTAAACTGTGCCTTTCTCCGCCCATAAACACAATTTACGAATGTCCACAACTGAATGGTAGCGCCTACATACAAGCGCAGTTGAATGAAGTTAACTGATGACAACATTAAAAAGAATCAAAAGTTAAGCGATCATGAAATAATACCATACATGATCAGATGTAAACAAGCTAAGAGATAATGAAGATCAGTAGTTCTACTCAAACTACTTGTGCACGTATATAGGCTATGGAAGATTGGTCAAATCTAGCAAGTAGGAAAGTTTAAGTTAATGACGTGAAAGTGAAAGTAAGACATTCGAAAGGCCAACGAAAGTTAAGGTTGCGTTTGGTAGTAGCCTACAAATACTTTCACCACAAAAACTGGTGCTCTAAATAGCGATTCTGTTGTCTTTGAAAGGTTCTCTTATTGACGCATTGAACTGCAATTTGGATTAACACCTGCTTTTACAAGGCGGAAGTATTTAGGTGCAGAATAGACGTGCGCTTTTAGGAGCAGACTTTGTACATACCGCGGAATACATAATTAGGCGCTCTTTACTCTTCCCCTCCCATCTTTTAACGCTAAACTCCCACTTTCCCCTGGATCCTCCCATGAATGCATATGCATGACATGACAAACGCAATCTGCCACTTTCAGTTCCCGCGACAGGCAGTTTGCGCTTTTACATCATTGCGGCCTGTTTGCACATACCTCGCAATGATTTTACACGCACATTGCGAAACAAATACGCCTCTAGTGGGCGCAAAAGCGTTAGTACATCTGGCCCTGTGTGTTTTGTGTTGTTTGGGATGTACACAGGGGGTAGCCGTGGCCTACTGGTTAGCGCTTCGGACTTGCAACCAGAGAGTTGCCGGTTCGAGCCCCGACCAGTATGCATGGCTGAAGTATCTTTGAGCAAGGCACCTAACCCCTCACTGCTCCCCGAGCGCCGCTGTTGTTGCAGGCAGCTCACTGCGCCGGGATTAGTGTGTGCTTCACTTCACTGTGTGCTGAGTGTGTTTCACTAATTCACGGATTGGGATAAATGCAGAGACCAAATTTCCCTCACAGGATCAAAAGAGTATTATACTTATTGTTTTTGTGGGAAAAATAAAATATATTTGTTACCATGTATTTGTGTGTTTTGAGTATAAAAACAATATTCTCAAATATTTTACAACACACATAGGTATGTACTGTCTATAGTAAGTGTAACACTGAACAAAAAAAGGCCTAAGTCATTATGATGAAGGGAGAAGAAGTGTTTTCCATTCATCATGTTTTTCATTGAGTACGTCAGTGTTCAACTAGTTCTTATAAATGTCTATTCGTATGATGGTTGGTCATTTGAAAAAAAAATACCGTTCTGGGAAGAAATAACATTGTTTTAAATGTAAAGTTCATTTTGCAGGAGAATTGAGGGCTATTGCCCATTGTGTGTGTGTGTTTTGATTTGTGTGTAGAGTTCTGAAAGTATGAGGCATGCTTTCAGAAAATGTGTGTAAACAATCAAGAAAAACTGTAACACAGAGACCAGACCCAAGTTGTATATAACTAGTGTGTTACGACCTTTTAGCATGTTAGTCTATAAAATTGTTGCTCAGTTTGTCGACACATTAGAAATTTCCATTGAAACTGAATTAAGGTTTCCTTCCATAGAATTTTGGGTGCTGTTCCTGTGTGACCTACGCCTGACCTTACTGGTCAGCGTGTTCATTATTTCCTGCAGCCATAAGGATGCCCCTCTGAACTGTCTCCACCAGCTAATTGTGAGGTGGAGACCTGTGAGAGGCACTGAGACTTGAAGGGGTGGCCTCTGTGATGGGTTTGTGCCTTGTAAAGAGCAGTCAGACTTCCTGGAGATCAGTGATACCCGCAGCAGTTTCATGAAAGCTCGACGGAACTCCTGGTTGGAGCAAGGGTAGATAAAAGGGTTGATGCAGCTGTTGGAGTAGCCAAGCCAGAACACCACCTTAAAGATGGTCTCAGTCGGCTTTAACATGGGGAACATGGCACCTGCACACACAAACACACACACACACACACACAAACACACCCAGACACACAGAACAAAGATGACAGAGAAAATTCCAATCGGTTAAAGCATCAAGATCTTTCAGTGTGGATGACACAGATGTCAGTACATGTGTGTTTGTGTGTGACATCACATTCAATATTATAAACATCACAATTTGGCCCACACATCATATAACACATATTCTACATGTTTCACATCATGTACACATGAAAACAACAGACAAACAATGTCTACCATGTCAATGTCATTATCTGAGTGCTTGTTGTTGGTGTTGCTGCGGTTGCATATTATTGTGTACATACCCAGTGGTAGTACAATGAAGAAAGGCAGCCAGCAAAGGATGAACACCCCCACCACCATGGCCAGGGTCTTTGCAGCCTTCTTCTCCCGGGTGAAGCGCTGCAGCACGCGGGCGTTCATCCTCCTGGCTCCCCCGGATATGTCCTCCCCCAGCACGGCCCCACGCCGATGGATCCTCAGCACCACCTCCCCGCCCTCCCGCTTCACACCCCTCTCCAGGAAGTGTGTGGTCCGGCGCGCCACCACATACACCTGCGAGTACACCGCCAGCACCACGCCCAGGGGCAGGTAGAAGGAGAGCAATGAGGAGAAGAGTGCGTAGCCGGGTTCCTGGGTGACTGTGCAGATCTTGGCGTCCGGCGGGCGGGCCTCCTTCCAGCCCAGCAACGGCGGCGCCGACAGGGCCACGCACACCGTCCACACACAGACCAGGACTACACCGGCCCGCCGCCTGGTCACCAGGGAGCGGTAGTGCAGGGAGTGGCGCACGCCCACGTAACGGTCTACAGCGATGGCGCACAGGCTCAGGATGGACGCCGAGCAGCACAGGACGTCGAGCGCAGCCCACGCGTCGCAGAACAGGCGGCCAAACGGCCAGCAGCCAAGCACCTCCAGCGTGGCCGAGAACGGCAAAACGCAGACGCTGAGGAGCAGGTCCGCCACTGCCAGGTTGCCAATGAAGAGGTTGGTGGCTGTTTGTAACTGGCGGTTCCACAGCACTGACAGGATGACCAGCGTATTCCCAAAAGCGGCAAGTGAAATAAACATGGCCAGTAAAGATGCCACACCCATGCTGTGAGCATTCAGGGCCAGGTAGGGACAGGAGGTAGAAGGCTCTTCACTGCTGTTGCTATGCAGAGGCAAGCCAGTGATTCGGCTGATAACAGTCACACCTACTTCTTTGTCAGTCATGGTGTTAACACTATTTTTTTCTATTCAGTAGACTTCTTGACCCAAAACTGACAAAATAAAAATCACCACACAAAAGTTGCATTGAATTAATGTACAAAATCTGAAAGTTTCTTAAAGTTACATTACTAACTTTTAAAGACAACAAATTCTACATAGCCTAAAGCTTTCTCACCCGTACGAATGTTTGTGTCATGATGTCGGAGTAGACTGATGTTTTTTTCCCCGTTGTTGTTGAGAGAAAGAGCAGGACGCGTCTGCCGCTGAATCCCGACTGGAACTCGGCTGAAACTGCAGGTCATCGCAGCTCCACCACCGCTCCCTCCACACATACACACGTTCCAACAGGAGGCGACAAAACTACATAGCCTATTTGGTCAGACACTACTTGAACCATAGGCTACATGTTAGAGTAGGCTATAGGCTATGCTTTTTTGTTTTGCTGTGACAGGTCAAAGATAATTTGCCACTAAGTAATCCGGAACACAGCCTCCACAGTGCCCAGTAGGTCTAGTGAAATTTGTTTAACGTAGCCTATTGAGTAGCCAAGTCTTTGCATCTTATTGTGCTGTTAATGTTAATGACATTATCACGCATTTAGTAGGCCTAGTTTTCTAACGCATAGGGATTTATGAAGCATGCATAGCATGAATGTTCCTGAGTTAATTTTCAGATTTAGCCTAAGTGTGATACAGTTTAATTTACAGCTTACTGACAGTTAGCCTTTGAATGTGTTCTTTTTTTTCTTTTTAGCTCTTTTTGCGTTTTCGCCCGGTTCCGTGAAGTGGAACAAGATTATTAAAACGGATAGCCTGGATAGACTATTGTCACACAAGTAGCCTAGGTTCTCCCATTAGAAATTCTTTCAGACGAAGTGTAGGCCTATTATTAGACTTAGTAATGCACATATTGGTTCCAGTCTGTTTTGGCATGGGTTAGGCTACTCTGTCGGGTAGATAGGTTTACCTACTAACCAAGCTAGTAGCTCTTTTTGTGTAACCTAACAAGATCATTTCAGCAAATCTGATATTTTGCCAGTGATGTCGCTGGATTAGCCTTCTTAAAGGAACACCACGAGTGTTCATGACGGTTTAGCTCGTTTGAACCTGCCCAGCCACAGCCAACCTGAATCAGACTATGTGGGAACATGACTGTGAAACGGTCTCACTAGTCCAGGCACAAGTGTACACTCACGCACATCCACAGCTCTTGCAGATATGATGGTTTCTCCCGGTAGCCTAAACGACCCACAGCAGCATTCACTATTAAAAACGGCATCTGCGGCAACAGCTGGCTGGTTGCATCTCACCTCTGCAGCGTACAGGTGCCACATGTAGGCTACGCATTTCATACACATGAACGCTCGCATCCTTTAACGGTCCTATGACCTTTAAGCCACATCATCCATGAATCACTGGAGGACTGCAATCTGGTCCATGGAAACACATTTCGTCAAATGAGAATAAACAAGGTCCAAGGGTGATTGCCACTTGACTGAAATTCCTGAATCAAACAAGCATCACTCATAATTGGCATATAAAAGACATAGGCTATTTATATAGGCCTATATAGATATTTTATATTAGAAGTATTTTGCGCCAAAACATAGGCTATATGCTACCAAAGTCCAAAGACTGTTTTTGAGTCACATTGCAAATCTATGATGATGCATCTTTCTACAAAATGGTTTGTCTTATATCATTAAGTTATTCAATAGGCTAAACATATAGCCTTACATTAAAGCTTTAGGCTTGGGCAGTTCCAGCGTTATGGATGTGACAATTGGACTCATATTGGTAAACAAAATGCCTTAGAGTGGGGGCAAAATTAGTATCAGTGAATTAATTTGCATAACTTTTAATGTAACCTCTGTCCTCTGAATACTGAGAAATCCTCAAATTTCATATAATCAATTTCATCCTAAGAATACAAGGCATTTTATCAGCGTTATGGATGTGACATGAAATGGACACACTTTTGTGAGAGATTACAGGTTTTCTTAGCCTAGAAATCTAGACGCACCCTAGCGGCGGCAAATTAATTTGCTCAGCCTGTACGTCTAGTATCAAACCATAGGGATTTCTATTGGCTGACGCCGTGGACGTCATCCAATCACAGCGCTCTATTTTGTTAGAGAATCTTAAGGCGGGCTTAACAGGATAACGACAGTCCTGCGACGGTGAACAACAAGGAAGGTGGCTATGGCGAACGAAGAGCGGTTGTTTGAATCGGCGTTGGCGTCAACTTTGGAGGAGTTGGACTTGTGCTTTTCTTTGAAAGTTGAGCAACACAATGCACTTAAGTCATTCCTTTTCGAAGAAGGATGTATTTGCCTTTTTGCCGACCGGATACGGATATGGTCGTAGCGCTGGCCTATTACATGCCTAGGCAGTTTGAAAGACAATTCTCTGCCCGCCCCTTGGATTAAGCGAGGTGAATGGTTCGATTCCAGACTATACATTTCAATGATAGGTTTTTCTACAAACTCTGTGAATTTTGAAGGAAACTGCTGAAACTATGATATATGAGGAGACTTGAATGAACACAAAAAGTGTGTTTTTGAAACTATGCGTCATTTTCGTAATGCATTAGGAAAAACTGGCGTTATGGATGTGACGGTTTCACGTTATGGATGTGACGTGTCTGAACCAGTCCTCGACAAACAACATAAAACACATAATTAAGTAGTGAATTTTGATATGAAACAATTGAAATAGTAATCATGAAAAACTAGTGATGAAATGATTGCTTCCTCAGTGCCCACTAAGAGACACAGGAAGAATCAGCACAACAAGTAATTTAAAATATAAAAAATAAATTAATTTTTTTCTTTTACCGTCATCAATTTTGGTCAGTGATTCCCGGGTTACTGAAACACCAGGGAACATGAAACTTGGTGGCCACTCCCTTAAATAACTAGCCCTACCTGAACCGTTGCACCCAAGATGACAAAATATTTATGGTATGTTAGTCTCAAGAGCCCGCATCAACCTAACCCATACCTACTCATTTGTGATTTGCACACATAAAGTACATGCACGCGCATGTGCACACACGCACATGCGCACACACACACGCACACACACACACGCACGCACGCACGCATGCACAGTCGCACACATACAGACAGGCAAGCACACACACACATAAACACATACAGACAGGCAAGCACACACACACACACATGCACAAACACACACCCACATGAATGCAGACACATAAACACACACACAGGCACGCATACGCATGTGCGCATGCAAACACACACACACACACACACACACAAACACAGGCACGCATACGCACATGCACACACACAGACACACACACACACACACACACACACACACTTATAAACAAAAGCAAACTCACATATGCACACACTCATTTACACGCACATGAGTTGCAGGAGTAGGAAATGGAGACAAATTGACAAGCGTGATTTATTTTTACGAAGAGAATATGCAGGACTGAGAGGCGGTCATATTTTGCACCGCTATGCGGTACATCTAGTTTATTGCTGCCGTTACTTATGTTACTCTGTGGGTATTAGCTACAGAGGACCTGACACTTCAAATGCTGGCATATAAATGCGTCACATTTAAAATTAAACTGTGTTAAGCAGAACACAGAAACGGCAGGCTGAACAGATCTGCAACAGAAGGAGGTTGCTATGTTAACTCCAGCTGCAAAGTCAGCCATCTTCACCAGCTAACACGATAATCCAGTTACTGTACAACAACAGTATGACAGTTACAGGAAGATAATCGCTCAGATTTTCTTTATTATGCCACTTGAAAATAGGCTATGGCTAGGCTAATCACTGGAGGTATTTTAATATTATGTTTGTTTTGCTAATGGTTAAGGCCTCCCTGTGGTTTTGATCAACCTAATAATCTTTGAAATGTCAATTGTAAACACTAAGGTGAAATGCGTTGAAACATGACATGCCACCAGAACAGACGTTTTATCGGCTTTGAGGTATAATAAAGTCTCCAGTCTTGTAAATTCACATTATGTAACATCCATAACGTCACATCCATAACGCACCATTAAAGGTTTTAAAAGTAAGAAAGGGGCACAATTTGGTCATCACACTTTACATTGATATAAATCAGCTTTGCACAGACACTATGGACATTGTTGCATCAACACTGTATGTGTAGCATAAACTTTTCCAATAAAACGTTATGGATGTGACATGGCCATGGAACTTGCTGACTTAAAAACAAAAGCCTTACAAATGTAAGGAGTTGTGCTCTTAAAGGTAAGCTAAGCATAGACATTGCTCTACCATTCCCTTGTCAATCTGGAATTTGTCAAATGACACAATTTGTTTGAACCTTGGGTCCATTTATCCACTTTTTAAATATGTATAATATTACCATGTGAAAAATGTTGTTTCTGTATGGTTGCACACCATATTTATGATGTAAAAAGATTGTAATTCTCCATCAAATTCAATCACATCAGTTACAAAAAATTAAATATAGACCTAAATGAAGATTTTAACAACAGTTCTATTTGCGTATGCACAACTTTTTTTTTCCATGGTAAGGATGACCTTTGCATGGAATTGCCCCTTATGTCATTTCGATCAGCTACAGACGAGTGGCAGACAGAGCGTGATGTCACGCAGAGATTGTTGAGTCACATCGTTGCAAAAACTGTAGTGATGCAATGCAATGTAATTTTCATCTGTAAACATATGCAGCTATGCCTAAATTCTGCTTACTACACATTAATTATAGGCTAATACATTATAATATAATATTCAGTATTCATTATTGAATGCTTAGCTGTAATTATGTTTTTCCTTATCATTTAAAGCAGGCATGTCATTGGGATTGGTTTTCTACAGGAATGTTTGAACAGGGACTGCACTAGTGTATTCTAATTTAAACTATGTATGTTAGTACATACATATTTGTAAATTGCTTAGCCATAGAGCTTCCCACCATTATGGTTCTTATATTTTCAGATTCCAGACAATCCCACACAGCTGTATTTCTACTGGCATGTGGAATACTGGAACAATTTCCTAGTGACATGAATGCAAACATAGGCCTACTGTATGAATGATGAGACGCAAATTATTTTTTCTTGATGTAAAGCCTGATATAAGACATGCTAATATTATCACATCAAACTTTCCCAGATATGGGTAGTCCAGACTGTCCTGAAAAAGGAAGATAGCATGTATAGATGGCCATTACATTAAAATTAGATTAACTAGCTGAACTAGGTGACCACTTCTGCATTATTTAATGGAGTGCTGAAATGTACACTATATTTGACTATTTCTGAACTGTTAAACTCAGTAAATATGCTTTGTGATTATCTTAATGCAGTATCATTATAACTACTCCAACTGTGTGTGTATGGTTACAATTGAAGTGCAAAATAGTTTAGGCTATAGCAGAAATATTTCCATCCATAGATAAAAATAAGCATGTCTAACCTAATTTCTAATTAATTCTAATTTCTTTTCAAAGTGCACCAGATTGATACATTTAAACGTTAAAATATGCAATATTTTCTTTTGGGGGCATGCCCCCAGACCCCCCTACGATAATTGGAGGAACACAGATTCAGGCCTTATTTTAAACGAGGTAACAAATGATGACATTCTGGCTTCTCTGGCTTAAAGTGCATGGAGTTGTGCTGTGTCCTAGTGCCTCAGCCTGCTAGGATGTTGTTCAGTTTATTTTGACTTTGTATCTCGAAATTCTGACTTTTTTCCACATTATTTTCACTTTATGTCTCTTTTTTAAATGTCTGAAACAAACATTAACTTAAACATTAACATAATTTTGTTGGCTTCTTACCCAATAACTAGGCCTCATTCCACTAGTTTGTTCTTTGCCAATAGCTCTTTATCAATACATGATATAGACAGCCCTGCCTTACATGTGAAAGGGGGATTGTATAATACTACTACTGATTCTTTTGTAGAAATCTGTTGAGTATGAAATATTTGCAGGGTATTTAAGGGTACTGTGAGGGTATTTTAATAAATCAGTTAGTCATACATTTGCTAGCCTATACATTACCCACTTGTTTTAAAGCAATTTTATTTTGTAATCTCTGTGCACATCCCTATGTGTATAAGAAAGTGTGTAATGCAATATGATGTGACGTGACCTCCACTCTGCTGGGGGTCTGCCATTTACATACAGAGAGTAAATTACATCTCACCTCATTTGACCTCTTATAGAGCATAAACCTCATGTCAGCATGCCCGTTTAGAGGCCAGAGGTCCATAATGTTTGCTTTTTTTTTTTTTTTTTTTTAAATGTATATTTTTTGGCCTTTTTATGCCTTTAATTAGATAGGATAGTGGAGATTGACAGGAAGTGAGTGGGAGAGAGAGTCGGGGTGGGATCCGGAAAGGACCACGGGGCGGGAATCGAACCCGGGTCGCCAGCGTACGGTGCAGGTGCCCCAGCCAGTCGTGCCACTGCTGGGGCCAATGTTTGCTTTTTTATGTTTAATTTTTTATTTTTTTTTGCCCCACTTCAAAGTCACATTTTGACATTTTAGGTGAGGAACTTAAAATTATACCCTACACATTCAATGAAGCAAGAATTGTCAGGGCTACTGTTGACTCTAATTGTTTGTTTCTCTAGCTTGGAGAATCATTTAATGAGCCAGATAATGTGTTCTACTATAACAGAAGCATAAGCCTAGGGGTGTCTTGAGATTTGAGACTTTATTTTAGTAACATATCATGTTGATCCAATGGATTGTCCTTTTTTCCTCACATGTGTGTATCGCATGTGTACCCATCCCCCCCCCCCCCCCCCACACACACACACACACACAAACACAAAAGAAAGAAAAAACAAAGTCAGCTATCCTTTGTGTGTGTGCATGTGCATGCAGGCAAGAGAACAATTCTGACTGGGTGATAGGGCAGCAGAGATGTTCTGAGACTTAAAGGTCAGTTTGCTAATTAAACAACTTAAAGCTGCTAACAACTTCCACCATCCCACTAACACACACACACACACACACACACACACGCACGCACACACACAGTAGCACTTGTGTGTGTGTGTGTGTTTCCTCTAAGGGTTAAGCCCTAAACACAGTGAGAAGTCTGAAGGCATAATCTAACTCAATCTAACCTAAAGGTTATGGAGGTGAGAATATCACCTTATTATTAATGCGCTAATATTAGCGTAATGATCGCTACTTATTCTTGCCATTGGGTGTATGTGTGTTTTAAAAGAAGGATAAAAGACACAGATGGAGATGTTGATAAAGGGAGGACTTGTAATAGAATTACTTTTAATTTCCACTTTTTAATAACATTTTCTTTCTATGGTTATTATCGTCAGATTACAGTTTTAGAGAACCTTTGGTGAAAGAAAACAAGTCAAACTCAGTCAGACAACACACTCACAATATCTCTGGGTCATGTGACATGTGCAGGTTCCATAACCATTCCTGCTTAAAAATGCTCGTGCATTCTGGGAGTTGTAGTTAATATAGTATGCTTGCACAGGAACTGTTGTTTGCTGATCTGTCTTAGATTGTATGTGTGCTTGTTGCTGTCGCTTGACCAAGCATTTCCATGTCAAAATAAAAACAGTCAAAAATAGGAGAGTTGCTGTAGAAACAACAATTGTCCTTTCCATTGCAAGGTGTCTCTTTTGTGGAGGGGCATCAGGAGTGACTGTGAAAGGTTCCACTGCACTGTACTGTTCCTCCTCCTCCTCCTCTTCCTTGTACTCCTCCATTAAAACTTGTTCCGTTGTCTCTGTGACAATGTACCATTCAGTTTCTGTTGTTATGACCACTATGTCTGTCTCAACTGTGATGTCCATTTCTGTGTTGGTGTTTATTTCAACAGTAATGTTTTTCTCTGCGTTGAAGTCCAAAACATGAGGCTGACAGGTTTGAAAAGCATGCACGGCATCTAGAACGTTCTCACCCTCAGCTTCCTCGGGCATCGAGCATACAGGCCCATTGTCTCGTTGTCCACGGTAACGGCCTAACCAAGCTGCCAGGGTGCATATGTTTTGTCCACAGTCCCATGGGTTCCCTGAGAGTGTGAGGTTCTCCAGTGAGACCCAGTTCTGCAGGACGTTGCGTTCAAGAACCTGTAGGTGGTTGGAATGCAGCAGGAGGCTCTTAAGGCGTGGAACCCCGTAGAATGCGGTAGGTTCCACCCACTCCAGGCGGTTTCGAGAAAGGTCCAGGTGCTCAAGCGTGGGCCAGTGCCAGTGTAGGGTTCTGCCCAGCCAAGCAGCCTTGTTCTGGCTCAAGTCGAGTGAGCGCAGTGAGGTGAGGCGTGCAAACAGGCCCAAGTTGACCCGGTTGAGTCTGTTCTGGTCCAGTCTCAGCTCTGTCAGGCTAAGAAGCCCCACAAACGCATTCCTTGCCAGTGTTATCAGACGATTCTCCCCGAGGTCCAAAACCCGAAGCTTGCGCAAATCCTGGAAAATACGAACGGGCACAGACGTGAGCAAGTTCCGGCGCAAACGCAAGACCATCAACTTCCTTAGGCCACGAAACTGGCTGGAGCTCAGCGCCGACACCTGATTGGTGGACAGGTCAAGGAGCCGGAGATTCGGTACAGGCCTGAAAGTCCTGTTGGGCAGCAGCCGAAGCTGATTGGCGCTCAGCTCCAGCTCCTTGAGCCTGCGCATCCCGAGGAAAGCCCGCTCATCCAGGCTCTGGATCTGGTTGTGTCCCAGGAAGAGCCACTGCAGCGTGTTGAGCCGGAACAGAGCCCCCTGGGGCAGGCACAGCAAGTGGTTATAACGCAGCGACAGGCCCGAGGAGCCAATGAGATCCTGTGGAATGGCAGTGAGTTCTGCATTGTCACAGTAGCGAAGCCTCCCCTCACAACGACAGGGCAGAGGACACCTCCCCTCCGAGTCCAAAGAAGTCACAAACACTAACAAACACCAACACAAACACAGGATAACAGAACGCATGGGCCACAAATACATCACACAGTCTGTGGGGAATACCATCGTATAGGAGCCACAGAATCTCTGTCTGACACACTAAGTCACAACAACTCTTTTACAAATGGTAGGAACTGGTCATGAATTTATATACACAGTAATACAGTGCAGTCCTGGATAGGATGGGGATGGTGAAGAAAGTCTTCCTTCAACATTTCCTGTTGAAGAGGAGAAAGGAGATGACACAATGAATATTGATAAAGTCAGACAGGGATACACGAAACAATCATTTATATATCATTACAAAAGGCAAGAAAAGCACATTTAGATTGAAATATTATCCTACACTAAAAATATTCTCTATATTCACATTCAGTTGTGTCCTTCACCACACACTTATGTAAAACATGAATGCACTAGTAGCCTCTATCTTTCACCTGCCCCATATATTTACAGTACAAATACAGTACATTAAAAAAAGGTCTTCCTCTTACCTGCCTCTACGTGAGGTTATCCAGTAAGTAGAGTAAATAATCCAGATACAGTGTATTCCATTTTAAACCTTGGCCCACTATTTTAATTTAGTGATGATGGTGCTTGTTTTTACGGCGTGATCTTGACCCTCCCATCTGACCCTATGCTGTGGGTTACCTCTGAGGAATCTTGGTCTTCACAAGTGCCTTTCAGTGTGGAGAAGAGGAGGTAACTAGGCATGCCTCATTTCTCTCTCTCTCTCTTTCTCTCTCTCTCTCTCTCTCACACACACACACACACACACACACACACACAAACACACACAGCTACCCTCTCCAATGCTTCCCCCAAGTGGCAAAAATGAAAAGTAGATCTTAAAAAAACCCCACATGTTTTTTGTGGGATGTGTAAATCATTAACGAAGTGTCATCATACAAAAAACACTGAAATATGTATGTAATCAACTCTGAATACAACACGTAATTACACATACATTCATTTGGAAGTGTCTAGTCTCACAATATGAAGAGTGAAGTTCAGTTCATGCATGTTGCAATGCCTGTACTCTCTAGCATATTATATAGTATAGATTAAGATATTAATGAAACTCACTGAACCAGCATTTATGTTTATGTGTTTATGTTTATGTGTTTATGTTTATGTATATGTTTATCAAATATAGCAGACACAAAGTAGGACAATACAGTAGTTAAAATTAACAGTAAACAGTTGGTAAGCCTACATTAAGAAAAAATAATATCAGTAATGTTAATACAGTATATCAATGATCAATAATGAAAATAAACAAATATCATACAAACCATAACTCATAGAACCATAAGAATTACAGTTTTTTTAATGATTGCTTACATAAACACTAAAATCAAAAGTATTCCACAGTTAGCGAAACCATACACTCAAGGAGCAAAACATCAGCCCAGATTTGCACAACTATAAGCACATTATCAGCTTCACACTGTTTGCAAAACGCTACACACAGTGATTTACAAAACACTAAATACATTTCTCTACTTTAGACACAGAAGTGAGGGGAATGTTTGCTTTTGAGATGTGTTTGACATTTTGAATGTTGTGCTTCATTTTGCTGGAGATTTGAGGCATTTGGCATTTGTCTATTCATAGATCTATACTAAGGCAATTATTGGATGGTGTTCAGTAATGAGTATTTACAGTACACATGCACTGGTAAATAAGTGTGGCATTTTTATACGTTGTGTTTGAAGTTACCTCCTGATAGATTTTTGTGTGTTAGGTAGAGAATTGTGTGTGGTGTTTTGCAAAGTGTTTCATGAAATTAAAAACTCAGTCAAAGGCTGAGAATTAGTGTATGGTTTTGCAGATTTGGTATGGGGTTATGGTGTTTGAGTGACATGTTTCAAAACATGTGTTATGTGCAAAGATTTTCTGTGTAAACAGTTGAAAAAAACTATAATTCATTTAGCAAAAGATCTGACAAATTCTGCTAATTGTGTGTAGTGTTTTGAAAAAACGGGCCCTGTTTTCAAAATTGTGCTTAAGCAATTGTAAAAAACTGTATTATCACACAATAAAGTTACAGTGCTGTTATCACAATAAGTGGTATTGGATTATAGTGAAAATTATTTTACCCTGTTAAACTTAATGACACAAGCATGATTTTTGGTGCGCAAACAGTTACATACCTTAAGGTGTCATTCACAGACACCTGACCTAATATCTGTCACACACCTGTTAAAATGATTAACTTTCATGGATGTTTCACAGGATTTTCATGTGTGCAGGTCCCTTTCTGGTTTTTCTACTTTTTCTTAATTTTAGAGCCGAGTTTTGCCAAAAGATCTCTTATCATTTTTACAGTCACCCTGTGAGATGACTTACAATAATTTAAGTCTCTGTGAGACATCTTCAGAATTTTACTGATGTTCAATAATGCTCCAGTTGGAAAGTGTTAAAAAAGGAGCAAGAGAAATATGTCCCTGACCATTTTGGCTACTGATTTTTCAATGAAAATAGAAAAAAATGTTGTTCAGTTTGTTCTTCCAGGAGGGTCATAAAGATTAGTGTGTTTACAGATAAATATCTAGGCTGTCGTTTGACAGGTGTCAAATGTCTGTACAAGTATACTGTAGGCTAGTGAAAACCAAAAACCAAGAGTCTGAAGTAGTTGCTGAGATGGGAGGCCAACCCGATCACACTCGCCATGCGTATGATTCCGGACGCAAACCTGTGCACGCCAATGCGTACAGTAATGTACGCAATTGTCAATAATTCGCACATGCGCGATAGCCTGAAATAGGCTTCCTCGAGCTTGCAATGGTTTTCACAGGTAGGCTACAGTAGGCTAGCTTAAATCCGTTCATTTGCTCGTGTTTGCTATTGTTTCTGTTTCAAAATGTGTGTTTAAACTGCTACCCTATTTTAGTTGGATAACATGACCTATCACGCACATCTGTAGGATATTTAATATTTATTGGCGATAGTGTTTTGTTTTTTTAATTGGTATAAGCGAGCGTGCCTTTAATAGGCTACGAGCGAGCCTAATTTTAATAATAATAGCCTGGTAAAGCTGTAATATTTTAATTTGAGCCTTGTTAAACATCCGCGATATATTTAGTAGTTTGTTTGAGATTTGTGGACTGTTTGGAAGGTGACTGCTATAAAGTTCTCGGACATACTTTTTTAAAAAAGTGGCGAAAGTCCAGTTCAAATCGGAGAAATTTTCCATCACGTCCTATTGATGTCATTAGTTTGCGACATAATTGTTCACTCCTCGGCTGCGCAGCCCAGATGGATGCATAGGGATGGATGTTGTGGTCAGCCTTGGTAAATTGGTACAAAAGTATGTCTTTTTTCGTGGTCAGTTAAACTCCTGTTCTGCCTTGTTCGCTTCCAAGTTTTGCAAGTATAAGAAAACAAGGAGATCACGTCAATAGGCCTAGGTTTTAAGACAACAGCTGGCAGCAGTCTGCCTGCCCCGTGTCTTACCATGCCGCCGGTGATGTAAGTAAGCAATGTCCCGTTTAATGTCAATATAACTTACTGTTCACGTTGATAGTTGGCTATTGGGTAATGTTTCCATTTTCTTTTCTAGTGTACTTTGATAATAAAACGATACATTTTCAATGATGGAATGGATCATTCTATACACATCGATGTTACATGCACGCAATGAAAAAGCTAATAAGCTAGCGCTGGCAATAGGCAAACTTCATCAAAATGGACAGTTCAAAACAAACGTTGAATCTTATAATTCTCTGTTGCAGTAACTTAGAAGAGATGGATATTATAACAATATTGCAGTATTACTACAATATTTTCTTCAAATAAATCAACTGGCCGATACAATACTGCACTGAGGTAGCCATCTAGTCATGAGTTTGTGGTTGTAGCTGTTGAGATGCCCAGCTGTTATGGGGAAACAAAAATAACATTGCACCAAAGAATTGTCTTGTTTACAGGGCAATCCATGTATTAGTGAACACATGATGATTTCCTGTGGCCCAGTGGTCAGATAAATAAATGAATGAATTATTGAAAAAAATATTCTTCCCCTTTCAGAAAGAAGCTGTTCTGATGTGTTTTCCTTTCCACCCCAAATCCCTATCCCACATAATTTGACCAGTGGTCCTTGGTATGTCCATCTTGCATTTGCATTGAACACATTCATATTTTTAATTTTCTTTCTCTCAAAATGTATTGCTCGGCATTCTTCGGACATTCGACTCTGGCAGTGATAGTAAGTTGGAAGAGGTTAGCAATGTAAGGAAGGGTATAGTACATATGATTTAATCTGGAGTGTTCAGTAGTATATATTATTTTAACCTGAGTGTCCAGTGTTCAGAAATCAGTCTTAGAATTAATATATAAGACTACTATAGAAATACTATTGCGTCTATAGAATATTATAGAGGTATTACAACATCACAGAATTATGTTATGTTCCGCTTGTGTTGTCCTGCTGTGGCTGTCTGTTGTTGTTGTTGTTGTTGTTGTTGTTGTTCTGTGGTGTATGTGTTGTTGTGTGTGCAATTGTTGTTGTGTGTTGTTTTGGTGGGCTGATGGTTGTTGTTGACTGTTTTTGAAAAAAGAACACTAACTGTAGGCATAATTGCTCTTGGATGGGGATTTAAAGCAAGGTTCCTATTGATCTCCTTCAGATAATGTGGCCTCTTCATTTTCAACTGGGAAGGACCTGCATGGACTTGAGAATACAGAGCCAATCGGTATGTACAGTATTAGACACACACACACACACACACACTCACTCACTCACTCACTCACTCACTCACACACACACACGCACTCTCTCGGAGGAATCAACGCTGTTACACCTATCCTGTAGATGTCAATTAATATGAATTAAGACATGTCACACCTTCCTATTTACTATGGTACATCATATTCAGAAAATACATAGTTTTCATGGCTGCAACTGCTTTGCCTTTGTGTTGGAGCTCAAAACATCATATGCCCCATTCATTCGCCAATATACAAAATAGAGCCATGTATACATTTATGTTCTCCAAAGTTTGCAGGAAGGTGGACCATGTGCTAATGTATGTTAACTCACATGTACAAGTGACAGGCTTTTTTTTTTTTTAGCTCCAATATAAAGGCAAAGCAGTTTCAGCCATGCAAACCATATATTTTCTGAAAGCCTGTCACTTATACATGTGAGTTAACATACATTAACACATGGCCCACCTTCAAGCTAGCAACCACCATAGCAACCAACATGCTTACCCTAACAACCACCATAGCAACCATGTTATTTTGCATAGCAACCACCATATCTACCCTAGCAACACCATAGCAACCATTCAAATTACCCTAGCAACAACTTAGCAACCACCATAATATGACCATAGTAACCACCATAGCAACGCCATTACTGACCTGACCAACAGTGTGTTTTTTTAAAAAAAATTGAAAAATGGTTAAATGTTAAATAGTCAAAAAACAAAAATTTGCAGACACAATGCAATGTGGGTCGTGTGCAGAAGGTCTGACTTGAATTTCAGCCTCGTAGCTCCATGCTACCACCCAAAACTCCACCTCTGAAGTGGGAGTGGTCAACTTTATTAAAGTTTTTCCTTCACAGTTTTTTTTTGTGAGTGTCTCAGAGATCCCACCTTTGGAGCAGTTGTCAGGGGCCTCAAGGCGGTGCCGTTCGTCTTGGTCCCATCCCTCTAGCACCTAGCGTTACCGCGCCAGAAGAGAGAAACCTTGTACGTTTCAAACAGTTTCGAACAGTTTATCTCCTTCCGGGAATAATCCACCGACTCCAAACTGAGCCTGGCTTGTTTGTGATGTCCCGTTGTTCAACATATTCTGATTTCATACTTATCGGACCAACATAAGTGAGTTTTTTTGGCTAAAAATGTAAAAATGGCTAAACGTTAGCAATTCCACTGCTTTGTTATTTTGCATAGCAACCACCATATGTACCCTAGCAACACCCAAGCAACCACCTTAATTACCCTAGCAACACCCTAGCAACCATCTTAATTACCATAGCAACCACTTGAATAATGTCAAGCTAGCAACCACCATAGCAACCAAGATGCTTACCCTAACAACCACCATAGCCACCATGTTATTTTGCATAGCAACCACCATATCTACCCTAGCAACACCATAGCAACCATTCAAATTACCCTAGCAACAACCTGGCAACCACCATAATATGACCATAGTAACCACCATAGCAACGCCAATACTGACCTGACCAACATATGTGTGTTTTTTGGCTAAAAAATGATAAATGGCTAAATGTTAAATATTAAAAAAATATTTTTTTGCAGACACAATGCTTTGCGTTACAGCTAGAGGGATGAAACTTTGCACACTCCATGTGGGTCATGTGCAGAAGGTCTGACTTGAATTTCAGCCTCGTAGCTCCATGCTACCACCCAAAACTCCACCTCTGAAATGGGAGTGGTCAACTTTTTTTATGTTTTTCCTTCACAGTTTTTTTTGTGGGTGTCTCAGAGATCCCACCTTTGGAGCAGTTGTCAGGGGCCTCAAGGCTGTGCCGTGCCTCTTGGTCCCATCCCTCTACCACCTAGCGTTACCGTGCCAGAAGAGGTAAATCGTGTACGTTTCGAACCGTTTATCTCCTTCCGGGAATAATCCACCAACTCAAAACTGAGCCTGGCTTGTTTGTGATGTCCCGTTGTTCAACATATTCTGATTTCATACTTATCGGACCAACATAAGTGAGTTTTTTTGGCTAAAAATGTAAAAATGGCTAAATGTTAAATCTCCAAAAAAGTTGTTTTTGCCAGCACAATGCTTTGCGTTACAGCTAGAGAGATGAAACTTTGCACGCTCCATGTGGGTCATGTGCTAAAGGTCTGACTTAAATTTCAGCCTTGTAGCTCCATGCTACCACCCACAACTCCACCTCTGAAGTGGGAGTGGTCAACTTTTTTTATGTTTTTCCTTCAGTTTTTTTTTGTGGGTGTCTCAGAGATCCCACCTTTGGAGCAGTTGTCAGGGGCCTCAAGGCTGTGCCGTGCCTCTTGGTCCCATCCCTCTAGCACCTAGCGTTACCGTGCCAGAAGAGGTAAACCTTGTACGTTTCAAACTGTTTATCTCCTTCTGGGAATAATCCACTGACTCCAAACTGAGCCTGGCTTGTTTGTGATGTCCCGTTGTTCAACATATTCTGATTTCATACTTATCGGACCAACATAAGTGAGGTTTTTGGCTAAAAATGTAAAAATGGCTAAATGTTAAATCGCCAAAAAATATTTTTTTGCAGACACAATGCTTTGCGTTACAGCTAGAGGGATGAAACTTTGCACACTCCATGTGGGTCATGTGCAGAAGGTCTGACTTGAATTTTAGCCTCGTAGCTCCATGCTACCACCCAAAACTCCACCTCTGAAATGGGAGTGGTCAACTTTTTTTATGTTTTTCTTTCACAGTTTTCTTTGTGGGTGTCTCAGAAATCCCACCTTTGGAGCAGTTGTCAGGGGTCTCAAGGCTGTGCTGTGCCTCTTGGTCCCATCCCTCTAGCACCTAGCGTTACCGTGCCAGAAGAGGTAAACCTTGTACGTTTCAAACCGTTTATCTCTTTCTGGGAATAATCCACTGACTCCAAACTGAGCCTGGCTTGTTTGTGATGTCCCGTTGTTCAACATAATCTGATTTCATACTTATCGGACCAACATAAGTGAGGTTTTTGGCTAAAAATGTAAAAATGGCTAAATGTTAAATCGCCAAAAAAGTCGTTTTTGCCAGCACAATGCTTTGCGTTACAGCTAGAGAGATGAAACTTTGCACGCTCCATGTGGGTCATGTGCTGAAGGTCTGACTTGAATTTCAGCCTTGTAGCTCCATGCTACCACCCACAACTCCACCTCTGAAGTGGGAGTGGTCAACTTTTTGAAAGTTTTTCCTTCACAGTTTTTTTTGTGAGTGTCTCAGAGATCCCACCTTTGGAGCAGTTGTCAGGGGCCTCAAGGCTGTGCCGTGCCTCTTGGTCCCATCCCTCTAGCACCTAGCGTTACCGTGCCAGAAGAGGTAAACCTTGTACGTTTCAAACTGTTTATCTCCTTCTGGGAATAATCCACTGACTCCAAACTGAGCCTGGCTTGTTTGTGATGTCCCGTTGTTCAACATATTCTGATTTCATACTTATCGGACCAACATAAGTGAGGTTTTTGGCTAAAAATGTAAAAATGGCTAAATGTTAAATCGCCAAAAAATATTTGTTTGCAGACACAATGCTTTGCGTTACAGCTAGAGGGATGAAACTTTGCACACTCCATGTGGGTCATGTGCAGAAGGTCTGACTTGAATTTTAGCCTCGTAGCTCCATGCTACCACCCAAAACTCCACCTCTGAAATGGGAGTGGTCAACTTTTTTTATGTTTTTCTTTCAGTTTTCTTTGTGGGTGTCTCAGAAATCCCACCTTTGGAGCAGTTGTCAGGGGTCTCAAGGCTGTGCTGTGCCTCTTGGTCCCATCCCTCTAGCACCTAGCGTTACCGTGCCAGAAGAGGTAAACCTTGTACGTTTCAAACCGTTTATCTCTTTCTGGGAATAATCCACTGACTCCAAACTGAGCCTGGCTTGTTTGTGATGTCCCGTTGTTCAACATAATCTGATTTCATACTTATCGGACCAACATAAGTGAGGTTTTTGGCTAAAAATGTAAAAATGGCTAAATGTTAAATCGCCAAAAAAGTCGTTTTTGCCAGCACAATGCTTTGCGTTACAGCTAGAGAGATGAAACTTTGCACGCTCCATGTGGGTCATGTGCTGAAGGTCTGACTTGAATTTCAGCCTTGTAGCTCCATGCTACCACCCACAACTCCACCTCTGAAGTGGGAGTGGTCAACTTTTTGAAAGTTTTTCCTTCACAGTTTTTTTTGTGAGTGTCTCAGAGATCCCACCTTTGGAGCAGTTGTCAGGGGCCTCAAGGCTGTGCTGTGCCTCTTGGTCCCATCCCTCTAGCACCTAGCGTTACTGTGCCAGAAGAGGTAAACCTTGTATTTTTCAAACCGTTTATCTCCTTCCGGGAATAATCCACTGACTCCAAACTGAGCCTGGCTTGTTTGTGATGTCCCGTTGTTCAACATATTCTGATTTCATACTTATCGGACCAACATAAGTGAGTTTTTTTGGCTAACATAAGTGAGTTTTTTTGGCTAAAAATGGCTAAACGTTAGCAATTCCACTGCTTTGTTATTTTACTATGGGGTGGAGGAGATAATCACGTACAAGAGGTTTCGGTGGGCATGGCTGTCGTTCCTTAAATTGGTGGACATCCAAGTGGTTGAGGGCTTTTGTTGTCCTCAATGCGGGCCTAATCCAAGGTTGGATTATCATCACCATGATCATCATCATCATCATCATCACTATTGCTATTATTATTATTATTATTAGTAGTAGTAGTAGCTATACTAGTAGCAGCATTACAATTGAACACAACTGAACATATAACAACAGATATGTGCTCCTTGCAGGGCTGTGGTGATGGATGGCTTGGTTATCATCGCCGGTTTGCCAAGCAGCCCCAGGCTACACCGCCCACTCAGGACCAAGGGAAAGAAGGAAGATAAGTATTTTTTAACATTGTACTGTATATGTATGCAATCCTTCAACTTTTCTGATATGTATTTACAAATGAACATCAGTCATAGTATGACATATGTCAAGATTATATTATACAAATATAATTATACAAAATAAATGACAGTCATCAATTTTGCTTTTCATTCCAATAGTCATAGTGATCGAATTCTGATCAAGTCCCCACACCTCAGGGAGGCCCTGAAGAGGTATGGGGAAGGTCTAACTGGGCAAGATGAATGGGCTCAACTTCTGGTGGTTGCAGAGAAGGAGGCCCCATTTATTTTGCCCCTTTTGAGGAATATGGCTGAGGAGGGCCACATCATGCGGTAATGGAGTCTCCAGAGTCCGTTGACTTGCCATTTACCGCATTGAAGACCAAATGGCTGACCGGTAAAAACTTCCTTCATGTTTTTGGTAGTACCAATTTCGACAAATTTTCTGCAACTATTGATTTCTGTCTACATTCTTTATATGGGTTTCAGCACCGGATGTTATCATTTATGACAATGCATGCAGGCTGCACAGCTTCAGCCTTAACAGGGATCCAGCTTTCTTCCAGAGCAGCTGGTTCCTCATAGACCGGTTGCACTGGAGGAATCACAAAGGTGAGCAATGTTCTGCAACACAATTTACTGCAATGCATTACACTTGTTGTTCACTTGTTCTTGTCAATGCAAGACAACGATACTATATTTTCTTCAATTGTTTGTGTGTGTGCAGGTTGCAGTGTTGGCTATAATGCTGACAGCTATCCTCAGCTGTCAGGCATAAACACCCAGCAGGCTGAGCAATTTAATGCACGGTTGAAACGGCTGAAGCACCATTTGCCGTACATGACAAGGCAGCACTTCCTGCAGCATTTACGGCTGTATGTTTGGTACCACTCTAGGGTACGGGCTCAACAAACTGTGAAGTAAGTACGCTGGGGCACAGCGCCTCTCATCCCCCCACCCCAGCAGCAGCATCAGGAGCGGCTCTCACCCCCCACCCCCCTCCCCCATGAGGAGCGGCAGCATCATCAGGAGCGGCACCAGCAGCAGCAGTAGCAGTAGCTGCAGCAGGAGCAGCAGGAGCGGCACCACCAGCACAAACCATCACAGCAATTATGCTCAGTTGTTTCATGATTATGACATTTATCCATATCAACAAATCAACATCACATCTGGCCCACGTCTTAGCACTTCAGCAGGTGATTTTCTCTGGTGGATCAAAGCACGGGCTGGTCGATCAAAGCTGGGCTGCAACTAATGATTAATTTCATTGTTAATTTATGATTGTTAATTTATGATCAATTGATTCATCAATTGTCACAGCTCTACATAGTGGGAGGCGTAGTGGTAGTAATCAAGAGATCAAACAGTGGCTGACAAAACAAACACAAAAATTTAGCACACTAAATAGTTGCTATAATATCATTATTGATTATGTTAAAGCAAGATATGGTAGTCATCACAATATGAAGATAAAGCTCATACAAGATTTTTTTTTTATAGTAAAAAGTAAAAGTTATGACACCATCGCTCAGACCAGTACAAACACCTGTACCCCTTGACAAAGAAGGTACAGAGAGAAGTACATACCGGTACATAGTTCCCCAGAAGTGGTTGTGCCTTACCAAATAAAAATGACAAATTCACTGTAATTAATCTGTAATTAATGTTCTGTGTTGCCTTCTTGTGTATAATAAAGTGTATTTTTCCCACCTGCCATCTTTTCTTTGACTTTACACATAAATATCTATTATATGCTGTAAAAGAAATATAATAATAAGCAGCAGTGGCACCACCACCAGCAGCTGCACTACCAATAGTTAGAATTCTATTGTCACACTTTGCTCATATATATTAGTGATGGGCAAATGAAGCTTTGGTGAACCACTGAACCACAGCAGTGTGAACCTAGCGATACTAGCTGAAAAGCAAGAAGATGGCCGCCACACATACATTTTTCAACATAAAAGTCCTTAGCAAACCAATATTTTTGGTTACATATACTGGTTTGGGTAAGGACTTTTATGTTGAAAACTCTACATGTGGCAGCCATATTGGATTTTTTCATTAGTGTTGCTAGCTTCACACTGCTGTGGTTTAGTGGTTCACCAAAGTTTCATTTGCCCATCACTAATATATATATACCAGGGATAACACGGGGCAAACGGTTCAAATGCGACATCCACAAAGTACCATCCACACAGCCATTCGGCTGCATTTTCTGACAGTTTTGGATGCACAAACCAAGCACCTCATAACATCTATATTGTACTTTTATCTGATAAATGCAAGTGTTTTGATATGAAATAAACATGATTTGCATGACATCACCCTGCTGGTCAGTTTTGACCTACGCGACAGCCCTGCAAAGTACCATCCACACAGCCATTCGGCTGCATTTTCTGACAGTTTTGGATGCACAAAAGTTCATGGATCAAACCAAGTACCTCATAACATCTATATTGTGCTTTTATCTGATATATGCAAGTGTTTTGATATGAAATAAACATGATTTGCATGACATCACCCTGCTGGTCAGTTTTGACCTACGCGACAGCCCTGCAAAGTACCATCCACACAGCCATTCGGCTGCATTTTCTGACAGTTTTGGATGCACAAAAGTTCATGGATCAAACCAAGCACCTATAACATCTATATTGTGCTTTTATCTGATATATGCAAGTGTTTTGATATGAAATAAACATGATTTGCATGACATCACCCTGCTGGTCAGTTTTGACCTACGCGGCAGCCCTGCAAAGTACCATCCACACAGCCATTCGGCTGCATTTTCTGACAGTTTTGGATGCACAAAAGTTCATGGATCAAACCAAGCACCTCATAACATCGATATTGTGCTTTTATCTGATATATGCAAGTGTTTTGATATGAAATAAACATGATTTGCATGACATCACCCTGCTGGTCAGTTTTGACCTACGCGGCAGCCCTGCAAGGTACCATCCACACAGCCATTCAGCTGCATTTTCTGACAGTTTTGGATGCACACCAAGTTGGGTTGATGATGCCATCCCAAACCCTCAAAAGCTTCCTCTGCCTTTAAGCCCATGTGAAATGTTTTTTGCCAAAGTTGAAACTATTGCTTTACGTTCTCATCATGTCATGCTCATCCAAATGTAGGCTATGCATGGTCATATTTTGCCCAGTTGAGGAAAAATAAAAATATTCAGAGGGTGAAATAAAATAGCATATGTTGTTCATCCGGATGCAGGGAAGCATCTCCAAGAATTTTTAATGCCCCAGGTACCCCGGTTACCTCAGTAGCGCCCCTCAAAGGTGTAAAAATGTAATATTGTGAGTTGCCAGAATTGTGGAACCACTGGTCAGATTTGTCTGAAATTTGGTATGCTTATTACTTAAGATATGTATTATAAATAATGTTTCTGTCATTTGTGTATCTCATGTGCAAAAATGGGAAAATTACATTTATTTTAACATATTACAAATGTTGCAAGCTTTTGACTTTATAGTCAAGCAGGTGATACATCTTAATAATTCAAGCATGTTTCTCATGTTATGTATAAAAATATTTTTGTAATTTTGAAATTATAGCTATTTCTGTAATTAGACTACGTGCCCCATGACGTGTAGCGTTCATTTCAACGCTGCTTTATAACAATGGCGCCGAATTTGTAGTTCATTAAAACGGTTTTGTATTAAAACATAAACAAAATATTGTTAGGATGCAAAACACTGGCACAGACGACTTTTGCTGGGTATAATATGTATAGAAATAGTTAAAGGGGCCCTATTATGGTATTATTTACTGTTTATTATTTAATTTGTTGGGTCTAATAGAATTGATTTACAACGTTGAAGCGTCGTCGGCCATATTATTTTTCCTCATACATCTATCAGTATTACAACCCCTATGTGAAACGCCCGGTTGCTGAGAATTTTGAGGCAGTTAGAATCTTGGCGCTGACAGAAACGTCTCGTCAGACATTTGTAAATTAGGCGATTATGGCGTCAGTGCTGCCTTACCAATTTGAACCAGAATCCGACCCCGAAAGCGATAATGGAGCTGATGGAGCCAATGATGACCGCGATGTTAGTCGTAGATTGGACCAAGACGTTTCACTGTGGTAAGTTTTTGTTTATTCTATTATCCACACCTGATTTACGAAATGTATCTCTATAGCCTAGCGTCTAATTTAGCCCGAGGCTAGTAGGCTACTCGTACTAACAAGCTTTATTTGCCTGCCTGACATGGAATATAAGTGAACTGCTTTTGTCTGCCAAAAATAGTTATAACTTATAACATCTTTGTTACTTAGGTGCACTTGTGGGAATTGTGCCACTATGCCCAGTGAAGTGGAGAACGTCTGCTGCAGAGAAATCACAAAGGTAAAACTGATGTAACTTTAGGCTAGGCTACTATACGGTTTGTGGAGAATGATCTAATGTCCTAGCATAACATCCCCTTTAGATGAGTAGCTTAGGCCTACTAGTGAACTAGGCTACACATGTTTATGACATCTCTAGCATAAAGCATCAGCATTACACTTGTAATGGTAAACGAGTGATCTCACCAGTTCATTGTAGTCTCAGCCAGGTGCATACTGTATTATAATCATTGTTATGTAAAAAAAAACGAATCAATGATACATTTTTATAGTTAATATGTAATGGTAAACGAGTAATCTCACCAGTTCACTGTAGTCTCAGCCAGCTGCATACTGTATTAAAAATCATTGTTATGTAAAAAAACTAAATCAGTGATAACATTTTGTTGTAAATAAAAGCCTGACAAGAAAACATGTTGCTTCCTGAATCAATATTGTCCATGCAGTCATGTAGCACTCTGAACAATGATGATGCCAAGGTCACTTGTTACACAGTAGTAGTTCTTGTCTTATTTTCTTTATTAGGTAGTAAGACGAATGAGCCAAGTGCCAGTACCCATAATGTGCATGACAGAACATCCAGGCCTAGAACCTGTGTGTCTAAACCCATACAGTCTGCAAAATATCTACAACATTTACAAATATGATTACGGACCTGTTAGGCACAGAACAGAAGAAGAGTAAGTTACTTTGTCTGTAATAAGCTCTTACTAAACAAAACAAAAGCATTATTCTTATGTAATTTGTATGCATGTAAACATTGATAACAGTGCATAGCTTCCAGAGTATGAACCTTTGAGGTAATATTTGAAGAGTTTGGTTTCAAAACGCTATATCTCCATTTTTACATTAAAAAGTCATGTTATTCAATTGTGTATTTCAGATAATATCAATCAACTTGCTGTTTTGTTGTTTTGATTGAGTAAAGGTAAATCAATTAACAATGCCCAATTACAGTTCTACTGAAATTACTTGCAAAACAAAATGTAAAAAAATAATAATTTATCAAAGTTCTTTAAAATGGTCGATGTAGCATTTTGGAACCAAACTCTTAATTTGAAAACAGTTGAACAGAGAACTCTGTGCCTTGTCCCTTCAGGCAGTTGAGGCATCTTGCCTATCGCAGCTTTGTAAGCTGGTGCTGGGGTTACTTAGGACCTAGTCGTCGGGTCATCATCCCGTCATGTGTGGTGCAACGGATACGGCAGCAGTTCCCGTCTGGTGATTACATAGGCTTCAGACCACCTATTGATTGAAGCGGGAGACGTGACGGGCAACCAGCTCAGCCTTTGGAGTTTTTGGGAATTCTGCTGAGAGGTCTGGAGGGATGGGGATGGTCTTCAATTCCTCTGCAAAAGATGTGGGGTCCTCAAAAACTTCCTGCATGAGCAGCCTCATGAGTTCACGTACATAGTCTGGAAGATATAGCATTCAAATCCAATAAATGTATCCATAACAATCTGTAAACTGGTGTGGCTGTATTTAAAGAAAATCTTTAACAAACTTACTGAAGGTTGGATTTGTTTTCACGGGCTTCACAATGCCTTCCCCCCTCTTCGCCTTTGGAAAAACAACCTTGAAAACAGCCTGTCCTGTAGATGTTGTGGCTTGCTCCCGCATAGCATTTTCATTGTGGTGCATTGCTGCTAGATACAACCTATGGTAACAACACAGCAACATTATTAAATACATAGAATGACTGACAGTCATCTCAATTAGTCACTTTTAAAATAATGACATTGTGTATTACCTGCACAACATTCCCATGAAGGGGAAAACTACATTCTTTGGTGCAAATCGTAGTATCAGGCTGTGAAAGGACTCCAGTGATGAGGTCTGGTGATGGTGGCTGAGTTTCTCTACATCCTTCAGGACTCTCTTGTTGAGCAGTATTTTCTCAGCTTTGTGAAGTGCAACTGATCCTTCAGTAAAATAAGAACACATGGTGAAATATCAACCCCTGCATCACAACAAAAGACTGGAAAAATGTAATACTTGATTTTCTGAGTAAAGATAATTTGGCACATACCAGGTTGTAGCCATTTGCTAGGGTCCCTTGAGACGTGGTCGGGATGCAGACATTTGGGGAAAAGGGGGTCTTCATGAACATGAACATTTTGTAGGTGGTTTAGCAGTGATGTCCACTTTGCCACCTTTTCTGGTCCAGTGCTTGATGACGTGGCACACCAGTAGACATGGTTTTTGATGCTCTGTAGCCACTTCTTCAGAACATCACAGTCTTCATTGTGCGAAGCTTTCTCAAGTTTCTTGGACAAACCTGTTTACCACACACACTAATTATACGATCTGTTAATTGCTAACTTCAAAGTTTAGAATATGAATTAGGAAAACACTTTACCTTTCTCAAAGTGCCAAACGTCATAGAACTGAGTTACGCTGCGTTCCCTCAGAAATTTCTGGATCTGTGGATGACGGTCTGTCACAATGTAATCCACCTTCAATCCATTCGACTCCAGATGATCTAGGCATCTTTTCAGTCCTTCCTTCTCCATATGATAGCTGCCACCTACTTCATTGCTCTGGTAGTGAATGGTCATTACAAACAAAAAACATTAGACAAAATCACACACTTTTAAGATTCAAATTCAAACAAATCCAAAGAGAGAAACATACCTGAACAAGTTGGATGTCCATAATGGTGTTGCTCTCCAGATTCATTAGAGTGTAGCTGCCAAACTTTGCAGAGTGCCCTAAAAAAATGTATTACAGAGTGTGTAAAGCTTTTCAGCACACCATAAAGGGATGTCATTTGATTCAGAATGCAAACTAATAATTTAGTTGCCAGACTATTTCAAATTTCAACAAACCTGGAGAATCGGCCCTCATGTCTCCTCCCACTGCAACCACCCCACCAAGGTGCAATTGATGCTGGAAATGACTCTGCTGATCCATCTTCCACTTGTGAACAATAGCCGGTTCCATGTAATTCCTTGCATGCCTTCTGAAGGTGTCATACTGAAATATCTGGAGTTGCATGGCCTTGCACAGCTTTAAAGAAAAGACAAATAAGAGGCGTTTTAGACCAGTTTAGTTCATCACTAGAAAGATTCACATGTTTGAAATGGTAAAATGCTTACCTTTTCCAGTTGGATGAAGGAGGTCCCTGTAAAGTAGGTAGCCGCCGAAAGTTGTAGGTTGCCGACAGGGGTACTTCCAACCATGGGTTGACTCTCCCACTCTCTGAAGTAACTGCAGTGTGGACATCGCTGAGTGTAAGCCACATAGGTTCCCATCCTTCGTCGTTGGAGATTACAGCCCTTCTTACACACTGGACAGTTTTCAAACAGCTGTTTGAGGCAGCTTTCAAAAACAATATACTTTTCCTCATCATGTGTGGACTGTGTCTCAAACCTAACAGATTAGAAACAAAACATAATATTAGCTTTCAAATATGTTTTCTAGAATAATAGTAATATTAGCTTTCAAATATGTTTTCTAGAATAATAGCAATGTTGTATAGCTGGTAACCATATACTGAAAACAGTAGCCAATACTGCTTTTAGTACAGCCAATACTATACAGTAGCCAATGCTAAAAACTTACGAGATGTCAGATTCCTCTGTAAGTACAGAATCTCCAGGGTTGTAAGTCGAGTCCAGAGGCTCCTTATGAAATTCATTTGAGGAGTCGCTCTCCTCCTCGTCCTCCAACTCAAGCCGTGGTCTCTTGCTAGGTCGACAACTTGGGCCCTTTATTGGTGTAGACGCCAGTGGTGAGTCTATACCAGAAATTATTCCAGTGCCTACACTGAGAAGAGGCAGCTTTGTCTGGATACCTACGAATAATATAGACAAATCTTATTAGAAAATAAAAAAATAATTCAGCTGATGATTTTGTCCTGGGTACTGAAGATATAATACAGAGTAGACCTTGGTTAACAACTACATCACACAATACCTTTGCTTCTCATGTGTGCCGTTTTCAGCGATCCCATGGACAACTGTGTGCCGACTGAAGTCGCCTTCAATGGCGCACTTTGTACTCCCACAGAATGCATTCCCACGGTGGTACTTGTCTGGGTTCCCGCCGAAATAAGCTGAGGAGAGTCGGTCTGACATCCGACGTGCTGGAAGGGGCTATATGGGGCACTGGAGTCCTGTAATTATAACACCAAAATCGGTTACGAAAATAATTTTATACAACCTAACAGTTAACATCTGAAACAAAAACTATAACCATTCAACCAAATAGTACCCCTCACATAGCTGACGTTAATTCATGTTACCGTTTAGAATTTGTTTGAGATCCCCCGCGAAAACTAACGTTAACTTATAACGTTAGGCTACAAATAGCACCAGTGAAAAAATAATCAGCCTTGCGTCAAGACTACAGACTGAATTCGCTCTACTTCAACATGGTAGTCTCACTATCAGAGCTAACTGCTACACATTGGTTTAATTATACCACTGAGCTACTGTAATTACACCTTTGCTCAGCTCAGACCACGAACTCAGTCAGCCTCGCTAGCACTAGTTAGCTATCTCCGCTTGCAAGCTTGTAGGGTTAATTACCCCAACTAACGTTAACCTTACACACAACAACTTTTGTTAATATCACAATAGGTTTACTTACATGTCGAGCGACATCTTCACCCATGGGGCCACACAAAGTTGGAACAGCATCTTCCCTCAGAGCTAGCAGCTTCGCAAATCCTGTGCTGAACAAACGCAGGTTGCTGAAGCAGCCATCCGTGAAGTGACGGGGACACAGAAAAATGGTCGGTAAAGTTGGGGGAATAGAGTTAAAAATAAACTCTAGCCAACAGGTACGTGTAGGCTCTGCCTTTGGCAAAGCATACAAGGGAGACGTCCCTTCACAACGAAGAAAACACCTTCTACCCATTGCTAACCGAAACTTTACTTGCTGAGAAACGCGAAATCGAACTGTTCTAGACTGACTGTGAAATCATCTGATGACGCTGTCCCATTTACTCCCAGCAAAAGTACGAGGTTACGTCACCTCGTACCGGAACTAAAATAAAGCAACGGCTGAAATTCGCATCGAGGCGTTTCTAGGCAGCTCAGTAGTCTGTCTTTGCGATATTCATTTACTCCCCCCTAGTGGTTACTTTTGATATTGTGTCTTTGGCGACCATTTACATACACAAAAAGCTATGTAATCCACGATAGGACAAGGAAAAAACGAAAAAGCATAATAGCACCCCTTTAAAGCAAGTTGGTACATGACTCACGACATTGGCATTCAATGAAAATAAGTATAATTCCACAAAATATCGAAAAACGTGTACTTCTGACCCTTGTTGCTAGGCAACGCCCCGTAGGCCTACCTGCTTGGCTGAAGAATAAGGAGGCTCGTTATCCTAATCTTTGCTGTTCAAAGCAACATAAATAGATAACAATATAACACTTAAATTGAACAGGTAACAAATGAAGATGTTGGTCAGACTGTAATTAGGACAATAGCAATAGGCTAGGCAATAGGCTAATAAACAAATGCCCATTCAATCAATGATAAATAACAAGTTATAGTGCTTTACTGCTTAATGGACTAAGTGCATGTTGAACAAATGTGCCTTTAGACGCCTTTTAAAAACACTGTAAACTATCACAGGAACAGAGAGCAGTGTGCAACGTATTGCACCCACATGGAACCACTGAGGAAGTCTTGAATTTAGCGTTCATGAGAGTAGGCCTAGTCGACAGAACAAATGGTAATCAGAAGACAGCATGGCGGTTGGGGAAGTACATCTTGATTACACAGACACTAAAAAAGGCAATAAAAATCGAACTGAATGTATCAAAAGTGTGTTTCCCAATAAGATAACAACGTCCGTTGAGCGAAATCTGCACTCAGTTGTTTAAACGGGGATCCGTGAAATAGCCACGGGATATGAGTGTCATTAACTTGCATTGAATCGAAATCCGTGTGAGTTTCACGGAAATTTCAGTGATTCCGTGGGCATTGAATTGAAATAACAAGGAGCAGATCCAGTCAGTGTCCCATAGGCCAAAGTGAGAGATTTAAAGGGGCCCTATTATGGTATTATTTACTGTTTATTATTTAATTTGTTGGGTCTAATAGAATTGATTTACAACGTTGAAGCGTCGTCGGCCATATTATTTTTCCTCATACATCTATCAGTATTACAACCCCTATGTGAAACGCCCGGTTGCTGAGAATTTTGAGGCAGTTAGAATCTTGGCGCTGACAGAAACGTCTCGTCAGACATTTGTAAATTAGGCGATTATGGCGTCAGTGCTGCCTTACCAATTTGAACCAGAATCCGACCCCGAAAGCGATAATGGAGCTGATGGAGCCAATGATGACCGCGATGTTAGTCGTAGATTGGACCAAGACGTTTCACTGTGGTAAGTTTTTGTTTATTCTATTATCCACACCTGATTTACGAAATGTATCTCTATAGCCTAGCGTCTAATTTAGCCCGAGGCTAGTAGGCTACTCGTACTAACAAGCTTTATTTGCCTGCCTGACATGGAATATAAGTGAACTGCTTTTGTCTGCCAAAAATAGTTATAACTTATAACATCTTTGTTACTTAGGTGCACTTGTGGGAATTGTGCCACTATGCCCAGTGAAGTGGAGAACGTCTGCTGCAGAGAAATCACAAAGGTAAAACTGATGTAACTTTAGGCTAGGCTACTATACGGTTTGTGGAGAATGATCTAATGTCCTAGCATAACATCCCCTTTAGATGAGTAGCTTAGGCCTACTAGTGAACTAGGCTACACATGTTTATGACATCTCTAGCATAAAGCATCAGCATTACACTTGTAATGGTAAACGAGTGATCTCACCAGTTCATTGTAGTCTCAGCCAGGTGCATACTGTATTATAATCATTGTTATGTAAAAAAAAACGAATCAATGATACATTTTTATAGTTAATATGTAATGGTAAACGAGTAATCTCACCAGTTCACTGTAGTCTCAGCCAGCTGCATACTGTATTAAAAATCATTGTTATGTAAAAAAACTAAATCAGTGATAACATTTTGTTGTAAATAAAAGCCTGACAAGAAAACATGTTGCTTCCTGAATCAATATTGTCCATGCAGTCATGTAGCACTCTGAACAATGATGATGCCAAGGTCACTTGTTACACAGTAGTAGTTCTTGTCTTATTTTCTTTATTAGGTAGTAAGACGAATGAGCCAAGTGCCAGTACCCATAATGTGCATGACAGAACATCCAGGCCTAGAACCTGTGTGTCTAAACCCATACAGTCTGCAAAATATCTACAACATTTACAAATATGATTACGGACCTGTTAGGCACAGAACAGAAGAAGAGTAAGTTACTTTGTCTGTAATAAGCTCTTACTAAACAAAACAAAAGCATTATTCTTATGTAATTTGTATGCATGTAAACATTGATAACAGTGCATAGCTTCCAGAGTATGAACCTTTGAGGTAATATTTGAAGAGTTTGGTTTCAAAACGCTATATCTCCATTTTTACATTAAAAAGTCATGTTATTCAATTGTGTATTTCAGATAATATCAATCAACTTGCTGTTTTGTTGTTTTGATTGAGTAAAGGTAAATCAATTAACAATGCCCAATTACAGTTCTACTGAAATTACTTGCAAAACAAAATGTAAAAAAATAATAATTTATCAAAGTTCTTTAAAATGGTCGATGTAGCATTTTGGAACCAAACTCTTAATTTGAAAACAGTTGAACAGAGAACTCTGTGCCTTGTCCCTTCAGGCAGTTGAGGCATCTTGCCTATCGCAGCTTTGTAAGCTGGTGCTGGGGTTACTTAGGACCTAGTCGTCGGGTCATCATCCCGTCATGTGTGGTGCAACGGATACGGCAGCAGTTCCCGTCTGGTGATTACATAGGCTTCAGACCACCTATTGATTGAAGCGGGAGACGTGACGGGCAACCAGCTCAGCCTTTGGAGTTTTTGGGAATTCTGCTGAGAGGTCTGGAGGGATGGGGATGGTCTTCAATTCCTCTGCAAAAGATGTGGGGTCCTCAAAAACTTCCTGCATGAGCAGCCTCATGAGTTCACGTACATAGTCTGGAAGATATAGCATTCAAATCCAATAAATGTATCCATAACAATCTGTAAACTGGTGTGGCTGTATTTAAAGAAAATCTTTAACAAACTTACTGAAGGTTGGATTTGTTTTCACGGGCTTCACAATGCCTTCCCCCCTCTTCGCCTTTGGAAAAACAACCTTGAAAACAGCCTGTCCTGTAGATGTTGTGGCTTGCTCCCGCATAGCATTTTCATTGTGGTGCATTGCTGCTAGATACAACCTATGGTAACAACACAGCAACATTATTAAATACATAGAATGACTGACAGTCATCTCAATTAGTCACTTTTAAAATAATGACATTGTGTATTACCTGCACAACATTCCCATGAAGGGGAAAACTACATTCTTTGGTGCAAATCGTAGTATCAGGCTGTGAAAGGACTCCAGTGATGAGGTCTGGTGATGGTGGCTGAGTTTCTCTACATCCTTCAGGACTCTCTTGTTGAGCAGTATTTTCTCAGCTTTGTGAAGTGCAACTGATCCTTCAGTAAAATAAGAACACATGGTGAAATATCAACCCCTGCATCACAACAAAAGACTGGAAAAATGTAATACTTGATTTTCTGAGTAAAGATAATTTGGCACATACCAGGTTGTAGCCATTTGCTAGGGTCCCTTGAGACGTGGTCGGGATGCAGACATTTGGGGAAAAGGGGGTCTTCATGAACATGAACATTTTGTAGGTGGTTTAGCAGTGATGTCCACTTTGCCACCTTTTCTGGTCCAGTGCTTGATGACGTGGCACACCAGTAGACATGGTTTTTGATGCTCTGTAGCCACTTCTTCAGAACATCACAGTCTTCATTGTGCGAAGCTTTCTCAAGTTTCTTGGACAAACCTGTTTACCACACACACTAATTATACGATCTGTTAATTGCTAACTTCAAAGTTTAGAATATGAATTAGGAAAACACTTTACCTTTCTCAAAGTGCCAAACGTCATAGAACTGAGTTACGCTGCGTTCCCTCAGAAATTTCTGGATCTGTGGATGACGGTCTGTCACAATGTAATCCACCTTCAATCCATTCGACTCCAGATGATCTAGGCATCTTTTCAGTCCTTCCTTCTCCATATGATAGCTGCCACCTACTTCATTGCTCTGGTAGTGAATGGTCATTACAAACAAAAAACATTAGACAAAATCACACACTTTTAAGATTCAAATTCAAACAAATCCAAAGAGAGAAACATACCTGAACAAGTTGGATGTCCATAATGGTGTTGCTCTCCAGATTCATTAGAGTGTAGCTGCCAAACTTTGCAGAGTGCCCTAAAAAAATGTATTACAGAGTGTGTAAAGCTTTTCAGCACACCATAAAGGGATGTCATTTGATTCAGAATGCAAACTAATAATTTAGTTGCCAGACTATTTCAAATTTCAACAAACCTGGAGAATCGGCCCTCATGTCTCCTCCCACTGCAACCACCCCACCAAGGTGCAATTGATGCTGGAAATGACTCTGCTGATCCATCTTCCACTTGTGAACAATAGCCGGTTCCATGTAATTCCTTGCATGCCTTCTGAAGGTGTCATACTGAAATATCTGGAGTTGCATGGCCTTGCACAGCTTTAAAGAAAAGACAAATAAGAGGCGTTTTAGACCAGTTTAGTTCATCACTAGAAAGATTCACATGTTTGAAATGGTAAAATGCTTACCTTTTCCAGTTGGATGAAGGAGGTCCCTGTAAAGTAGGTAGCCGCCGAAAGTTGTAGGTTGCCGACAGGGGTACTTCCAACCATGGGTTGACTCTCCCACTCTCTGAAGTAACTGCAGTGTGGACATCGCTGAGTGTAAGCCACATAGGTTCCCATCCTTCGTCGTTGGAGATTACAGCCCTTCTTACACACTGGACAGTTTTCAAACAGCTGTTTGAGGCAGCTTTCAAAAACAATATACTTTTCCTCATCATGTGTGGACTGTGTCTCAAACCTAACAGATTAGAAACAAAACATAATATTAGCTTTCAAATATGTTTTCTAGAATAATAGTAATATTAGCTTTCAAATATGTTTTCTAGAATAATAGCAATGTTGTATAGCTGGTAACCATATACTGAAAACAGTAGCCAATACTGCTTTTAGTACAGCCAATACTATACAGTAGCCAATGCTAAAAACTTACGAGATGTCAGATTCCTCTGTAAGTACAGAATCTCCAGGGTTGTAAGTCGAGTCCAGAGGCTCCTTATGAAATTCATTTGAGGAGTCGCTCTCCTCCTCGTCCTCCAACTCAAGCCGTGGTCTCTTGCTAGGTCGACAACTTGGGCCCTTTATTGGTGTAGACGCCAGTGGTGAGTCTATACCAGAAATTATTCCAGTGCCTACACTGAGAAGAGGCAGCTTTGTCTGGATACCTACGAATAATATAGACAAATCTTATTAGAAAATAAAAAAATAATTCAGCTGATGATTTTGTCCTGGGTACTGAAGATATAATACAGAGTAGACCTTGGTTAACAACTACATCACACAATACCTTTGCTTCTCATGTGTGCCGTTTTCAGCGATCCCATGGACAACTGTGTGCCGACTGAAGTCGCCTTCAATGGCGCACTTTGTACTCCCACAGAATGCATTCCCACGGTGGTACTTGTCTGGGTTCCCGCCGAAATAAGCTGAGGAGAGTCGGTCTGACATCCGACGTGCTGGAAGGGGCTATATGGGGCACTGGAGTCCTGTAATTATAACACCAAAATCGGTTACGAAAATAATTTTATACAACCTAACAGTTAACATCTGAAACAAAAACTATAACCATTCAACCAAATAGTACCCCTCACATAGCTGACGTTAATTCATGTTACCGTTTAGAATTTGTTTGAGATCCCCCGCGAAAACTAACGTTAACTTATAACGTTAGGCTACAAATAGCACCAGTGAAAAAATAATCAGCCTTGCGTCAAGACTACAGACTGAATTCGCTCTACTTCAACATGGTAGTCTCACTATCAGAGCTAACTGCTACACATTGGTTTAATTATACCACTGAGCTACTGTAATTACACCTTTGCTCAGCTCAGACCACGAACTCAGTCAGCCTCGCTAGCACTAGTTAGCTATCTCCGCTTGCAAGCTTGTAGGGTTAATTACCCCAACTAACGTTAACCTTACACACAACAACTTTTGTTAATATCACAATAGGTTTACTTACATGTCGAGCGACATCTTCACCCATGGGGCCACACAAAGTTGGAACAGCATCTTCCCTCAGAGCTAGCAGCTTCGCAAATCCTGTGCTGAACAAACGCAGGTTGCTGAAGCAGCCATCCGTGAAGTGACGGGGACACAGAAAAATGGTCGGTAAAGTTGGGGGAATAGAGTTAAAAATAAACTCTAGCCAACAGGTACGTGTAGGCTCTGCCTTTGGCAAAGCATACAAGGGAGACGTCCCTTCACAACGAAGAAAACACCTTCTACCCATTGCTAACCGAAACTTTACTTGCTGAGAAACGCGAAATCGAACTGTTCTAGACTGACTGTGAAATCATCTGATGACGCTGTCCCATTTACTCCCAGCAAAAGTACGAGGTTACGTCACCTCGTACCGGAACTAAAATAAAGCAACGGCTGAAATTCGCATCGAGGCGTTTCTAGGCAGCTCAGTAGTCTGTCTTTGCGATATTCATTTACTCCCCCCTAGTGGTTACTTTTGATATTGTGTCTTTGGCGACCATTTACATACACAAAAAGCTATGTAATCCACGATAGGACAAGGAAAAAACGAAAAAGCATAATAGCACCCCTTTAAATGTAAAATGTAATGCTGGCTACTAGGCTACAGGGGGAGTATAGGAGAATAAGCCTAGGAGTGGATATGCATGTCCAATATCCATACCCCATGCATCTTCCTCCTTGCTTGAATGCCATGAACATGTAAAGCCCAAATTCTTTTGCCCGGCTCCTATTTGCAGATTTCTCATCTGCCTTTAACACCATTCAACCTCACATGCTGGCTAAAAAACGTATGGACTATTTCAACCTGGATCATCAGCTAATTCTGTGGATTACAGACTTTCTGACCCAAAGAACACAGACGGTGCTGGTCAACAAGAGGTTCTCTGACATCAGATACACGTCCACTGGCTCACCCCAAGGTTGTGTCCTCTCACCACTACTTTTCATCTTGTACACAGATGACTGTAGAAGGAAGCTTTACTCCTTTGGAGTGAACAGGAAGATTCTTAGCATTTTTTACACTTCTTTATTGAAAGTATACTGACCTTTTCATCCATGTGCTGGTTTCACTCCCTCTCAGTCAAAAATAAGAAACACCTCCAGAGCATTGTGAACACATGTTCTAAAATCATTGGCCACCCTCTTCAGTCTCTGACATCACTGCACGACAAGGCAACATTAAGGAAAGCCTACTGCATCCTAGAAGACTCTACCCATGTCCTACACAGGGTTTTTGAATGGCTGCCCTCTGGCAGGCGTCTGCGCTGTCCTCTGGCTAGGACTAACAGGAGGAAGGCCACCTTTACTTTTGAGGCTATTCGCCTTTTGAACTTGAATCCAAGCCCCCTCCAATTCCATCTCCTGGGACTACCCCCCCCCCCTACACTCCTGTCTGTCCTATTCTTTCTTTGTCTGTCCTGTCTTATATGTTGTGTTATGTCTTATATGTTGTGTTATGTCTTATATGTCACTATGACTGCATAGAAAAATTGCCCCTCGGGGATAAATAAAGTTTTTTGAATTGAAATTGAATTGAATTGCTGGAACAGTTGGCTACATATAATGTATTTTCACTGTAGGCCTATTAAGACACATTATCTATGTATCTATCTAATTTTAATTATGGTAGCCATAGTACATGTGAGATTACAACAATAATAATGACTGTAGTAATACAAACTAAAATGACTAATGAGTAAATGAATGAATGCCTTTATTGTTATTGCATTGGGTGTTTGTGGTGCTGATGGTGTTTGTGCTGCTGTTGGTGCTGCTCCTGCCACTGACACAGCTGCAGCTGCAGCTGGTACTGCTACTGTTGCTGGTGGTGCCTCAACAAACTGCTGCACATTCTCTGACTAAGGGAAAAGCGCATCGTTGTTAGATATGTATGTACAAATGTCTTTAAACACAATGGTTGCACTTGAAATCATTCATCCTTCTCTTTTTAAGTATTTTCTGTGTTTTTAAGGAATGAAGCAAAACTACAGCAATTTAGACAGCTTGATACAATTGTACATATATACCTGGAGATTGAAATCTGCATTAAAGGCTGGAAGTGGTGATGCTGCTGCTGGTGCCCAGCGCCCTTGCATCATGGGGGTGGGTGGGGGGTCGTTGCTGGTGCTGGTGATGGGGGTGATGGTGGTGCCTCAACAGATTGCTGCAGCTCAACAGATTAAAGGAAAAGCGCATTATTGTTAGATATGTATGTACAAATCTGTTTTAGTCTGTAAAACACACTGGTATGCAAAAGGTTTTAGACAGGTTCATACAATTGTATATATACCTGGAGATTGTAATACAATATATTGTATGAGTGTACCACCTGCCTCAGCTTTTCAGCAGTGAAAGCTTTACGCCCTTCACCTTTTCCTTTAAAAAATGCATCAAAGTGTATCAAAATGACCATAGTGAGAAACAAAGTTAAAGTCAAATCATGTTGCAACAGCTGTGTGCATGCAGTCGAAACAGTAATAGCTGGTTATTCAATATTAACGTACCGTCACTGGCTGAGGCAAAGGGCAACTCCTCAGGCCACCAAGGCGGCCTGTGTTGTGGCAGATATTCAGGCCGAGACAAACCCTGACTCAGTGCTGAGATAGAAGGGTGTTAAAGTGTAATCAGATTCAGTAGTCTGCATCATTTTGATCTTTAAATAAGGAAATTGAAAACATAGAATGCCAGTCATACCATGTTCTTTTATCAGACGGCCAATTGCCATCCGGCAATGTGTGCCACTGATATCAGGGTCAACGTACGGCCTCTCACCCCCCAAAGCATCTGTAAGACAGTACGCTCAGTGTCATTAAAAACAAATGTTAAGGTTCCTTTTCTGAACTTCAAGAAAGGATTGACACAAAAACAAACCTTAACACCACTTTCATTTATACATACCACTTGACACACCCCTATTAGTGTATATATAGAGTATATATGTTCAGCAGCTCAGCCTTCCTGTCATTGGTCCAAAAGGCCTCAAGATACTTTGGCCCTAAATGAACCGTAATCTAGGGTTAACCCCCCCCCCCTTAAAATCCATTATCAATTAGGTTTGTGTTGCCATGTCAATATAATTTGTATCAAAACTCAGGGCCAGATTGTGACCATACTAAAATAATTGTTCTTCCATTGAATGTCATCTTCGATAGATCTAATCTAGAGGCGATTGCTCTAAGACTACAGGGGAAGCGCAGCCTCCTCTAAAATATCACGGGATATCGCATCAAATAACACTATTACATTAGCTTCTAGCCTACTATATTCCAACTAGAACATGCTGAAAAATTGTTCATCTTCATGGCTAGTTTGTTCAGCAGTAGGGTTTTGCCGGTCATTTATCGTGATTTCGCACCCGTAAAAAAATTATACTTTACCTCTCTTTTAAAAGCAGCCTCCCTCCCTTTCTTTCTTCACTGTACCCAATATTAGCGGGTGCACATCTTTACCGTCTAGCTCTCCAAAGTCACCAACTTTAACATTACAGCTACACTGTCAGGCTAAAAAATACCCTGCCAGTGATTGAACTCCACGAGGCCCGGCTGGCCCTCCTTCTCTTTTGCACCACCGTCCTCTGTCCCTTCAAACCTTTAATTATGAAGAAAATGATTTAACATTTAACATGAATTGAGACATGTCCCACTGTATATATTCTGAAAGCCTGACCTACTTTCCTGCAGACTTTTGCATATCATACGATCGATCAGTTGTAGGTGTGATTTAACATACAATAGGACATGTCCCACTTTCCTGCAAACTTTGGAGGACATAAATCTATACATGGCTCTATTTTGCATATTGGCGAACGAGGTACACATATGATACGTTTTGAGCTCCAACTCAAAGGCAAAGCAGTTTCAGCCATGCAAACCATATCCATAACCATACCTACCATAACCGTACCTACCGTAGATAGCCTAAATTATATATTTTTTGAACGCCTGTAGTGTGGAGATGTGATTTAAGCTATAATAAGTTATATTCCTCCCTTCTGTGTGATTAATAAAACCATATGCCAGGATGAGATCACTGTTCAGAGTGACGTGACGAGTGCAGGTAGTTTTTAGTGCTTAATAAAACCATATGCCAGAATGAGATTAAGCAAACATAAGGGTGGAATATACTGTAGGTTAGACATGTCTCACCTTGATGAGGCAAAGGAGCAGCACTGCATACGAGAGATCCCTCTTGAACTTCTGCAGGATGTAAAGGTAAAACTGTTAGAAAATATATGCTGGTGGTGTTGCTAGGGTAGATATGGTGGTTGCTATGCAAAATAACATGGTTGCTATGGTGGTTGTTAGGGTAGGCATGTTGGTTGATATGGTGGTTGCTAGCTTGACATTATTCAAGTGGTTGCTAGGGTAATTAAGATGGTTGCTAGGATGTTGCTAGGGTAATTAAGGTGGTTGCTTGGGTGTTGCTAGGGTACATATGGTGGTTGCAATACCAAATAACAAAGCAGTGGAATTGCTAACGTTTAGCCATTTTTACATTTTTAGCCAAAAAACTCACTTATGTTGATCCGATAAGTATGAAATCAGAATATGTTGAACAACGGGACATCACAAACAAGCCAGGCTCAGTTTGGAGTCGGTGGATTATTCCCGGAAGGAGATAAACGGTTCGAAACGTACACGATTTACCTCTTCTGGCACGGTAACGCTAGGTGGTAGAGGGATGGGACCAAGAGGCACGGCACCGCCTTGAGGCCCCTGACAACTGCTCCAAAGGTGGGATCTCTGAGACACCCACAAAAAAAACTGTGAAGGAAAAACATAAAAAAAGTTGACCACTCCCATTTCAGAGGTGGAGTTTTGGGTGGTAGCATGGAGCTACGAGGCTGAAATTCAAGTCAGACCTTCTGCACATGACCCGCATGGAGTGTGCAAAGTTTCATCCCTCTAGCTGTAACGCAAAGCATTGTGTCTGCAAAAAATTATTTTTTGACTATTTAAAGGAACACGCCACCCAAAATCAGTAGTAATATATGTTCTTACCTTAACTTTCACGAGTTGAGTCATACCTCTCCCGCGCCGGTAGGTGCACTCAAACGCTCTGTCGCGCGGCACGAATGTGTTAGCATGTTGCTATGCTAGCGGGCTCTGCCGTGGCCGTAGAGAGAGGAACATAGCAGTAATCAAACACCTCCACATTTTCCCTACTTAAATACAGTTGCACGAGTAGTTGATAAAAATGTGTACGTCACAACATGAAACGTGGCGATTTTCCAAGCGAATAAACAGGAGAACTACAATGTGTGGCGCAATAGCACTTGGGAGTACTTCGACCTAGCGTGGTAATATTATTAACACCTAATTGTAGATCCTATCCACCACAGAGTTTAGAATCCATGCTGGATCGACCCTCAGCCTCTCCCTCCCCTCTGAGCGAGAGAGAGGCACACACACTAGAGATGCGCTGATGGGCTATTATTTCAACCATAACTGCATAGCAAAACTTATCATCCATCAGCCATCCATCAGCACCAAAGTTTGTTGACCAATTTTCAAAACCGCACCCGCCCACCATCCGTTGTTTTAATGTAGGCTAGCCTATATGGGTGATGCAGCGCTGCTGACGTGAGGCTAGAAAGCCCTTGCCTGTTCTAGAAAGACTGATCTAATGCAACAAACTTTGGTGCTGATGGATGATAAGTTTTGCAATGCAGTTATGGTTGAAATAATAGCCCATCAGCGCATCTCTAGTGTGTGTGCCTCTCTCTCGCTCAGAGGAGAGGGAGAGGCTGAGGGTCGATCCAGCATGGATTCTAAACTCTGTGGTGGATAGGATCTACAATTAGGTGTTAATAATATTAATAATGTGGAGGTGTTTGATTACTGCTATGTTCCTCTCTCTACGGCCACGGCAGAGCCCGCTAGCATAGCAACATGCTAACACATTCGCGCCGCGCGACAGAGCGTTTGAGTGCACTTACCGGCGCGGGAGAGGTATGACTCAACTCGTGAAAGTTAAGGTAAGAACATATATTACTACTGATTTTGGGTGGCGTGTTCCTTTAACATGAAGCCATTTTTCAATTTTTAGCCAAAAAACACACATATGTTGGTCAGGTCAGTAATGGCATTGCTATGGTGGTTACTATGGTCATATTATGGTGGTTGCTAGGTTGTTGCTAGGGTAATTTGAATGGTTGCTATGGTGTTGCTAGGGTAGATATGGTGGTTGCTATGCAAAATAACATGGTTGCTATGGTGGTTGTTAGGGTAAGCATGTTGGTTGCTATGGTGGTTGCTAGCTTGACATTATTCAAGTGGTTGCTAGGGTAATTAAGATGGTTGCTAGGGTGTTGCTAGGGTAATTAAGGTGGTTGCTTGGGTGTTGCTAGGGTACATATGGTGGTTGCTATGCAAAATAACAAAGAAGTGGAATTGCTAACGTTTAGCCATTTTTACATTTTTAGCCAAAAAAAAACTCACTTATGTTGGTCCGATAAGTATGAAATCAGAATATGTTGAACAACGGGACATCACAAACAAGCCAGGCTCAGTTTGGAGTCGGTGGATTATTCCCGTTAGGAGATAAACGGTTCGAAACGTACAAGGTTTACCTCTTCTGGCACGGTAACGCTAGGTGCTAGAGGGATGGGACCAAGAGGCACAGCACAGCCTTGAGGCCCCTGACAACTGCTCCAAAGGTGGGATCTCTGAGACACCCACAAAAAAAACTGTGAAGGAAAAACATAAAAAAAGTTGACCACTCCCATTTCAGAGGTGTTTTGGGTGGTAGCATGGAGCTACGAGGCTGAAATTCAAGTCAGACCTTCTGCACATGACCCGCATGGAGTGTGCAAAGTTTCATCCCTCTAGCTGTAACGCAAAGCATTGTGTCTGCAAAAAAATATTTTTTGACTATTTAACATTAAGCCATTTTTCAATTTTTAGCCAAAAAACACACATATGTTGGTCAGGTCAGTAATGGCATTGCTATGGTGGTTACTATGGTCATATTATGGTGGTTGCTAGGTTGTTGCTAGGGTAATTTGAATGGTTGCTATGGTGTTGCTAGGGTAGATATGGTGGTTGCTATGCAAAATAACATGGTTGCTATGGTGGTTGTTAGGGTAAGCATCTTGGTTGCTATAGTGGTTGCTAGCTTGACATTATTCAAGCGGTTCCTATGGTAATTAAGATGGTTGCTAGGGTGTTGCTAGGGTAATTAAGGTGGTTGCTTCGGTGTTGCTAGGGTACATATGGTGGTTGCTATGCAAAATAACAAAGCAGTGGAATTGCTAACGTTTAGCCATTTTTACATTTTTAGCCAAAAAAACTCACTTTTGTTGGTCTGATAAGTATGAAATCAGAATATGTTGAACAACGGGACATCACAAACAAGCCAGGCTCAGTTTGGAGTCGGTGGATTATTCCCGGAAGGAGATAAACTGTTCGAAACGTACAAGGTTTCTCTCTTCTGGCGCGGTAACGCTAGGTGCTAGAGGGATGGGACCAAGACGAACGGCACCGCCTTGAGGCCCCTGACAACTGCTCCAAAGGTGGGATCTCTGAGACACTAACAAAAAAAACTGTGAAGGAAAAACTTTAAAAAAGTTGACCACTCCCACTTCAGAGGTGGAGTTTTGGGTGGTAGCATGGAGCTACGAACTGAAATTCTAGTCAGACCTTCTGCACATGACCCACATGGAGTGTGCAAAGTTTCATCCCTCTAGCTGTAACGCAAAGCATTGTGTCTGCAAAAAAATTATTTTTCTATTTTGTATATTGGCGAATGAATGGGGCATTTGATGTTTTGAGCTCCAACACAAAGGCAAAGCAGTTGCAGCCATGAAAACTATGTATTTTCTGAATATGATGTACCATAGTAAATAGGAAGGTGTGACATGTCTTAATTCATATTAATTGACATCTACAGGATAGGTGTAACAGCGTTGATTCCTCTGAGAGAGTGCGTGTGTGTGAGTGAGTGAGTGAGTGAGTGAGTGTGTGTGTGTGTCTAATACTGTACATACCGATTGGCTCTGTATTCTCAAGTCCATGCAGGTCCTTCCCAGTTGAAAATGAAGAGGCCACATTATCTGAAAGAGATCAATAGGAACCTTGCTTTAAATCCCCATCCAAGAGCAATTATGCCTACAGTTAGTGTTCTTTTTTCAAAAACAGTCAACAACAACCATCAGCCCACCAAAAATACACACAACAATTGCACACACAACAACACATACACCACAGAACAACAACAACAACAACAACAACAGACAGCCACAGCAGGACAACACAAGCGGAACATAACATAATTCTGTGATGTTGTAATACCTCTATAATATTCTAGACGCTATAGTATTTCTATAGTAGTCTTATATATTAATTCTAAGACTGATTTCTGAACACTGGACACTCAGGTTAAAATAATATATACTACTGAACACTCCAGATTAAATCATATGTACTATACCCTTCCTTACATTGCTAACCTCTTCCAACTTACAATCACTGCCAGAGTCGAATGTCCGAAGAATGCCGAGCAATACATTTTGAGAGAAAGAAAATAAAAAATATGAATGTGTTCAATGCAAATGCAAGATGGACATACCAAGGACCACTGGTCAAATTATGTGGGATAGGGATTTGGGGTGGAAAGGAAAACACATCAGAACAGCTTCTTTCTGAAAGGGGAAGAATATTTTTTTCAATAATTCATTCATTTATTTATCTGACCACTGGGCCACAGGAAATCATCATGTGTTCACTAATACATGGATTGCCCTGTAAACAAGACAATTCTTTGGTGCCATGTTATTTTTGTTTCCCCATAACAGCTGGGCATCTCAACAGCTATAACCACAAACTCATGACTAGATGGCTACCTCAGTGCAGTATTGTATCGGCCAGTTGATTTATTTGAAGAAATATTGTAGTAATACTGCAATATTGTTATAATATCCATCTCTTCTAAGGTACTGCAACAGAGAATGATAAGATTCAACGTTTGTTTTGAACTGTCCATTTTGATGAAGTTTGCCTATTGCCATTGCCAGCGCTAGCTTATTAGCTTTTTCATTGCGTGCATGTAACATCGATGTGTATAGAATGATCCATTCCATCATTGAAAATGTTTCGTTTTCTTATCAAAGTACACTAGAAAAGAAAATGGAAACATTACCCAATAGCCAACTATCAAGGTGAACAGTAAGTTATATTGACATTAAACGGGACATTGCTTACTTACATCACCGGCGGCATGGTAAGACACGGGGCAGGCAGACTGCTGCCAGCTGTTGTCTTAAAACCTAGGCCTATTGACGTGATCCTTGTTTTCTTATACTTGCAAAACTTGGAAGCGAACAAGGCAGAACAGGAGTTTAACTGACCACGAAAAAAGACATACTTTTGTACCAATTTACCAAGGCTGACCACAACATCCATCCCTATGCATCCATCTGGGCTGCGGCAGCCGAGGAGTGAACAATTATGTCGCAAACTAATGACATCAATATAGGACGTGATGGAAAATTTCTCCGATTTGAACTGGACTTTCGCCACTTTTTTAAAAAAGTATGTCCGAGAACTTTATAGCAGTCACCTTCCAAACAGTCCACAAATCTCAAACAAACTACTAAATATATCGCGGATGTTTAACAAGGCTCAAATTAAAATATTACAGCTTTACCAGGCTATTATTATTAAAATTAGGCTCGCTCGTAGCCTATTAAAGGCACGCTCGCTTATACCAATTAAAAAAACAAAACACTATCGCCAATAAATATTAAATATCCTACAGATGTGCGTGATAGGTCATGTTATCCAACTAAAATAGGGTAGCAGTTTAAACACACATTTTGAAACAGAAACAATAGCAAACACGAGCAAATGAACGGATTTAAGCTAGCCTACTGTAGCCTACCTGTGAAAACCATTGCAAGCTCGAGGAAGCCTATTTCAGGCTATCGCGCATGTGCGAATTATTGACAATTGCGTACATTACTGTACGCATTGGCGTGCACAGGTTTGCGTCCGGAATCATACGCATGGCGAGTGTGATCGGGTTGGGGAGGCATAACTTTGCAGACCTTCCTTAAATTGAGATGTAGAGGCACAAAATATCAGTGAATAAAGAAAATGTGAGCAGGTCCAGTGGGAAGGTTTTCCAAAATTGGCTCATTTCATGTGGTATGACCAAATAGTCTTATTGGAATGACCCAAATACTCGTTGGATTTCTTGTAGATATATGTTGGAAACAATTATTGACACATTAATTAACATTTCACTTGCATTTATTGATTGTTGGTTACATTAACCTGCAGAAACAATTACATTTTGTGTATAACATTCACTTGATTGCCATTCAAAACAGAGATAAGAAGAAAAAAGCTTACTACCGGCATATAGAGAAAATAAGGTGTAATAATAAAAGCTGAAGAAGAACAAGGGTGAAAGACAATGGTATCCCTTGCGTTGGCTTTACCTCTGGCCTGCAGATTCATCTATTCATCCCAAGGCTTGGTTGTGGCTACTTTAGAACCTTGCTGGTTAATAACCTTAAGGCAGGCCGAGGATCTTATTTTGTGTTCGTCATAAACGTACTCATAAACATCAAATTCTGCAAACTGATAAACTTTTTGGACAATATTCTGTATATACACCCAAGCCGAATATGAAGACCCTGTATTCAAATAATAACCTATATACCAATTTAAAAAATTCACCTTCCAGTCGTATGACTTTTTGACATAGAATCGTACACCGGCTGTTCTGTTTCTTGCGAAAAGCTGCACACTGGCATAAGAGTTTAAAATCAATGGATTCTTGCCGTTGGCATCATCAAGCTCTGGGCCTCTCCAGAGAGTTTTATTTGGCTTCAGTAGGAGCCTCACCTGAAGCCCCGCGTCCAGACTTATTTCAGTGGGGAAAGAGCCCGAGGTGAGGCCGTCGACAGCTTTTTCGGCAAGGGCGTCTGAGCTGTGGTCGTTTTCAAACAGTGCCACCACCAAGCCCTCCTCTTCAACTCTGGTGTGTGGTATGTTAGCCCAGTTCAGTACAGCGTGGCCATCATCTGTGGTGCCCACCTTCAGGCTCGTCGGGGCCCAGTCACAAACTTCGCCATACTTATTGCCCGGTATGCAGTGCAGGCTGTTTGTGCACCCCCTGACTCCTTGGGTGTAGTCAGAGCAGTGGGAGCTGCTGAGACAAAGCTCTCGGTAGGAGACATCGTAATCGGCAAGGGTGAGGAACCACGCGAGGTTCGGGTCTTCAAACATACTGTGAGCTTGCTCTTCCTTCAACTTCAGAGATGGACAGAGAATGGCTGCTTTGTGCTGCATGATATCTGTGATCTCCCTCAGAAGTTGCATTGTGACCTCATAGGTATGGGTGTGACTCAAACGGAGACCTGTGGCGGTGGTCTGCGTGATGTAGACCTCTTTTATATGGAAACCACTAGAGAGAGCTTTCAGCCGGAATATGATTCGGTCTTGGTTCTTGTTGGTGTTGTCTTGGGTGGTGCTGTACTGACTATCTTTCAAATTACAGTAAGCATTGTAGTAATCTTGGTTAACATAAGTGGGAAATTTAGCTGCCGCATTTTTGAGATTCCCAATGATATAGTATGACTCATCTTTAGTGTAATGTGATATCATTGGGAAAAGCCCCTCTCTGTTGCCATACATTGTGCATCCATAGTCGCCCATACTGGGATTCAAATCTTTAGGCACAATGGCATCTTCACTGGTAAAATCTGTATGTGCAGTGAACCAGTAGAGTAACATGAGACCATTGTGGGGGAACTTCTGAAATGAGCTGCTCGTCAGATCTAACATGTGATTAAGTCTTCTGATGGTTGAGACTGGTCCCATACAGAGACTTAGCACGGTGAGGGCGAGCACTGCTGTCAGCCTCACCATCCTAGGAAAGAAAAGATGGAAAGTTGTGTTTGGTGAATATGTATTGTTTCATTTGATCTAATAAAAGAAATAGAAATATACTGTGGGCCTACCTGTTGGCATGTACTCCTTGTTATTTTCGGATCTTCTCCGAAACTCCTGGGTCTTCAAAATGGTAAATTTTTCTGGAATAAAAAAATAAATAATATTTCATAAGACCAAATCCTTTAATCAAAATAATTTAAAACATTCTCAATGTATTTATAAGAAAAAGTAAATATATCAAGACTGCATTATTGTAGAATTTGTTTGTTAAACATCACTTAGGACCTTCAACAACATATATTTGTTTGTCTTTTTGTTAGCTTTTAGTTATAAAGAGAAAAATCTTACCCAGATACCTAGTGCTCAGTATGCTGAAGAAATAGGCTCTGAGATGGTTGGTGCGCTGATGCACTTAAGTAGCCAGCATCAGAGGGGACGTCCACTCAACTTCTCCCCTCCCCTTGACAACGTCACATCAATTCAGTTACAGTTTTTTTCTCATTGCAGAGAAAATACCTTCTGTACGGAGCCCCTAAGGGGACATGAGCAAAAAAAAATTGAAAGTTTAGTTTCATGTGCTCACGCGAAACTTTCATGTGCTCACCTGAAACTTTCATGTGTGCACGTGAAACTTTCGCGTGCGTACATGAAAGTTTCACGTGAGCACATGAAAGTTTCATGTGAGCACATGAAACTAAACTTTAGATTTTATTTTGCTCATATCCCCTTAGGGGCTCCGTACTTCTCTCTATGTCTGGCCTGATAATTTCATCCACATCACAGGCGATGTTGTCTTACAGCACCATGGGATCTCTTAGGCCTCGTCCTTCACCTCCTCTTGTCTTTCTTCTTCTCCTCTTCACCCAGAGGGACCTGCTCAGTGACGGACTGGGATTAAAAAGCGGCCCTGGCATTTTCACTAACCTGCGGCCCACACAGGGCCCGCAACACACAGATATAACTTCACATGCACGGAAATAACACGCACGTTTGTAGCCCCATTGGTGATGAACTCTAACTTTAATATACATAGACTGAACCAAGACTGAACCAAGAACATGCACAACTCCAAAAAAAATGAATGCAATATGAAATATGAAAATGAAAAAAGAATAGCCTAGAATAGATCATCAGAGCAGCCGCTCCACAAACGTGTCTTAATTAACGTCATGCAGTTCACAAGGTGCGAAGGAGCTTGCTCTTCTCCGCAACACTGTCCATCACGTCATCAGCATCCAAGTTCATTATGACCTGTTTCTCTGTCACCATCAGCATAAAGGCCTCCAAATTATCCTGTGACAATCGTGTCCTTAGGTGATTCTTGATGAATTTAAGTGGAAAAACTCTGTTTGCATGCCACTTGAGTACATGACAGTGTTTTATATGCTAACCTATTGTTGTAGGCACAGGTAAAGAGGTTTAACTGCTGGAGAAGGAAATAGCAACAGATTGCACAATTCTTGCAGGTAGCACATTTCTTGCTCACCAGGTTTATTTCTGTATCTTCCTCTATCTCCGCGGCATCATCAAAGTCCGGTCACTGACTGTGTACTCGTTTAGAGGAAACTTTTTCAGGCTGTCCCAGTGCGTAGCGAGGTGTGTCAATTCCGACTGTAGATTTTTGACCGTAGCATCTTCACTAAATTTAAGCAGACATTCACTTATGTTTCGAAGTGCATTTGGGGGCAGTTTATTAGCTTTTATAAGGGGAAAATTCTGAGGATCAAGGCATGCTAGATTGGCATACAATTCCCCGTGCTGAAGGAAGTAGATGCATTCGAAATTCCCAGAAGTCATTGCTTCATATAACTTTTGTAAACCAATAATAAAATAAAAGATACAGGCATATTTATTGTATTTCAATTTCAAACAATGCACTTTTTAAACATTTGATTAAATAAGGCTACAAAAGAATGTAGACTGATGTAAATATTGAGGGTCACCATGACTGTAGTATAGAGACTCATATCTGGTATAAATACTGATAAGTTTCCCATTGCATCAGGAGGAAGAGGGAGTTAGATTTAAATGGCTGATTTGAAGCTATTTAACACTATTGATACTTGATAATGGGCCGAGAGATAATGTGGAACCGGCCTTACGATGAAGGGGCCGCGCAAACCCGACAAGCATGCCGGCCCACGAGAGGCTGCGGCCCTTCTGGCATCTGCCCAAATGCCAGACCGTCCAGTCCGTCACTGGACATGCTGACTTTCTCAAAGTAAATTGTAACACTAAAACAAGGGGCTACATTAAGATTCTGGAAGAACAGATCAGGCAGTCTGCCGAGAGAACTGCCCTAATAGGCAGCATTCGACCATTAAACCACACAATGATCCAAAACATACAGCCAAACAAGGTCTGGACTTTCTGGTTAACAGAGAACAATATCAACATTTTAGAGTGGCCCAGCCAGAGTCCAGACCTCAATCCGTCAAAAAAGTGAGCACAAGGCCACAGGAGTGATGGCAAAGAATCATTCCTGCCTCAAAACCCGAATTGCTGCTAAAAAGGTAAAGATAGGCTTGGTAGGTATTATAAGAACCATTTTGATAGCTTTGCATGCAAATAAAGATAAATAAAGTTTCCATTGATTAGTTAAAAAGGGTATGAAAGGCCATTTTTCATAAAGTGTGATGAAAATGCTTCTTTTTTGATTCTATGTTTCTACCACATTGTCAGAACAAACATATTGATCGAAAGAAAAACAACATTAAATCAATATTTGCCAGGGGTATGGATAATTTTGTTCCTAACAGTATCCACTGTCTTGCAATCAACCCCCTCCACACACAATAATGTGTAACTTTGTAGTTTTGAAATAGAAAATAGTGCTACCTTGCACACACATTGTACCTTAAATACTTAGAGTAATCTGTCATATTGACAATAAGACAAAACAGTCTGACTATCTTGACATAATCAATGGCATCATGACTTGTCATTTTAATTACACTGACTGTTTCATTGGTATTTGCTTTTGAGACATAAAGTAAACATTTTGAGCAAGATACTCCTTTTGCAGGTTATCCACTATGCGATGCAGTTTGCACTAATTGTTTTGAGAAATTGAGAAACCGTTGTGCAAATGTGCATTATGATTCAAGAAATACACCAAACCGACTGAGAAATACAATGAAAAGCCAAACACACAATTATAAATATGCACTTGGACTTATGGCACTTATTGTATTGGATAAGGTGTGCCTATAACTTTGTGTTTTTTATCTGCAGTCACTCAAAATATTACTTTTGAATAATCTTGTGAAAGACAAGAGCAAGAGTTATATGTTTCATGTTTAAAATGAACATGAGGTTAAGATTTTTTATCAACTTCATGGAAGTTCAAGGTATTCCATACGTTGTCCTACAGTTAATTATATGTTATCTGACTCCAAATGTGAAAGAAAGGCAGAATTGTTTTTTAGTTTTTTTTTTAGATGTGTCACGACTGAGTGGCTTAGATTTGGTTACATTGCCATTTAAAAAACAAACAGTGCATTTGTAACTTTTATTGGCAGAAGGGACTATTGGCCAACGGGCATCTTCACATTATAAAATCTGGTCCTCATAAAAAAGTTTGGACACCCCTGTTTTATATTACCCGTATAATTGTACTTGCCTCTTTACTCCTCATTTCTAAAACCTACTGGAGAATTGTTTTCAGCATGACAATGGAAAGTATATGATGATCACCAACCACATACATACCTCTTCTACAAGCAATGGAAGAGGCATGCAGTGACATTGTGGGGTCAGGGTGACACTTTCCCTATTTCTTAGTCTGTGAGGATATAATTGTTTGATGTAGATCAGTGGTTCTCAAACTTTTCACAATGAGTACCACCCACAAAAACAATTGGCTCTCCAAGTACCACCATTATGACCAGCATTAAAATACAGGTGCGTATAGGCCAATTCAACTACATATTTTACATTGTACATACTGTTTTGCGTTGTCAAGTCTTTATGAAAAGACACCTTGGAGACTCCCTGAGTACCACTAGTTAGAGTTCGCATACCACCAGTGGTACCCGTACCACAGTTTGAGAACCACTGATATAGATGAAGTTACTTCAGTATATATGGCCAGATCCCAATTTAAGGCGAACCTATAGACCTGCCACTCTATATCCCTTACAATTACAGTTTTTTACAACTGCTACACACATTTTCAAAGCTCTGTGTCTTACTGTATTTTCAACAACAGCAAGCATTTGCCTCACATTGTAAACACCTTTGTCATAATGACATTTCTTTGAGACATCATGTTGCTCAAAACCTTTTTAAGCTTTTCTGTATTTCATGGGCGATAATAATTCCAAACAAGAGTGAAAGTCATCTGCAGAGAGAAATATACACAGTAACCATGTTAGCAATATTGAAACCAAATATTCCAAATATTTTGCTGTCGTGACAGTATATTACAGCACACACACACAAAAAAACACACTTTTGAGAGAGGAATTCATGTATTTTTTGTGTTGTTACAAGAACAACATTTTGAAAAAGGATTGTTAGGTGTTGACTTCAGATTTTCATTTTGTCATAGATGTGAGTTGTTTAACTAAGTGCTATGTCTTATTTGGCTTGCATGTAGTTTTGACACATTGAGCCAAATTGTGCACACATTGAGCAAAAAGTGTACACTGTAAAAATTAGAACTTGCATTTTTTCAGCCAGAATATGTAAAGGAGTACACAGAACTGGAAAGACCAGAAAAATATACTAAACTCATATAATGAATTTATCTTATCAAGTTTTGTGACTTCATCTCACATACTTTTGTAACTCAGTTGACTCAACTTCAATATTTAATTGCCTGTGTCTGTAAAGTCACCTGAAAAAAAAATCATCATGTTGGCACATGCGTACTTTGAATCACTACGGCGATTCCCCCACTGATCTATAAAGAATAAGGATTCCCCACTGAGCCAGAAGGAGCTCAAGTCAAAGCCAAGAAGAACTACTCCATGCGGTGGATTGCGTGCGCGGGGAAGATCTCCAGAAAGTTTGTGATTTCTCTCTACAGCGACCAGGAACATCGCAGTAAAGCTTAGGTAAAGTACAAAATCAATCTACACAGTCTTTTTATCGCCTTAAACTCAAGTCTTGTATAGTTTGTTGAACATTGCAATGGCTAGCTAGCGTTAGTCTACTCAGCTGGCGAGCTAATGTTAATGGAAGCTAACATAAACCGACATCTTTGGTGAGACTTTGGCCAATGATATTGACTATAAAGTTATGCGTACACCTCTGAACAACGAAAGTTTCCCTTGCTTCACGTAATTCAGCTTATTATTGTCCAGTTGTGTCCATAGCCAAATTGCTGGGGAACAGTTTGTGTTGTAGCTGAAAATGTGAAATGCCATAGCTTGTCATGCAAAGTTGCTTCTTTACAATCTAAATAAGACTACTATTTATAAACGTTGGACCAGTCCTTTTAGGGTATCACTTTTCTGTTTTCAATGACTTCATTTAATGTTAGCCAAACTTTGCTTAATAACAATACAAAGTGATATGTAAATGTTTCTCCTGTAAAGGGGTTTTCACATTGCCAGCAGTATGCCCCTTTGCTTTCCGTTCTGCTCAATGCTGGCAAGTTTCACTGCTGCTTTGCTACTTTTGCTCAGAGCAAAAACACTTTACGCCACGAATTTAAATTTAAATTTAACATTAGCCTTAGCATTATATCAGGGGAGCAGGAAAATAGACACAACCTTTTCACAACAATAGTTTGATCCTATGACATGAAGTTATTTCCATGATTGCCAGCTTTAGCTTGCCTCAACCCATGTAATGTGTTGCATGCACTTTAAGGACTACAGATTAATTCTGAATTATGAAAATTTGGGAATTAAATAATCTTTGTATCTCTGTCTGTGTGCCCAGGTGATGGCGATTGCAGAACACCATAAAAGAATAGCCTTGGAAGGATTGCCCCTCTACCTCAGGGAGGACCCAAAAAGTCTTTTCAAGAAATGTCTGGTAATAATCAATCTTATTCTTTGTGCATGTTGTCTTATCTCACCACCTGTGTTTCTTCCTCTACTTCTTTGGCCCCTCTCTTTTATCTTGCCTCTCCTCCTTTTTCCTATCTCCAATCTCCTTGTGTCCTTTTACCAACTTGTCCCTGTCTTCTGTCCGTCTCTTTGGCATCCCTTTTGCCGTCTTCCTCGTCCTATGATATTGAATGACACTTTGTATTGTAATGTGTTTTTATTTATTATAAAACAGTTGGATACACACTATATCATAGTACACAAGCCAAGTAGTGTATTTATGATGACTTTCTAAAGTATTTTGATTGTGTTAACAAATTGATTAATCTATACAGCTTTTTTTGTTTTAATTATGTTTGACTCAATCAGTGGTGTCTTCTGTGTTTGCACACTCTCAGGATACAGATGCTGAGGAAGACTACACCAAAGGTGTGAAAATTGGGATCCTCACAGTGATAGAAGATGACGTTGCAGCAGTCAAGTCTCTTCCTACGGTAATCAACACAGCCATCATTTTGGAAGAGACTGTTTTTCTCCAGGATATTAAGGATGTACCATCTGCATTTGCGTATTTGATGGGCCTTGTTTATGCAATCAATATGCAATACCCCAAAAGGTTTTTCTCAACCTAGGAGCTACCAGCTGTTCTGCGAGAACCCTGTCTTTCAGAAATAAAATGCAGGGACATCTGCGATAGTTTGATTGATGTAATGGCACATTATTGGAAGTTTTACTGATTGTTAGGACTGTGAGACCTTTTAAGTTTAATTTTATGCATTTGGTAACACTTTACTTGACGGGTGAGTACATAACATATTCATAGTAGCTGTAGTGACCGTTTCAGAAGACATGACAACATTCATACCCAACCCTTCAAAAATGTGGCAGTCAAGAATGGCGATATTTATTGCCATTTATGCTTGTCATCTGATCATATCATATCTAAATATTTTTATGAATAGCTTATATTATTACTATACAGGTTGTGAAGTATTCATAATCACTTATCCGAGTTTAAGACTGAGAGGTAAACTACATATAGCTGACCAGTATTTGTTGACCCTGATTTGTTGACACCTTGAGGTAATTATAATATTTTGCCGCTTTGCCCACACTCAAGGGAAAATGTCCAAAGTTCACGGGTCATCTCTATGTAGTTTACTTCCCAGTGTTAAACTTAGATGTGAATGAATGTTGAGTCATGTTTTATGAATAAATTATAAATACTTAGTTTGATAATTTCACAGCTGCTATGAATGTGATATGTACTTACCCATCATGTAAAATGTTACCATGCATTTTTATAAAATTTTTGTTGCTTTGCGACTAAAGGTACAACAATGTGCATTTTATTATTCAATTTTGAAAACGATGGCATTTTCTTTTCAAAGCCATTTATCCCATGTTTTATCCTCATTACACAGAGTTCCCTCATTACAGTTCGTATTATGAGGCCCATAGCACTCAGGATCTTAACACTACAGCACCTATTGTGTATTAAGTGATTTTTTTATTTTTTATTATTATTTTATTATTATGATTGTATGCAGCTCAAAGATCACTGAATATAGTTGAAACCCCATTGTTTCAAAACATTTCTGATATATTCTTTTATTGTGTGCAGATGAAAGTTCACTGATTAGAGGTGAAAACCTGTAGTTTCAAAACATTTTTGAAAAATATCTGTGTATTCTATGCTGCATAAGGCTGTGTAAAAGATCATTTTGAGGCTACTTGTGTGTGCAGTGCTTCTACACTGATTTCTGCAATAAATCACTTGCATTCATTGTTGCTCTGGGTTTTCCTTACTTTTTATCTTAAGTTGTACCAACTAGTAACTTAAACTTGTGTTTTGAAGTCCTCCCAATAGTTGGTAGAAAAAGCTTTTTATAGTTGAAAGATTTTTTTATTTCAAATTGATTATGTAAGTTCTGCCCTCTCTTCGAGTATACTCAAAAAAACATTTACAATAAGTTGCCTTATTTCTAGTTGTGTTTACTCAAAAAAGCCCTTGTAATAGGTTGCATTACTTTTTTGAGTAAACTAGGCAGATATTTTTTTTACAGTGTACAAGCAATCGGCAAAACTATAATACTCTAACAATATCTCTGAAAAATAATAAACCTATCAATATCCAAAATGTGTAATTGATGCAAACAGAATCACACCAGTGTTTAATGTGTTAAAGATGTGCGATGCTGTGCTATTAGGGTGTGGGGTTGTTTTAATTGTGTGAAATGTTTTGGTAAAATGGGCCCTATTTTCAAAATTGTTTTTAAGCAATCGAAGAGTTTCCTCTTGCAGTGATCTTTGCTGATCATGTTTCCGTGCTGCACCCCACAGATAAGACATTGCAGATCTTTCACAATGCATGCACCCTTTCAGAATGTACAGAACATCTAGAGTTTAAACGGATTAGGAAATACTTTCCTGACCTTTGTTTATGCCTTATGGTACATGATTTGCCTAAGTGAATGGTACTGATAGGCCTAAGTGAAGCATATTTATTTAGAGAGTTAGACACTGACTAGGCTATTTGGCTGATGAAGAATTGAGACAGGCCGGCGGTCATTGGATGGACAGCTTGGTCTGCTCATGGCTATGTTTCTGTCCATAGACCTTCGTCAGGTCCACAAGAGGTGTGCCAAAGTCCCTTTTTATTTTTAATTAAGGCGAACAATAAAAAGCTGATCATTGTTTTTAAAACATATTGTGTGTAAGAACTGCTGTATGAGTATGATAAATTAATTATCTGTAATTTATACTTAAGAAGTTTGTCGATCATGTGGAATTTGATCGATAACGTTCATTAATGACTCATTGTGATGAATAGCCTATAAATTCTCTGTATTCTGATTGGATTACATTAGAATATCAAGACGAAAGTGTATATTTCAGTTGAATAACCTATACATGGCATCTGTATGTGCTCCCTACTGTACAGTTGCTATATACAGTAAAAGTTAAACTAAAACTTCAGTGACCGGTGTTTCTTCCATTGATATTTTTTATATATGTAGGCCTTATACAGGCTATAATTTATAATATATGACAATGAATGATAATTAATGGTTAAATATCATGATGATTGACTAAGGAACTTTCTTCAAACGCCCTCCTTAGTATGAGTACTATTAACCTCCATGAACTCCACATCCCTTTTTCCCAATCCTGACTTCCAATACCATACACAGGGGCGCAACTACCCATTTTTGAGGGGTATGCAACAACAATATTGGCGCCCCCCCCCCCCCCCAAAAAAAAGAAAAAACACAAACTAAAGCAAAACAAAAGACCAATAATTTACACTATACACTATTACTGTGTATTAGTGTCTATTGAATATGTTTTTAAAGAAATGCTGCCAATTTGATGTTTAACTTGATGTTATACTTGATAAGTATTGATAAACGGTGCATTGCCACTTTAAGAGAGTCTAAACTGTTCTCATAACGTCCTTTTGCCAGCTAATTAGGGGTTTGCACAGACGTCATGTTCTGGCCGTTAACTATGGTAACCCAGCACGCGCGGCCATATTGGCGGTACTCAGTGAATGAAGTACAATGGAGTATTATGCACTTTGGATATCTTACGTGATTGTAGCCGTGTCTAAACAACAGAAAAGCTCATCAAAATGCGTGTAAGATGCAAAGGCATATAGGGCAGGACTTGGACCACAAGAAAAGGCGCGATATTTCGAGAAATTACGGTTTATTGGCAGCGCAGATCCATATGAGTTGGGTGAGGGAGACGAAGTACCAAGTTCAACCACAAGCGCCCCCCTTCCTCTGATAACTTCTGTCATTATTCTCCTTTCTCCCTGGTTTTTTAATAACTTGTGGAAGTCGATACCTATACCAGATGTTTTTAGGGTGACCAGATGAGATTGGCTGAAATTCGGGACGCTTTTTTTGTTTTTCGCGGGGGGGGGGCGGGGGGGGGGCGGTGGTAGGCTTACAGCGAATTTTCAAACCTGTACCAAAACACATTTTTATTCAAATGGAAAAAAAAAAAAACAATGACTGCGTAACAGTGCAAATCAGACCTTTCAGAATAAGGATAATAGCCTAACGCTAATAACAAGTCTTGCCAAAATTATGGGTCATTAAGTAAGAATACAAAATAATTGTTAGATTAAGTAGATTATGTTAAAATGACATTAGATCATTAGAATTAGAATGGACATTAGGCCGAACTTCCGACGTATTTTTTTGCACACACGCTGGCTCTGCCTGCTGCGCTGCCTGCACAATGCCCTCGGCTTCGCGAAATCAGTGCATATTCGCGCCTAATTATAGAACGTCAAAAAGAAACAAAGTAGCCGGGCTGCATCCAGACACTTGGCTGCCGTCGGGGGCTGCATGCAGTCGACTCAGACTCTCTACTGACAGTTTTTAATGTTTATCAGAAAATAACTACTCAGTATTCTGATTGAGTATAATTTTCGGGACAATTAGGGCAGGATTCGGGATTCGGGAAAACTGCTTGGATATCGGGACTGTCCCGAATTTTTCGGGACGTCTGGTCACCCTAGATGTTTTTCTCAGTCTGACCTATTGGTACGACCTAAAACACGGCAATAATTAACCATTTTCCTTGACGATCTTTTGGATTTACTTCAGTGCCTAATGCTTTCTAATGAGGCGAGTATCTCCAATATGGCGACGTCCAGATCTGATGACACGCCGTGCAAACCCCTAATGCTCACAATGGATAAGGCTGATAGCCTTGTTTGTTTGCACCACATTGACAACACAATATTGAGTTATTACAAGAAACCTTCATTTTTAGGATATGGAAAAATGTAATGAGTTACTGCTAGCATGACATTTCTGTTTGCAGTTGGCCATTAAAAGTGCAGTATGGTAGCCACCTAGCTATCTGAATGGAATAGGCTATGTTTCAATCGGCATTATGCTTAACAAACGCTAGTTAGTCTGTTAACATTCATATTTGCAAGCCTCCAAGTACAGACGTCATCACTTTAAATCCTACCTGTTGCCTTTCATCGTCCACTTATTTAACTGCTGTTGAATCCCTTGACATGCCATCTCCTTTTCCCTCTTTCTTTTTCTATTTTTAGTCGTCAACAGCTTTTTTTTTGCTGTATCCATCTTTTTTCCATAGACGGCAACTCACTACTCGTAGGCCTATCTGCTCGCCCAGCACTCACGGCGCCCCCACTCCCTCTTCTATGTCAAAATTCTATAATGGAATCTTATGAGATAGGGCGCCTACTCTAGCCTGTTAGTCCTCTAAAATGTTATTGAACATTGAGAAAAAGTTTAAATGATTTAGAAACGGACAGCAGTAGCTACATATAGAAAATACCAAATATATATATATATATTTTTTTTTTTACCATCGCTTTGGCGCCCCCATGGAGCTGCGCCCCTATGCGCCGCATATAGCGCATACCCACTTTTTGCGCCACTGACCATACAACATCATGCATCCCTCTTCTTCACTATTCCAGCTGTGTCTGTGCGGGCTAACTAATCACAACTGAGAGGAGAGGATGGAATTAGAGGAAGAGTTACAGTAATACTGTAACACTACCTACATTAATGGAAGTGCAATGCTACAACAAAGGCAACAATTTTGGAATATTACGTCAATCATGCCATTTCCAACAATGCGGTTGGTTACTTACATTACAGGAAGGGGCGGGATATGTGTCGACAACGGCCATATTGGCATTTTTAACTAACCACATACATTTCTATGGATGATTCTTTGAGTGCTGTGTCTCTTCATTTTAAAGTCTCTGCTTGTATGGGCAGAACAACAAGCTGGAGCTCCCCATCCACAGTCTGAATTAAGAGTACAGGGTGACATGTACTATAGGGAGGCGCTGAAATACCATAGTACATAGGGCTCTGGTGGCTGCAGTGTCTCGTGCTAGTGCTGGACAGGGATGCAGCTCTACACCTCACTACAATAGAGCCCAGGGGAAGGACAGCTGGTTAGAAGAGAAGCGAGCCAGCAGGATGATTGGAATGAGGCCGCAGGGAGTCTGGACGAGATGCGAGCAAGCAGTGGAGTGCAAACGTCTCTTGGGCCGAGCTTTGGAAAGCTGAGCTCCAATGGCTAAAACTCCTAATCCAGGCAGTCTACAGTATGGCGTCCTACCAAGCCCATCTATTTTATTCTACTGGGTGAAGGCAGAGTCAACATCTTGGTCTTACTGTGCCTGAAAAGAGACCCTTGAGCACATCTTCAGTAGCTGTCCGAGAGCCTTGGGCAAAAAGACTCCTCTTTGCAAAGTCATCTTTGCAATATCATGTTTCCGTGCTGTACCTCACAGATAAGACATGTATTGCAGGCTTTTCACAACAAATGCACACTTTCAAAAGGTCAACATCAAGAATTTGGAAATAGAATAGAATCGAACCACAATGCACCTCTCACAATCCTGGATCCGTCTTCGCGCACTGCATGTGCCAAAAATGTTTCAACACACCTGACTCATGTTCATGAAAATTGTGCCTATCCATCATTGTATTTAAGCAAAATTAAATGTGACATTCCCAAATTTCTTAAACTATAGGTTAATGTAGGTTCCCTCTTACTCTACATGTGGCCTCACTTTACCTTTCCAGAAGTTAGTTTGTTTCAGTCTGTCTCTGATATTTATCTACATGTAAATGAAGATAATGAAGATACAAATATATTGGATAGAAGTTAAAGCGATGGTTCGGAGTAATTTCACCCTAGGGTCCTTTGCACCATGACCCCGAGCCAAACACCCTCCCAGAACCTGTTTTCCCTTGGTCGAACCCTGGTCGAGTATCGCTGTCAGAAACGAATGAGTTTCTGCAGTCGTAATGGTACCAACTTTAATCTCGTAAATTACCCCACTAATAATGCCCTGAATGGTACGAAACTTCTAAGGTAGTACAACTATGTTCTTTACTCATAAAACGAGGCATTGAAAAGTTTGTAAATACACCAGGAGTTTATTTAAATAACACTTGCCTGATGGATGCTACTATCTGCTACTATACTGCTGCGTTGACGTTACTTCCGTGATTTGGGAAAAGCCCGTAAAAGTCCTGGCAGCGATTACATCAACGTTTTTTGGTATATCAAGTTTTTAATATTTACAACTTAGTGTTAACTAATAATTGTTGCAAACTGGTACTACGAACAAAATATTAGTGCATTCCTGGATCTACATCCTTATGCATGCTTCCTGCTGTGGTGAATAATTACTTAATATTAACTTAGACTGGCAAACTTCAGGAACACTCAGGAATCAGGTTTATTCTGTTACAAGCAGAGAGGGTAAAAAATGGTCTATGGTCTGTGTAGGCCATGGCACAGAGGCCACTGTTGGATCAACCTCTCCCTCTCTTCCTCAGTTCTCCATCCTTCTCGTTTGTCTTACAATGCAAGTAGTCACTTTTGTATGGGTTAAACAAAGGAAGAATTGGCGGCAAAACATGCCCACATGGTTGGTTCTCCAGTTGGCATCAGACACACCTACACACACACCTACTTCACACCTATCTGAAGAACATGAGGAGAGATATCTTATATACCAGAAATATCACTTATAGAATGTTCCAAACATTCTCACAATCAAATCATTACAATCCTTGTACTGAGACTATTACAATGATACCGAATATATTTACATTTCAGGACACATGGATTCAGTATAGCAAGGTAACATCCTTTGTCTTGTGGATCTGATAACCCTTGGAACCAGTACATTAGCATTTCATTGGGGGAGGGGAGGGTGTCTTTATTTTAATGCCAAGAGGGGCCACATTCCACTTGATGCACGATGCACAATAAAAAACTTGCTTTCTGCATTTTTGTTTGGGTAAGGCTATTTGCACCCCTGGTACAATTAGCAGTGTATGCTATTCGTACCCTGGTGCAATAAGAAGTGAAATCTATTTGTACCCCGGTGCACACAGCAATGTGTCCTATTAGTACCCCGTCTGGTACAAATATCAATGTATGCTATTCGTACCCCGGTGCACACAGCAATGTGTTCTATTAGTACCCCGTCTGGTACAAATATCAATGTATGCTATTCGTACCCCGGTGCACACAGCAATGTGTTCTATTACAGTTTTTTTCAATCGCTAACAAGCGCGTACCCATACTTCAGATACTTTTTCTAAACTTTTAACACAGACTCACACCTACAAAACACAATTGGCCAAATGGATAATTTCCTTCTCAAAAACACATTTTGTTAAATATATACTAACTCTTCATTTCAAAACAGAACACATATTTCTCTGCACACACTAACTTTACCAAAACCCTGGAAATCTGACTCAAAATGAAATGATTTTGTCAAAGAATAAGACAAGGTACAAGGTACAAGGTACTTCACAAGGTACATGAAGTCAATCAAAGTACACCAGGTTTCAAAATACTGGCTATTGTTGACATTACAAAAACTGCATAGACTTTTATGTCTCAGTTTTACAGGTATTTGCATGCAAAACATTCTCTATCCACAGTTTTTACACTAAATTTCTTGGTTGGGAACTGTATATGTCCACATGTAATGTTCACATTCAAAAGCATTCCAGTAAAAAGCAAATCAGGTTTTTTCCCTTTACTGTTTACTACAGGAGGCACAGTAGAAATACTGTTTACAGTATGATAGAACATAACAAGTTTTACAGTATTGCTTACAGTGAACAAAATATCCATGAAACACACAAGAGTATTCTGAACAAAAAACAACAGCAAAAAGACCAGATAAAAAGTGAAAAAGGGGGGGGGGGACTAAAAAACACAAAATTACTGTATCTAATCTCTGCGATCTTCAGGGTTAGGCCACATGTTTTCATCAACATCGCATCTGATATTATCCAAGGCGATGCACCTGGGATAAAACCATTTGGTAGCAGAGGCAGAGCAGAAGCAGAGGTTTTTATAATGTATCTAAGGTTTGGAATATTGTGTTTGCTATTGTGGGATGTTGTGTGTTAACATTCGCAAATACTACAAAAACAATCCATAGTTTTGTTGGGAGGTACAGCTTGTCTGTTAAGAAAATGTAAGTATTGTGGAAATGCTATACCCTGGTGTTTATAGTACTGTATGGTATTTACACCCTGGTGCATGAACTAGCTAATTGTTGCAATCAAAACTTCGGTTTGAGAACCGATTTCTTGTTCAAATTGCTCCCTTCTCTCCAGAGACGTTGGTACACATGCACACTCACTCTGCCAAAATGCATCACATGGGAAGTGAAACCCGGTCTCCCACATGCTAACCCTTGTCTGTGACCACTGCACTGTCTTCTTCCAGAAGCAAATGGTGTTTGCAGGTAAACTTATAGTTTATAGGCCTGAACGTCATATTCACGAAATTTCTGTTAATTAACAAACTGACAGTTGTATGTGTTCACTGAACCAAGATTATGAAAATAAAACACAACTTTTCAATCTAAAACTTAATTTGAACAGATATTAGTGCCGAAACCTTTCAGAATTCTTCACTTTCTGCTGACTAAAAAACGAATGTCCGCCATGTTTTTTGTGCACGTGAGCAACGTCTTTTTGTTGTTATGTCACAGGGTGTGAATAGCTCAGCTGTGTGGCCAAGGCTATTCGTACCAGGGGTGTAAATAGACACTCTTTTTGTTTTGCTTTTCCCTCCATTATACCGAACTCGTACTGAACCGTGATGTCTGAACTGAGGTATGAACCATGACTTCAGTGTACCGTTCCACCTCTAGGGCTCTATTTTAATGGTCTAAAACGGAAGTGTCTTTGCGCAAAACGCAAGTCACTTTGTGGGCGGATCTTGGGTGCTGATGCTATTTTACCGGCGGGATAATTGACTGTTGCGCCCGACGCAAATCTAAAATGGGGTGGTCTGAAGTAGCTACATTAATTATGGGTGTGGTTTGGGCGTAACGTGCAATAAACCAATCAGAGAGTCATCTCACATTCCCTTTAACAACAGGCACGCACGCTTGTTCCATAGCTGATTGCTATTATGGTGGCGTATTTGCCAGGCGCAGCCAGGAGCGTTCCCAGCGCTATAATCACTGTTCAGTTGGGAACAGTTAGCTATTGATTTTTCCTCTTGACAAAATGTAATACAGAATTGTCACAAAGACATACTTTCCGATGTTTTGGGATCACTCTCACTGAATCACGAGGTTATGAATGCATGGTGATATTTTTGCAATGTACAATGTAATCTAACATTACCTCTCTATCAGGGGTGAAAGTAGTTTTTATTTCTTGGTGGTACTATGGAGTTATAATGTGCGCGCATAGCGCGCCGAAAATCTGACTTAGCCTAATTATTTATTATTTATTTATTTGTTTATTTACTGTATTATAGTCTTATCAAGCATTCACTAGGACTTCTTATCACTCTAGTATCACTCTTTAACCCACCTGTATCTGTTTTTGATTATGAATAAATTGCAAACACTTAATTTCAACATTTATTTATTTATTTAGCCTACTCTTCTCGCTCCCACTTCCAATCGTCTTTTTTTATATAGGCTACTGTATATCATGAAACACATTTCTTTGAGTCATGCCTTTTTATTTGGGAGACTGCAACATACTTCTGTCCGCTAAAACACGTTCATTATTGCTGCGCAAGATCTGGTTAAGCCTTACACGCGCTGTCTGACTTGTCTCTCCAGCGAAACACTGCACACATAAAACCAGAATAGGCTATTGAAACATCAACATATTTTTCTTTAGCCTGTATGTTTTTTTTTTATTTGGGAGACTTTCCAAAAAACGTCCGTCTGCTAAAACACTTTGGATACCAGTGCACGTTGGCGCAATTACTGTAGGCTACTGTACGCGCGCTATAGCTTGCTCGTTGTCTGTCCAGCTGCACGGGAGGTTTAGACACAATTCAGATACAGTTCAGAACGATGTAGTATATTAAATATATTTTGGGGGAAACGTGTTGCTTCTGGTAATTTGACGTTAGCAGTTGTGTTGTCATGCTGAAAGTGCAATATTTTTCAGAGACAGTATAGTTTTCTTTCCGGTGTTGCACCAAATTCTGTGACCTGTCGAATTTTGTGACTCTAGAGGGCGCTGTTTTATTGGAGTCTATGAATGTACTGAGCTGTACTGACACACTGATGAGGCAATTCTGTTATGTGTATAATTCTTGTAATAAACTTTGTACATTTTTGAAACATGGAACATTGTCTGGGTGTGGGTGTATTACTCTACAGGCCTGCCTGTGTATCTTCCTCTCTATACTATCTCTATAGAGTAGAGCTAAAGCCTACCCCACCACTCCAGCGAAGAGGTGGACCTCAGCAGGACAGGTCACATATGTTGATAAGCCTACTGTCAAATTATGTTACCCCACTATAACTCTGCAGAAATGGACTGATATTGTACATTGTCATTGACATCAGCAAACACTTTATTTACATTATTGACAAACTCCTTGTCATTGTCTGTTAATTTACTTTTTGGCACCTCAAACTGATATACAAACTTAAGGAGGCAGTTAGTGATCTCCACAGCATTTTTTTCTGCAGTTACAGTGACATAATTTGACAGTAGCCTATCAAAATATGTGACCTGTCCTGCTGAAGTCCATCTGTTCACAGGAGTGGTGAGGGGTAGGCTTTAGCTCTACTCTAGAATAATACACCCACACCCAGTCAATGTTCCATGTTTCAAAAATTTACAAAGTTTATTAGAAGAATTATACACATAACAGAATTGCCAGTTATGTGCCAGAATTGTCAGTGTGTCAGTACAACTCAGTACATTCATAGACTCCAATAAAACAGCGCCCTCTAGAGTCACAAAATTCGACAGGTCACAGAATTTGGTGCAACACCGGCTTACTTTCACCCCTGCTCTCTATAGACAATGCATATCTTCTGTCAGTTAATCTCTTCTCGCCCGTGCTGCCGCTGGGGCATTTGGGTTAAATGGCATCGGCATGCAATTCAACATCACGTCTCCTTAAGTCCTCTAATATTTCCTAATTTATGTCATCAACACATCCGTGATTCGTGAAAATGTATATGCTAGATTTATGCCTATTTTTTCACATCTTAATGGACACCACACTGATTTCCCTCGAGTGGTAATATTTTTCTTTGAAATTATGTATGGTTTACAGAATTGGGAACTACGTTGTATAGATGAGAGGAACGAAGTGTGCGTTGCGCAGCACAGGCGGCCAAGCAAGGGCTCCTTACCATCAGGCAACTCAAGAAACAGTTTCCAAGTTGACCTAACTTTCAACTCTGCACAGTATCCCATTAACTGCATGACAGTAGGCTATTTACAATATTTTCTGTAAAGTAGTTTGTAAGCACGTTATCATCAACTTAATACATGCACAACATTTGTTTGAGCAGGAGAGAGAATAACAATGAATGGATGCAGCAACTACAGAAATTGTAGCCATACTTGCTGCTTTCTTGTACTATCTATGGTTGCTGGTTAACAGCACATAAAAAGCTGATTTAAAGGAATTATCCGGAGTTAAATGCACTTTAGATCAATTTACGGATGATTGGGAGTACATACGTTGAGTTGACATCAAATTATGTCATCCGGATGTGTTTTGAGAAAGTTCAATCTTACCGTTTTTAGTCAAAACTTGTTAGCCTGGAAGTGACCCGGGCATGTAATTTCGCCACTACAAAACGCTATTTTTATACCTCTTCTACAGTTCCAAACAACATTACACTTACGTGGTAGTGAGTAGAGGGTCCCTAAAGCCAAACCGAAGTATCCCGAGGTCTTTATGTGGTCGGATAGAGAGTCCAGAATGAATTTCATCAAGCCAGTACCTTTCCGGAAATGTTGCTGCTGCAGCTGCCATCTTTAGGGGAAAGTCCGTAGGAGTCGATTGCCGAGTGTGGAGTAGCACGCTCTGGAAATTCACAATTTCGTCGCCGTTTAAAAAAATAATAATATATATAGTCCAGTATTGCTCTCCTTCTTTCCTCTTCCAATTCTTTTAATTCCTAGTCTGTATATTCAGGTTCGAATTGGTATGGCATTCACTAACTCAAGACTTCAAGGCCATCATGGATATCAGGGACGTGCACAGGGGGGTTGCTCAGGTTGCCCGGGCAACTGCCCATATGGCCTTCTCGACTCACGTTGCCCTTCCGAGGGGAAAATAAATAAATAAATAAATCGTACAATGGATGCAGAATTTCACGTAGGCCTAGATAAAAAAATCGCAAAGCCTCATTCACTTCCATTCAGGCACCGGAAGTGAAAGTCAGTAGGGTAGAGGAAGGGCTGTTTAAACTCTGTTTACGTGGCTGCAGCCCTGCACGCGACCGGCACCTGAGCTGAGCCTGCATGAGCGGCCTTAGAAAGAGATAGTAGCGAAACCACGTTGTCGGAAAAAGTGAGTTCGTGATGTATAACAAACGAACGATCATCAAGTTTTATGAAATGAATTCAAATCTTCGTATATCCAGGCTGAGTTTGCCACGTTTAGCCTAAATAATCAGACAGATAGCTCGCAGACAAGCAGCCCGCACCTATTCCAAGATCAAATTCAAGCACTTTTCAAGCACTTTCAAGGTCAATTTTCAAGCTTTTCCAGCACTTTACAGCGGTGGCAAATGACATAATACGAATATACTAACCCAAAATGATTTTTACTTTTTTATAATTTAGAGATGGTTTTAACTGACAAAATTGTATTTCTTAATAGCAGGAAAAGAAATTAAAGGAAAAGTTAAAACTGTGTCACCTGTCTGGAAGTAGACTTTGCTTGCTATCTAACTATCTAACTGGCTGAGTCAATATACCAAAAAAAAAAAAAAATCATAAATAAAATAAAATAAGAAAATAATCACTCAACAAATAACTATTCTTTGCTGAATATGTGAACTCAAACTAATGTTAAGGCTCGCTCTTTCATGACAGTCGAGACTGATTATGTCTCTTTCTTGCCTACAACTGTTATCATGAGCTATGTACCAACCAGTAGGCTAGCAATGCGGAGATGTGACGTTGGGTGACGTGAAGATGACGGAGTTGTCATATCATTGGATAAATTTTACTTCTTGCCAAATGGCACGATATGCACATATGCATGGTGTTTTAATGTCCTTTCCACTTGTAGGGCCTATAAGCATTAAACCACAAAACTGAGCTGAAGTTTGAGACATGACCAAGGCCGTAGGATTCAAATACAGAGGTCTGGGGTGTTGGTAGAAATGTTGCCCCCCACGCAAAATACTATGGGGGTCTGGGGTATGCCCCCAAGAAAGAAAGATGTGAAAAATAACCCCTTAAATGATGACTTGTGGTGAATATTGCGGAAACTAATAGATAAATTGACATAAATATAATGTATACGTTACAGCATAAATCACACTTGGAAATACAGCCTATGCAGCCTATTAAAGAGCAAAGTAGCCTATATATGCCTATGAAAGACTTAACTATAGAGGGCTGTAATGTAAAGGCTATCATGATCATTTATAACATGTTTTGTTTATAACTTAAACCAACACACTTTTCCCACAATGTTCTACTTTTTTAGATGCACCTGTATATTTCAAGAGCCTTTCTCCAATTGGTTTTGAGGATTTTTATACTGATCTCTGCTCCATCTTTAATTAAGAATGCCCTGCTTCTCCTCATCAGAGTAGTAAATGTTGCATTTATAAATTGCAGGGTCATAGGCTGCAGAGCTTGTACCTTCTGACACAGTGAGTGTCACATCTCTCACTCACTTGTGAGGGCCCTTTGCCTATTATTTCCCTCTCTTCTCCTCTTTCTCCTCATTTCCACCTTTCTGCCTGATTTCCCTTCTCCTGTCTCCTGTGTAAATAACTGACCAATAATCAATATCATGCTTAGATAATATCCATATACATATCTACTATTATCTACTATCTAGGCTACTATCTATATGCTACTATTGGTCCAGACTCTGATATCTAATTTTCAGTGCAGGTTAGCTATAGCTGCAACTCCACTGAATTTCAGCATAATATTTTGAGTAGGCCTTGAAGCCAGCCTTTGTTCAGGTCTGACGATTATTTATTTTGGACAATGGATTTGTGGGTAGGCCTATTTAAGTTTATTTGAGCTGCGTGAGACACTGTGTTGCGTTCGTTAGTTAGGACATAGCTCCCCGATAGTAGAGTCAACTCTACTTTTGTTTTGACATGTCAGAGGTGTCTAAGTGTTGCGTGACGGTGCGTTGATGCAAGGGTAATTGTCTTGTTGGCTATTTTAAGTTAATAAATAAAACGAAATTTGAAGAAAGGAAGGTGACCTCTATGGTAGATACGGCCATAGACATGACTGGTGCGGTTTTGCATTCACATACCATAAAGTTTCGTCTCCCTCTTCAACCTTTAATGGCGACCTAGCTAGCAATGCATCTGCATCACCCTGAATGATTTCTGCTCAGCAGTCCGAAATAGATGTTTTCTAACCAACGCTCATTAAAACGGCAACCTCACTTCATGTTGATGGTCATCTCCGACTGTCACGCATGAAAACAGACTGGCAGATTCATAGACTGGACAGATCAGTCACACACGCAGAGGCGCAAGCCAGGACCATGGCGGAGAAGTTTTAATTTGAAACTCTCCGACTTTCTGCATCTAATAGGCTAAGCTAACTATTCCGTCAGATAGCTATTTGTGTCAAAAGAACATTTTAAGCATTTTCAAGCACTTTATCCGAAATGCAAGCACTTTTCAAACCTTGAAAACTTTTCAAACCTAAATCCTATCCACTATTTTGTGTATTGTTTGAAGCCAAGATGCCAACTGAAAAGAGGCGGATTCAGCAGGTGAGACAGAAACTTTCTGTGATGAAGATGACATGACACTGTGTAAGCGAACTGATTAATTAATCAGACTCATAGTTTAGCCTACTAATGGCAATGTTTCATAATTACATTACATTTAACATGAGGAGCAGTCACAAGCCTCCAGAACATGTGAGGAAAATGTGGACCAGGAGGAGGCACACAGGGCAGGTAGGCCTAAGTGATGATCACCAAATATGAGATGAGAGGACCATGCTAGAAAGTACAGGGTTAAAGAGCTGCATGCTAAATAATTGTAATCTAAAAAAACATACAGTAGGCTATCATTTCAAAGATCTTGCCTGAGCAGAACATAAATACCACTAGTGGGCATTAAAATAATAATAATAATGGCAATAACAATAATATGTAATTGGTCAGATGATGAGCCCACATTTGGAGAAACCTATCAGTGACTTGATAGAATATTGATAGGGATATTGATGTTGGTGATTTTCATGACTCAAGTCATGTTTTTCTGTGTTATTAGTTAAGGTGATTGAGTGCTATATTTCAGTGTTTTACTTCTATATATATATATATATATATAGGCTATATATATATATTTTTTTTTTAATAAAGACTCTGAGTTATTCTCAGTCCTTCATAATATAGCCTGTGAGTTTTTTTTTTTTTCTTTGGTTTTTTTTATTTTTTTGGGGGGGTGGGTGCCCCTTTTTCAGGTCAGAGCAACTGCCCCTCAAAATTCCTGTGCACGTCCCTGATGGATATAAAACGTTTTTTGAAAATAACGAAAGGATGGAGGGAACATAGCAAAGCTTGGGGTTATTTTAGATGGGCTACAACAAGGTAGGCAAAATTATGGTGCTTAAAACCTTAGCGCAGCTGGAATAATGCTTAGGCTGATGTTAAAGCGCACGCAATGTTTAAAGCCATACACAACGGTAAATTGGAACAAAACTAAAGGTAACTTTAGCCTTTATAGGGCTGTATAAAGTTGTCCTAATTAATAGGTCGTAATTAGGCACAGACTTTAGACCAGGGAGTTCCTGGTCTGTGGCGGAATTGTTTTCTGAAACTGCAAAATATCAACAGTGAACGTTTGCGCCGGAACATGCCCCGTCTTTTCGCTGAACCGCCCCCGTGGGCGCAATCGAATTCCCTAATTTACAGGCATGTACCTGGGAAAATTCAATATGCGCTGATTGCAAAATAGGAAAGACAAAAGCGCGAGTATACAAAGTCAATTGCGCTGGGACGCAAGATAGAGCCCCTAGTGTGTGTTTATGTGTGTGTGTGTTTGTGAGAGAATGTGTGTGAGATACATGGCCGTAGCTACCATAGAGGACACCGAGGTCATGTCCTCTGTATTTTTCTTCTTCAAGTTTCGTTTAATTTATTAAGTACAAATAGCCGACGAGACAATCAATAGAGTACTAAAGTGTGACATCACGTTCCCGTAGGGAGTGGCCCCCGGGGCCCAAACAATTTTTTTCCGTAAAAGGGAGGGGGGGGGGGGGGGGGGTGTCAAAATTAATTGCATAATATGATGTCTTTCAGTTCCTTATTTCAACATTCTTGTCCCATCTACTTAGAACAAACTTCACTCTCCCCGACCAGGAGAATCACAAATTATAATAGCCTATTACCTTGTCAGTCAAATCCATGTGTAGGCCTACAGTGTTCAGGGGGAAAGGTGCAAGCCATGAGTGTAACCTATTTATGACAGTTATACTCTGTAGGGGGAGCCCTGTAGTGGACAAAAATGAAACATTGGATGGGATTGCTTGGTAGCCTATAAGGAAATAATTGCTTAGGATATGACTAGATGTCTTTTAGTTCCTTATGTCAACATTCTTGACCTGTTTGTTACATTTTAGCAGACATGTGAGAAGACTTGTTGGCTCTCTCTGATGATGTGGTAACATTAATTTACTGTATCTGATATGTTCTCATAATACACCAGGAGAAATGCACTGAGAATGTCCCAAATTAGACAAATTATACAGGCTATACAAATGTCAAATTTCTGAGGGACAAAAAAATATCAGATCATATCTAAAACATTTCACAATGCACAAATGACTCCCCAAAACATTAATTGAAAACTCAAGTTTATTTAAACAAATAATCATTTTAAATCATAGGATAGTAACGTTACAGTAATTGAGAAAGCACAAATTCATGGAGCAAGTCAAGCTAGCATAATAGCTTTACAACTAACAACAGATGTCTGTGTGTGTGTGTGTGTGTGTGTGTGTGTCTCAATGAGCCTCAATGCTCTCAAAAAAGGTTTTAAGCTGGTAACTGGTACCGGTGCTGGTACTTAAAACAGATAGAAGTGGTCATACATGCAAGAGAAGTTGAAGTGTACATTATGAGATAAAATCTCTTGAAAACAATTTATGAATAAAATGAAAATTAAGCTCTAAAATGATGCATTGAATGCTTCATCATATTGGCACAAATCCAAACAATATGCTGTTAAACACATTGTAGGATCCGGTCATCTGTGACCAGGTAAACAAAAGCCCTGGAGCCAAACTTATTTCTCCTCTTCGTCTTCATCATCATCATCATCACCCACATCTGAGGAGAAAAAAATGGAGAGATATTGTAAGAGCTTTCATTTTTCTGAAAGGATTGTTTTATGGGTTTATGTTTCAGTTGTCAACATTGTATTCAAAACATGATCAAATTTACCATCTGTCCTTATTGGTGAGGTGGAAGGGATGGGAAAGATTGTTGATGGGCATTGTTATCTAAAAGGGAAATCATGGACACATTTTAAAAGTGTATAGATTTTAATAGGACTATTTCATATGTCTTAAGCTTACAACCAGATGGTAAAAAATGTTAGATTGTGCACAAAGCATATTACAGAAGTCATTTACCATCTATCCCAGTAACGGCCAACTGTAAATGACGCACAATGGTTTCCAATGCTGAATACTCTTCAAGTTTAAAAAAGTGTTCATCATCTGGGTCTGAGGCAATCTCCCTCATCTCTTTCAGTGCTATGGTATGGGTCAACACCTCTGGCCCAACCTGTGAGACAAAAGGATGTATCAATTTATTCAAATGGAAATGGAAATCCAAATGCAACATAGCGATACAGGTTAAGTTTGTTCTAAGGAAACTCACCCCAATAACAAAGCGGGTGATATTTTCTATTTTGGGGTTTTGCAAAACCTCTGTCAGGTTCATAGCGTCCATAAAGATACGTCCATCAGTTATTACAATTATACATTTTTTAGAATTCTCATTTGATCCATCTTCTTTGACGAAAACGTGTTCTCTGTAAATGAAATGAAATTTGTTGAAATCCTTAGATGTCATGCACATACATCAGATTAGGAATTAAATGCTTGTGAATATGATTATGTTTCAGAAGAACTTACAGAACGTGATTGATTGCTGAAGCTGTAATGGTGAACTTTGTGATTTGCTTTATGCCTGCAACTTTAGTCAAGGCTTTGGTTATGTTGTCATTTTCCTTCAGTGAAAGTTCAGTTTTGACGTAGTATCCATATTGTACAACTGCAAACTTGCACTGCAGTTAAAAAGGCAGTATTATATTAAACCCCATTAATTTGTCTATTTGTTTACTTCATCAACAGTTAAGATGTAAACATCATACTTACATTAAAACATGTTGACCAAACTGTTGTCATTACATCAGCAATAAATTGTTTAGCCAATTCAAAGTCAGGAGGATCAATACTGCCAGAGCCATCCAGCACAAAAGCAATCTCTTTCCCTGGATCTGCAAATATGGAAGACATTTCACCTGATGGAACAGCTAATAACTAGATGTACCGCAAAGCGGTACAAAATATAACAGTCGCTCAGTCCTGCACATTCTCTCCGCACAAATAAATCACACTTGTCAATTGGTCCCCATCTCCTACTCTTGCAACTTTTTTGTACGTAAATGAGTGTGTGCATGTGTACGTTTGCTTTTGTGTATATACTGTATGTGCTTCTCTGTGTGTGTGTGTTCGCTTGTGAGAGTATGTGTGGGGGTAATGGGCTGTGTGTGTGTGTGTGTGTGTGTGTGTGTGTGTGTGTGTGTGTGTGTGTATGTGTGTTTGCGTGTCTGCTTGCCTGCATGTGTGTGTTTGTGTTTTATGTTTGCACTCACTTGTGAAGGTGTGTGTGTGTAGGGGTCATGGGGTGTGAGTTTATGTGTGTGTGTGTGTGTATGTGTATGGGTGCACGTGCCTGCCCGCCTGCATGTGTGTGTTTTTATGTGTTTGTGTGTGGGTGTATGTACAAATGTGTTGTTTTTAAAAAGTGTTGTTTTACATGTTTGTGGTTTAATTGTCATATGGATCAAAGCATATGAGGTCATACCATCTAACCCAGTAATGGACATCTGTAAGGAGTCCAGAATGGCTGGCAATGCTTTATAATCATCTGCTTTAAAAAAGTGTTTCTCATCTGGGTCTGAGGCTATCGATCTCATCTCTTCCAGTGCTACGATATGGTTCAGTACATCTGGACCAACCTGTAAGACAGAATGAGAGATTAATGAAATGCTAATGAAAATTGCAAACCCAAATGTATGGCACAGGTTCCATTTTTATGTGAGGACACTCACCCCAATAGCAAAACGGGTGATATCTTTCATTTTGGGGTTTTGCAAAACCTCTGTCAGTGTCATATTGTCCCTATATATACGTCCATCAGTTATCATAATTATATATTTTTTGGAATTGTCATTTGATCCATCTTCTTTGACGAAAATGTGCTCTCTGTAAATGAAATGAAATTTGTTGAAATCCTTAGATGTCATGCACAGATTAGGAATTAGATGCTTGATTGTGAATATGATTATGTTTCAGAAGGACTTACAGAACGTGATTGATTGCTGAAGCTGTAATGGTGACCTTTGTGATTTGCTTTATGCCTGCAACTTTAGTCAAGGCTTTGGCTCTGTTGTCATTTTCCTTCAGTGAAAGTTCAGTTTTGACGTAGTCTCCATATTGCACAACTGCAAACTTGCACTGCAGTTAAAAAGGCAGTATTACATTAAACCCCATTCATTTGTCTATTTGTTTACTTCATCCACAGTTAAAATATAAACATCATACTTACATTAAAACATTTTGACCAAACTGTTGTCATGACATCAGCAATAAATCGTTTAGCCAATTCAAAGTCAGGGGGATCAATACTGCCAGAGCCATCCAGCACAAAAGCAATCTCTTTTCCTGGATCTGCAAATATGGAAGACATTTCACCTGGAAAAGCTAATAACTGTGCATGTGTACGTTTGCTTTATGTGTGCTTCTGTGTGTGTGTGTGTGGGGGGGGGGATAATGGGGTGTATGTGTGTGTGTGTGTTTGTGCATCTGCTTGCCTGCATGTGTGTGTGTGTTTTATGTGTGTGCTCGTGAGTGAGTGTGTGTGTGTATGTGTGTGTGTGTGTGTGCGTGTACCTGCTTGCCTACATGTGTGTGTTTTTATGTGTGTGTGTGTGTGTGCTTGTGTGCATGCCTGTGTGTGTGAGTCTGTGCATGCATGCCATTTTTATGTGTGTGTTTTTCGTGTGTTAATGAGTGTGTGTGTGTGTGGGGGGGGGGGGGATAATGGGGTGTATGTGTGTGTGTGTTTGTGCATCTGCTTGCCTGCATGTGTGTGTGTGTTTTATGTGTGTACTCGTGAGTGAGTGTGTGTGTGTGTGTATGTGTGTGTGTGTGTGTGTGTGCACGTGTACCTGCTCGCCTACATGTGTGTGTTTTTATGTGTGTGTGTGTGTGCTTGTGTGCATGCCTGTGTGTGAGTCTGTGCATGCATGCCATCTTTATGTGTGTGTTTTTTTGTGTGTTAATGAGTGTGTACTGTATGTGTGTGTATGTGTGTGTGTGTGTGTGTGTGCGCATGCATAGTGTACAGTCACTAAATGTACACATATATTCATTTATTGTATGGTCCCCATGAACAGAATTTCACGAAACTTGGCATACATTTAGAGGATGTCATAATGATCTTACACTTAAAATTTTGTGCCAATGAATGTAATGGGCTACATTACATATTTCATGCCACTAGATGGCGGCATTTCACTGCACTTTGGGCCTTTTTTGGATGGAAAAGCAAGCAGTGAAACGGCGTTATCTGATGGCTGTGCAGCGCAACAGCGCCATGAAATATTGAATTTAACAGGAAATTGTGGTAGAAATCTTGTTTTTCCTTACTAATTATTCGTGTAATCCCTCTGATATATTGTGTTTTTCCTTTTTAAACTTCCTTTATTTATAAATTGTAATGTAATATGAAGGTATGTTTTTAAATGTAATTACTCTGAAAAGTAAGGAATAACGGCCGCCAGAACCTGTTATACGTGACTCATGGACAAGGGGAAATGCAAAGCACTCCCCGTCATGCAGCGTTAATTTTCTTCCTCCTGAGATTTCTCCACGTTGTTTGATCCAAATTCTGTTATTTTTGCTGTATATATGTTGTACGAAAATGCAGTTTCTTATCAAAGTGGAATGGTTGCTGGCATAAGTCAGCAGTGTTAGTTTGAGCACCTAATTGACGTTTTGTTTAGGCTACATGTGTTCAATGTCAGTCAATGGGAGCCGGAAATCGGCCAATAGCGGTGACCAAAGATTATTTTTCCGGATGACGTGACAGCGGTCATACGGGGACAGTGCTTAGTTTGCAGTGTTCACTAGTGTGAAGTGTGAAACGCCGTGTCAGTGTGTGTAAGGCCCATTTTGTGTGAAGTGTCTCCTGCAGTATTGGATTGTGTCTTAGATTGTGTATGTGAATAGTATTTAGTTATTTATTTGACTTTATACACTGTAACTCATCTACTGTGAGACTTATTCACTGACTTATTAGAGTGCACTGTTATCCGATTTCTTCTTCGTATTATTTTCCTTCTAACGCTTTTTCCACGTTTAGGTTCAACCGTGTAACGTAGAAACTTCATTCAAACTGCGTTACGTAGGTCTTAGGCCTACTTAGGAGGACAGTGGTGGAATGCATTTTTCATCTTTGTAAATAATTTAACTATTTAAACTAGGCTACTCAACTATTTAACTGTTCAGCCATTCCAACTGTCAGTTGTCATCAACTATGACTCCCCACCAAACTTTTTTCTCTATCTGACCTCCATCTTTTTACTTGGATTATACTTAGGCCTAAACAATATTCAACAATATTTTACTCAGCATATGCAGCCATTTTTGCATTTTCATGCACTCGTAATTCCCTGGAATTACATTCTCTAGTTTATTGTAGCCTATAATTCCATCTACTGTTAGCCCAATGTGATCAGGCTGGTTATACCTATGTGGAAAATTTGCTTGTCCTGATTGCCAACCAGTGTATTTATTGTGTCTGTCTAGTGTTTAATAAATGTATATTTTTTATTACATCTGTTCCATTTCTGTTCCTCATTGTACATAACCATAACCTGCCTAGATAGTTTGAAGGAGAGCTCGGTTTGTTTTTCTAGTTTATACAAATAGTGAGCTTGAGCGCCCCCTGGGGGTCACACTAGCTACACAACTAATAGTATAAAGCTGAAGATCACATCAAGTTGCTGGATATGATTAATTTGAATTTCCTCTGCAGAAAAGCAGTTTTGTTTTTCTACCTGGCAAGTCCACCATTATAAAACCAATCCACCATGGTGTAAGTGAGAGAGGACACTCTGGCCTATTGGATCATGCTACAACCACACAACAACCCCTCTGAAGAATGCTTGGACAGTTTTTCCACTGTTAAACTGATATTAAAGTGAATTTGGACACACCCTAAATGTACTTTTCCACTGTTAAACTGGTGTTAAAGCGAATTTGGACACATCCTAAATGCACTTATGCACATGCTTCAGACCGTGTCCCTGATATAGGACCCTTATTTGCAAATATATTATTATAGGGGTGTTATTTCCAAACTGATCTTATGGTATTTGATGAGCAGAACTCAATATGATTATATGAGAACTCAATAAGTGACAGTGAACTCAAATATACGACGGAGTATTAGGGCCACACATGAAGAAAAACATATTTTTGCCATGGCGAGATTAAACTCGACATGTTGACTTTAAAGTCGCCATGTCGACATTAAACTTGACATTTCGAGAATAAAGTTGATATGTCATGTCGACTTTCATCTCGACGTGTCGACTTTAAAGTCGCCATGTCGACATTAAACTCGACATTTCGAGAATATAAAGTTGAAATATCATATCTACTTTAATCTCGACATGTCGACTTTAAAGTCGACATGCTGACATTAAACTCGCAATAGCCTACAATTTAAACATAGCATACACAGTTTAAGATAGCCTACACTAACACACAATATGTTACATGAATAATGGGCTTCAAATCAAATAGGTGTCATTTCAGATAGATTGCTAGATTGCAGATATTCAGATAGATTGTGTCTTGTCTGTTAACTACTCATTGCCGTCATCGTGCTGTATCTCGCGGTTGGAAATACCGTGCACTATGCCGTTTAGACTATCCCGACAAACACGGGACGTCCCCCGGACCTTATGCCGACATTCACGACGTCCCCGATTGGTCCCGAACGTCATGTTCTCTAGCGGACATTCCGGTGACCTTATTGACGTCCGGAGCAAGTTATCGTTTGGTTATTGCGTGACGTCCGGTGCAGGACTTTCTGGGGACGTCACCGTCAGGTCCCTTGGATGACATTTGCATTTGGTCATTTCAAATACCTTCTAAGGACCCGACAATAACGTTATACCGGGGACATGAGGGGGACGTTTGTTTATTCACACATGGCAGCGGAGTTGAGAGCGCTCTGGCTACCGCCTGCAGGACGGAGACATCACATCCATGCACGACTTCACGTTATGTCTGGGGATGACTAAAGTATCTATCTATCTAGTATCTCTAGCAGTAGCTGCATTAGCCTACCGTAGTCTAAGGCAACATATCATATACAGTTTATGAAGTTGTGCGTCTATGAATAGGCCTACTTTGCTCATAGACGCACAACTTCATAAACTGGGAAAAGGGTTGTTAACGTTAAACTCAAAATGTAGGCTATATGCTACATAATTCAGCATACATGCTGAATTATGTAGCACATACATTTTGAGTTTAACGTTAATGTATAATGTTACAAACTAGGGAAGGGATTTTATCAAATTCGCTGATGTGATGCTTGGTGTAACGTTAGCAAAGTCGCTGTTCTTCTAGCTTAGCCTACAATGCGCATTTCTTCAGATAACTGTCATTACGTGATGCATGTAACATGCTCTAAATAGGCAGTGGTTTATTTAACGTAGTCACCTACTTATTATCTGTTTTATTTTCAGAAACACACACACGGCCGAATTGGGACTGAACCGACTTTTTGAGCTGAATACGATGCAATAAAACTAGAGAAATGTTAAAAACAGACCACGTAGCATTTGTTTAGGGTTGTCTAGCAACAGAAGTGACTAGGCTACTTAATTTGTAAAGCAAAACGATCTAGCTCTACATCGCAGAAGAATTAAGGATACTGCTTCTTCATGACTTGTTTAAATGTCATTGTAATTTATTTGACGCATGCTCGCGTTTAAAAGTGTCACGCAGCTGTCCCCAATGTTACAGCAGCTCCTTGTGGAAACAGCAAATTGGGCACTCTTTGCTGTTTCCACAAGGAGCTTCTGTAACATCGGGGACAGCTGCGTGACACTTTTAAACGCGAGCATGCGTTTAAAATAGCCTATCCGATGAGATCCGATGAGATTTCTGACGAGGAGCAAGCTCTCTGCCTCACTGTTTATTAATAAAACAATGATATAGAATAGAAACATCTTTCTATTTATTTCATCTTAAAGTTGGCTACAAAGAGCATTCAGGGAAAACGATACATTTTTCTTTATCTGCAATGTTCCAGGAAGATAGGCTTACATTAGGCTGTGCCTGTTTGATCACAGGTCCAAGAAAACGAGTGGATATAACGTCAATGCATTCTAGTTATGTTTCATGTAGCCTACTTTATTTCATGTTGAGTTTTGCTTCCCAGCATGCATTGCGATTCATTTAGTATTTTTGGCTATTATTAGTTTTTAATATTTTGAAACAATATGATTTGAACTATTTATCTTGGGCTAGCCTAGGCCTACTCTGATGATGTATGCTACGGGATATGCCCATTAAAACGTCGTACTAGTTTATGAAGAAAATGACACCGTAGATGTGAAAGCAGCACATCCTAGCCCGGTATAAATATCCATGTCTACTCATCGTTAGTGTAATATATTCGGAGGACGTGATTTGTCATACATGCGTGAAAATATGAGGTGAGTGACGTTGATTGTGTAGTTGTAGAACAAGTCGTTGATGCGTGTTGTCGTTGCTGTTCCGTCCCCCTCTCTCCTAGCAACGCTGAGACTTACAGGATGTAATAGCCTACCATACTAAATCGCGCTTTATGTTTTTTTTTTTTTTTTAACCATCGCGGAAATATAAACGTCGCGCGCATAACGTCGCGGTGACCATTACAGGACGTCCTCTCAAAGTCTCGTGGACGTCTTTTAGACCTCCCGAACAGAGGTCCGCGGGACATAAAGGGAACCCTACACAATGTCGAGGAGGTGACGTTCGCCAGGGGACCTTTAGGGGACGTCGCCAGGACTTTATTTTGTTTACTGGGATATGGCTAGAATAATACATGTATCCAATGATATAATGTTTCTATACAAAATGCTATTTCACTCTGTTTTACATGGGTAAGGCCACCGCACATTCAAATAACTGCCCTTCATGAACCACAGGCCGTCACTCTCCATAGGTTAACTAATTTCTCTAAAACTGCTTTTCCATGTCTCACCTGCAATAGGAGGCTATAAAACACAGGTATAGCCTAAGCATATATACTATTTTGATCCCGTGAGGGAATATGTGTGCATGTATATTTTATTTATGCACTATGTGTGCATATGTGCGCATGTAAGCTACTAGTACATGGGGTGGTCGGGAGGAGGACAGCTTCATTCGTCCCTAGACATTCAGCAATAGGCTGTTTTGCATCCATTACAAACAAACAATGTGAAATTCTAGGATTGGGGAGAGCGCCTAGTAGGCTAGCCTATGCCTAGTCTAGTGCATAAGCATGAAGTTGAACCTTTAGATGAAAAACACTCTTTAATAATAGGCCTACAATAAATAAATAAACCGCTAATGACGTTTAGGCTACTTTTGACCATCGCATTTATCGCCTGTAACTCCGTGATAAGGACCTACAGGAAAGTATTTGGCTGAGCAATGGAGGTTAATGTTTTATATTTTGTTCACATGATATAGGCCTATCTCTAATCATTGTTGCAGTCGAAGAAAACTGGAATGTTTAATTCGTCCTCCCTTTCAATCGTCCCGAGCGGTCGTTCTCTCTCCAAACTAACTTTATTCTCAAAATGTTGAGTTTAATGTCGACACGTCGAGATTAACGTCGACATGATATTTCAACTTTATTCTCGAAATGTCGAGTTTAATGTCGACATGGCGACTTTAAAGTCGATACATTGAGATTAAAGTCGACATTACATTTCAACTTTATTCTCGAAATGTCGAGTTTAATGTCGACATGGCGAGTTTAATCTCGTCATGGCAAAAATATTTTTTCCTTCATGTGTGGCCCTAATACTCCGTCGTACAAATAGGACTGTCATACAAGTCATGATATTCAGTATGTACCTATAAACTACAAGTAAACTATTGTGGATTACCGTTATTGTTGTTATTGTTGTTGTTGTTGTTGTAGCTTCTGATGTTTAAATTTATGTTTTTCTCTGAAAATAGAAGAAGTCAAGAAGTTAAATGTGTGTGCAAGAAAGTAAGTCAGGTTTATCTGCTAATGTGATTATGTGTAACTTGAGTGTTTTTAACCTGCGAAGATAAAATAATCATTCCTCAGGCTGCACCCTGAGGATTTTGCAGTGCTGAGAGGAGAGACATTGGGGAAACACAGTGAGATTACAAGCCTAAATAGGCTATTTCAATGCTACAGTATAATATCACACTTAAATCCCACTTACCCATCACTGGACTGAGTTGTTTCTTGTCCATTTCGACAATGATACACAGCATTTTCCACAACACTGAAAATTGCGGTGGTAACCAGCACTAAAAACACAAAAAACACTAAAAGTCAGTGTCACCTGATCATGCTGCAGCCTTCAAAGTAATTTATTATTATTTATAATATCCACGCTAATTCATCTTGGTTATTAAATCACTTTAAAATGACTGCATACATCAGTTTATATGTTCAATGCAAAAATGTGCAGAGCACACAGTACACCAGAGTTGTGCATATCAAGAGCAACACAATCTGTTTAGTGTGTAGCCAAAAAGCCGTCTCCAAGTAAACTGTTATCAACCATAAAAATCAAGGTAATGTATTAATTTCAGTTAAACACAGGATATAGGTTACAATCCTTGTGTTTTTAGTTGGGGACTTCTTACAGTGACCAATGAACAACCAAACTAAATGAATACTATACAAAATGACACAGAATTCAGGAACAGCTGAATGCCTAATTGGCTATAAACACTTAATGGAATTTGATCATAAAACTTACAAATGACAAATTGAATTCCTCCTATCATCGTGTTCCTGGTGTGCTACAGTCTTGAATGTTAACTGGCGTTCATTTATATATAGCTTGCTTCCTCTTTCATTTCAATCCAATCACAATGCAATGATGCTGAACCTTTTGGGACATGTCCATATGATCTTCACTGTAACTGAACCACCCATATAAAATATATTGACAAAAAATAGCTAAAATGTTATCAGAGGTTGTCTGGTGCTTATGGGATCATGAAACATGCATACAGTGCGTATAAAAAGTATTCATCCTCTTCGGTATTTCCCCTTTTATAAATCTCGATCAATTTAATTCGGCCTTTTCTTTTACCAAAAAAATAAAACTTAAAAAACAACAACAACAAAAAAAAAAACAAAGTAAAAGTAAAGTGAAAATGAATTTGGCAAAATATTTGGAAATCCTGGAGTAAAATCTGATTTAGTCTGCAAGAGAATTATGACTTGCAAGACAATGAGCTGAAGCATACAGCGAAAACGACACAGAAATTGTTTAGACACCAAGGTGAATGTTCTGGAGTGGCCGACTCAAATCCCAGACCTCAATCCTATAGAAAATCTGTTTCTGGACTTAAAAAAAGGGCTGTTCACACCCGATCCCCTTCCAACCGGACAGAGCAGTTTTGCAAAGAAAAATAGAGTACAATTGCAGTATCCAGATGTGCAAGCCTAATTGAGAGCTATCCACACAGCACAGATGCTTTAATGGCAGCCAAAGTTGCATCTACTTAATGCTAACTTGAGGGGGTGAGTATTTATGCAACTGCTTATTTTGCATTATGTACATGTAGTTTTAATGAATTAACATTACTTAGTATAAATCTGCTTTCACTTTCACATTAAAGAGGGGATTATTTGTAAATGATTGTAAAAAAAGACCAAATTAAACTGATCAAGATTCCATTCATAAATGCAGTAAAAGGGGAAATGTCCAAGGGGACTGACTACTTTTTATAGGCACTGTAGATTGCACAGGTTCTATTTCGTTTTGTCCTCTTATTATGGCATGCTGAATGACTCTCTGGACTGTAAGAGAAATCGTCTGTATACAAAAATATTTTTTTTTTACTTTAGTGAGCAGTGACTATTTCCTCCTTGCATATCTGCATGGCCCAATTGAGTGAAGATAGTGGCTTTGTGCAGGAGGTCCACAGAAATTAAGGTTCATGAAAATCAAATCAGTGTTTGTGGGACTATGAAACTTGCTGTCTATAACTGAGATGCATGGTGTCTCAAAAGTAGTTTCAAATAAATAAAATTACCGGTATTGTGTTTAATATTGTGGAAAGTATAAAACTAAAAAGGTGGTCTTTACCAATAACACAATAGCACAGCAGCAAAATCATTTTTTGAGATTAATTCCACTTGCAAGGGGATGCCACGCATCTCATAGTCTCAACAGTGTATGTATGTATTTATTGCATAGCATATCTTAATTGTCTTGCCTCAGCAAAACAGGACCACAGGATATTGCATGAACAGCTAAATCAAGATAATTCTGCAAAAATATTGCTGACCCAAGTCATTTGCCAGCCCCCCCCCCCCCACACACACACCCACAGGCACTGCACATATTGCCCAATCAAAACAGCTATTTCCCAACTCAACCGCCAGAATTTGTTGGATTGTGTAATTAAGTCATGTTTTGGTTCCGGTTTCTTGTTTTATAACATTAGAAAACAAAATGAACTGTTTATATTATAACAAAATCCAGTTATAATCAAAATAAGATTAAATTCAGGAAAAAAAAAACATTAAGTACCATTTTGAAGTAAAGAAAAAAACACAAAAACAATATAAATCATATCATAAAGTTTGCCTCAAATAAATGAATAATATATAGCATATCGTTTTAGGTAATGAATACTTTGTGAGTAATTTTTTGTTACAAATTACAAATACTGGCTCATGAAATGTAACAAAATAAAATACAAAATACTGCTGATGTGTAAAATACAAGTAATTAGTAATTTGGAAATACAAAAATACCCACACAATAATCATGATATACTAACAAGGCATATTATTGAAAATGTATCCCCAAGACACAAGAAATACTATTTTTGATTGGCTGACAGGGGGCTATTAATTCTGTACATTGGGGCACCTATGAAGTAGATCTGGTAAAAAATGTAATCACCATCCCATATGAATGTAAACAATGATTGAACTGACAAGCAGGCTTCGCAACAGTGGAATCAACTGTAACAAAGCAAACTACCCACCATAATTTTCCGTAACCAATGAAAGTAGTACAACAAATTGAACAGGTTGGCCTCTTTTTAAACTGAACTACATTTCCCTTGTTGTGCTATAAATGCATGCCTACTGGCAACATCGGAGATAAACAGAATAACAACCTATAAGGTGTCCCAATATACGGAATGAATTAACTTGGGAGAGAATTCCACTCCGGGAGGTCTTTGTCTCTGTCTCCTCCATTATTTCTGCATATCAGGACACCTCAGCGGATGTTACTCCTTACATAAATCCTCATGTCAAATCCAAGTTTTAATACTGTCCTGTAGTAAGAATGAACATCAGCTATTAGGTACTCAAGGTCATGGGGTCAAAGGCCGTGGTCCTAATATTCTCCCTCAGTATCTTATCTGTATCGTTTTCAAATTTTTGTCTTGTAGCACTTAACACACCTGACAATTCAAGCTCCTAGTTACTTTTTTAATTTCTTTCTACTTCCTGACATGTTCTAAGGGGCTTTAAGTTGTCTGCAGGGTGACAAAAATTGACATAAACAAACAAATTGGGTTTACACCCCATGTTGTCCTAACAGAAAGGTGATAAAGTTGACCATTTTGGCTCCCACAATTGACTTTTCTTTTCATTTTTTTTTCAACTTTACACATGTTCAGAGGGGATCGTAATAGAAGAAAGTTGGATCTAACACTTTTAAGTTGGTCACAATGTGGCATACCGCAGCAAGAAAAATGGAAAATGGGTAAACATTTCATGCTTTTCTTCCAAAAAGGTAATGAAATGTTTAGGTCAACTTTACAGTTGAATATAGGGAATTGCCCAAAGGATATCTCTAGGCACCCAGCCTATTCTTAAAACCAGATTCACCAAGATTCTGGCCTTTTTGCTTTATGATAAGCATTGCCTATTGTCATGGTTATAGCGGGTAGTATATTTAATTGAGTGATGACATTTTGGCTTATTTGAGAAGTATTTAAGTAGTTGAAATACTCAAATACAATCCCTCAAAGTATTTTGTTACAAACTACATTTGAGTTTTTCCATTCCTGCAAAATACAAATTACAAAATACGCTAAAGTAATTAAATACGTATTTTAAATACATATAATTGAAATACTGCCTGTCCCCTATATCACATCCTATATCAAAACAAAAAAAGTGTGTTTGAGTCTAAGCAGATAACTTTAATATTGTTAAAGTATATATCATATATGTCAAGTTGTTCATGCATTAATGTTCTTTTTCTGTTCACTGGCTTCAGTGAAGGAAAAGTTCACTGGTTCGCCAGGTGTGTGGTATATGATCGACAACTAAAAGGCCACTTTGACTGAGGGTGTACTGATCTAAAAGGGCCGTTCTGTGACTCCAGAAATTTCTTTGCCAATTTCTCACTTTTGTTGTCCCATTTTTCTCTACGGAGCTACAGAGCTTTGTGGTGCATATTTCACAACCGTCTCTTTGGGTTTGTCGCTGGCTCTGCCATGATGAACATCTAAAAAATGAAGCCATTTTATAGTTAGCCGGCATGGCTAACCAGTGCTTGAGAGGGGCATGTGTATGTCCAGAGAATTTTAAGCATTTTGTGTTTTTCGGCATGTTTCTCGCTCGTACTCGCTTCTCACGGGACTTCCGGATTCAGACACTGCCGAGACGCTGGTGCAGATCTTGCAAGGCTGGTTTTCCCGCTAGGAGACGGTAGAGGGAGCACGGAAAGCCGCCATTCTCACCACATCTCTTGCATTATTGCACTTTTGCACATCTTTCTGTTCTATCACAACACGTCATATACAATTTATTTGCTGACGGTTACATTCTTGTGATTTTGTCTTGTGATATTGTTGTTATTTATTGTTTAGTGTTAAAAATGTCTTCTGTTGCACTTTTTGTCTTATCTGTTAGAGAGAGAAAAGCTATTTCAATTCCTCTGTCTAGTATATTTGAAGAAATTGACAATAGCAAAGCTGACTTTGACATTTAGTGACTGTACACCAACTGGCTTGTAGATGGCTGGACACAGTTTTCTGTGAATATCTTGAGAACCGTAAGGCCTAAGACGACCAATATTTTTTTGGCCTCCAGGGGCCATGTCAACCCATCACATATCCACTCATTTGTTGTATAGCACTACCTAGTTAAAAATGAAAAAGCAAAAACGAGGCATTGTATTCGCAGGTATCTTTGGCTGACAGGTTCAAAACTGCACGGAATTTGAAGTGTAGGATCATTATGACATCATGGCGGACCATACAATAAGTAATGGATAATGTATAGAACGCCGGTCATTACTGGGAAAATAAGTCCCGACAGGGCGAACCGGACCCCGATGCGCAGCGGAGTGGTCTTGTTCTGCCCTGAAGGGACTTATTTTCACAGTAATGACCGGCGTTCTATACATTATCCCGCTTATTATACGGCTACTTGCCAAAACGAAATAATACTCCCCACGATATGACTTTAGCCTACATAACCTAGCCTATTTGTTACCCAGGCCCATTCATGTGAATGGAACTTTCTGCAGCACTCTGAAGAGCCGTGTAATAAACACAAAATAATACACACACACAAACACACGCACATAAAGATACATGCACACACATGCAGGCACACACACACACACACACACACACACACACACACACACACAGGTACGCACAGACACACACACACACACACACACACACACAGGTACGCACACGCATGCACACACACACACACACAGGTACGCACAGACACACACACACACACACACACACACACACACACACACACACACACACACACACACAGGTACGCACAGACACACACACACACACACACACACACACACACACACACACACACACCATTACCCCCACATACAAACTCACAAGTGAAAATACACACATACACACACATGCAAGCAATCAGACACACGCGCACACACACACACACACACCATTACCCCCCCACACACACTTACAAGCGAAAACACACAGAGAAGCACATAAAGCAGAAGTGAACGTAGAGATACCCTTGGTAAAATATTATTCCAGTAAAAGTACAAGTCTTTCTTTTAAATTTTCTTTTTAAAAAGTACAAAAGTACTTGCCTTCACATGTACTTAAGTTTCATGGAATTGTTGTTGGAAATGTTGTCATTATTGTTGTTGTTATTGTTGTTGTTGTTGTTATTGTTGTTGTTATTATTGTTGTGTTGTTGTTATTGTTGTGTTGTTGTTATTGTTGTCGTTATACAGATACACCTACTCACCTTTTCATCCTGCTCACTCATTATTTCTTATCTAGACTATTTACTACATTGTAGACTGAAGGTCAAAACTAAGAAATACTACATGAATTACAGTATACAGTAGGCTATGCAAGTAACAATTAACACATCAAACTCTGATTACATTTTAGATTCTTTATAGCCACCTTTTGCTTTGATGACAGATTTGAACACTCTTGACATTCTCAACCAGTTTCAGGAAGTAACCTGAAATAATTTTCTAAGGAAGGTACCTGGTGTGAGGAAGCAAGGATGATTCCAAAGAAGTAACCTGATCACAATGAGCACTTGTTGACTGATTTTGATTTACTCATGGTAATTAAAAAGCATTCCACAACAGTGTGTGAAGAGGTCAAGGTAAACGGCAGCTACTCTGAAGAATCTGAAACATGGCATGGGCTAGGTTGTTTTTTAACATGTGTTATGTCATCATTTTGCTGTCTCCAGTAGTGTACTGCAATGCAGAAAATTATAAATATAAAATAGGTGTGTCCAAAACCAGATATCAAACTAGATGTACCACAGAGTGGTACAAAACACGCTTGTCAATTTGTCTCCATCCCCTACTTTTGTGTATGTAAATGAGTATGTGCATACTGTGTGTTTGCGTTGTGTATACTGTATGTGTGCTTCTGTGTGTCTGTGTGTGTGTGTGTGGGTTCACTTGTGAGTGTGTGTGTGGGGATAATGGTGTGTGTGTGCCTGTTTGCCTGCATGTGTGTTTTTTTATGTGGGTATGTTTATGTGTGTGCATGCATGCGTGTGGTGTGTGTGTGTGTGTGTGTGTGTGTGTGTGTGTGTGTGTGTGTGTGTGTGTGTGTGTGTGTGTGTGTGTGTGTGTGTGTGTGCATGTTTGCATGCCTGTGTGTGTGTGTGTGTGTGTACCTATGTGTGTGTGTGCATGTGTACTGTGTGTGTGTATGTGTCTTTATGTGTGTGTGTGTGTGTGTGTGTGTGTGTGTGTGCGTTCATGTGTGTGCATGCGTGTATGTGTTTATGTGTGTGTGTGTGCGTACATGCGCGTGTTTGTGTGTGTGTGTGTGTGTGTGTGCGCGTGTGTGTAAGTAGCTGATATGGCCCCCCTCGAAACTTGGCCTGCATTCAGAGGGTGTCATAATGATCCTATACTTTAAATTTTGTGCAGTTTTGAAACTGTCAGCCAAAGATACCTATCACAATGCCTCGTTTTTGCCTTTTCATTTTTAACTAGGTGGCACTATACCTCAAATGAGTGGATATGGGATGTGTTGACAAAGCCCCTGGAGACCAACATACAAAAAATAAATTGGTCATCCTAGGCCCTACGGTTCTCGAGATATTCACAGAAAAACTGTGTCCAGCCATCTACAGGCCGATTGGTGTACAGTATTGTATGGCCTGCCATGAACGGAATTTCACGAAACTTGGCATGCATTCAGAGGGTGTCGTAATGATCCTACTTTTCAAATTTTGCGATTACAACACCTCGTTTTTGCTTTGTCATTATTAACTAGGTGGTGCTAAACCTAAAATGAGTGGATATGGATTGGGTTGATTGGGTTGATACAAAAAAATGGTCATCCTAGGCCCTATGGTTCTCGAGATATTCACAGAAAACTGTGTTCAGCCTACCCTCTTTTTGGGGGGACGTAAAACAATGGTCATCCTTGTGGGGCTACATGCCCACCAAGTTTCGTGCAGCCTTTCCAGTCTTGGCAAGGCTGCAGGCAATCAGGCACATGCACACACACACACACACACACACACACACACTTCTTTTACAGAGATATCGTGGTATCATAGATTCATCGTTTGCAATGTATTGAGTATTGGAGAATGCTAGTATCGCTATTGTGGGCAAAGTATTGTGACAGTATAGATTTGTGAGCTACTCTGTGATTCCCAGCCCTGATATTTAAACGTGTGATTCTATACTTCATGTTTTTTTTAAGGCTGCTCCCATCTTTGCTTTATCACACTTCTTTATTTATGCACCAGTAAAAAGTCCAAATCAATAAAGAAATAAAAAGGAGAGAGAATGAACACAAGTCAGGTCTTCAACTCTCTGGTTACAAGTCCGAAGCGCTAACCAGTAGGCCACGGCTGCCCCCAAAAAAAACTAGAGAGAGAGAAAGAGAGAGAGATCATGTACACACAGAGCCACTTCTTACCTTATCAGGCTGAGCAACATGCCACAACTGAGATTCCATTTCATGTTTCGTTTTGAATGATTAGACCAAACCCACTAAACACACTGAACAAGATGGCCTGTTCAGACACATCATAACTGTAACATTACGCAGATTATGCAACATTATGCACATGCACAGTATGTGTGAACACTGAACAGTGTGCTGAATATGGTACATTTCACATCCCTCTGGGAAAAGACTGAGGAACTTGATGTGTGCATTTAGTCTTTGATCTCAGCTTTTTTTCCCACCGTATGAATGACCAGGCTCATGACTGCGTTCACATTATGACTGTTGACCAAAGGCTGTGGTTCATGATACTACACTACACGAAGAGAGTACTGAACTGAAACTGAGAGTGCACTCCTACACCTTTGACATGACATTTAGCATGTGACAGACTTCTGAGAAAAGACTACGTAGGGGCCTTTCTAGTGTCCCATCAGAGATGAAGATTTGTCTTGACTTGACTTCACTATAAGTCTTCAGAGATCAGAAATGAAAATGTGACATGACTTCCCTAAGGGTAGAATGGGGATTGTTGGCTATGAGCAGTCTAGCACACACTTGTCTACCAAACTTCTTTTCTGAACAATACTTTAAGACTAGGAGCTCAGCTGGAGTCAAAATTTAGTATGGCATGATGTCAACATTTCATTAAAGTTGAAGGTGTTGAATTGTGGTTCAAGTAACCAAATTTAATTATTGTGGATTGCTCACTCATCTTGTCGATTAGCACAACCAGAGGCACTCATTGGAATGACAGAGTTGGCAAAAACCATAGGTCATAGCTTCAACCCTCTCCAGAATAACTGCTGTGCCATCCGGACAAAGATCGTATCTTTCAAAACCTTTACACTATGCAGCATAGCACCATGGGATATAATTTAATGGCAGTTAAAAATTAATATTGTACTTTTTTTTAAGATAAGAATATTTGTAATGGTGGATATTTTTGAATATACCATGAAATATAGTCAATATATTTCCCGCTGTGGTCCAACTCTAAAATTATGCGTCTGCCTCCTTCCAATGTAGGCTGAGACCAAGTCAAGAAAGACCGAGTATTTTTGCTTTCAATTCCGAGACAAGACCAAGTAAGCAAAAAATGGTCTCGAGACCAAGACCAGACTCAAGTACTACACCACTAGCTCCAACCGTAGCAAAGAGGGATCAATAAGTAAGTATATCGAAACTGTCATGGAAGGATATCTTGCAACTTTATACATTATTTTAAATTCGTTGTCATATAGGTGATGTTGTTATCCAGAGCAACCTACAGTGTAACAGCAGGAACAACCCTCTATTAGTAACTACGTTTCAAGTGCCTTACACAGGGCAGGGCACAATGTGGGTGCAATTGGGAACCACATTTAAAGGCTTGAGATGTATAACTGTTAGTAGTTGAACTAATTTGAATTAACAGTTAAGAGCCTGCACTTAAAATATGAACAAAACAGTACTAAGAGGAATCCAATCTGATTTACAGGAAAGTAGAAGTGTTTGATTCCATTGAAGCCCAGGGTGCATGTGATAAAGACGTTCAAATAATGAGGATCTTCACCTGACCTTAGCTTCTCCCACAAACCCACACTAGATGGCCTGCTAATGCTACTACACAATGATACAGCTTTAGCTTTAGCATGTGACTGACTTCTGAGAAAAGGCTACATGAGTGCCTTTCAAGTGACCTGCACCTGGCATGTGAAATTGCTGTCGAGGCCTATCTACTGACTTTTTACATTATTTGTATTATTTGTCATTTAGTTGACATTCTTATTTGGAGTAACTTACGAAAGACGAAAGAAGTAAGCCGAATGTATCTATTAGGAACCAAAGGCTTGAAATGCAAGAAGTTCAACTAATATAGACATACTGACAAAGCCTGAACAATATGAATCCGATCTCTGATTTACTGGAAAGTAGAAGTGCTTAATGACTCCAGGGTGCAGGTAAATGTACACTAAATACGTCCTAGCAGCTGGCCAGTGTGACACACACACACACACACACACACACACACACACACACACACACACAGACACACACAGACACACACACACACACACACACACTTGAAACAGTGGGTAAGCATTTCTATAGGGGAGCCTATAGGGGACTTACGTGACTTGGATGTGGACTAGAAGAGCGCTGTTCAATCATATCCACCTTCAACATTTTTCCTGCCGGTTAGGAAATCACACAGGTGACCCTTAGGTTACAAGTCTGATACCCCTGACTGGTAGGCCATGACTGCCCCATGTGACAAAGAAGTAGAAATAACAACTGATGTTATGTTATAGTTGTTGTCATTTTGCAGATACACCTACTCACCTTTTCATCCTACTTACTCATTACTTCTTATGCAAATCTTCACCTGATCTTAACTTCTTCCTCAAACCCAAGATGGCTTTGTCATGCATACAAAGTAATGTTACAGCTGTTGCATGTGACTTCTGATCAAAGACTAGACATGTGGGGTAGCTGTGGCACAAGTGACCTGGTTCAAGTCTGGCCTGAGGTCATTTCTCAATCCCCCTCTGCATCTCTCTCTCTCTCTTATTTCCTTATTTGTCTATTCTCCACCGCCCAATGAATAAAAACTAGAGAAGCCTACAAAAATCAACATGGGTGTATTTTAGTTGTCAAGCAAAGCTGCTGTGGAAGGATATCTACCAAATCTTTACATTATTTTATTTATTTGTTATTTATCTAATGTTGTTATACAGAATGATTTGAATTATCTACAGGGACAGTCCCCCCTGGAGAAACTCAGGGTAAGGTGCCTTGGTCAGTGGCACAGTGGCATTTGGGAACAAACTCACAACCTTTAGGTGTTCCATTTCAAATTCCAGAAACATTAGACCACCTTCTCCCCAACTTTGTGTATAAAGAAATGTATTTATTGGGATCTGTGATTTATGGGAAAGTATAAGTATTTAATGGATTGCGGTAAAGTCCAGCGGGCATGTGACAAAGGCGTTCAAATGGATGATGCTTCCCGTGGTGCACATACGTATCTTCACCTGACCTCAACTTCACCAACAAACCCACTCTTCAAGAAGGCCTGCTCACACACATACACTTCTCCAAATGTCTTGTGTTAGAGATATGACCACCCGCCCCCCCCCCCCCCACACACACACACTGCTCCTTTTCTGACCACTATTCATCTCATTGCAGTGACGTAGGTTTAAGGTCCAGCAAATCAGTACATAACAATGACATACGCCCATAGGGAAGATGAATAGAAAGCTAATACCACCCTCCATAGACGGAGCCCTTCCCTGTTATTATAAATAATGTGCAATTCTGTTTTAAAGTTTACCTTCTCCGCGTAGAGACACACTTCGGCATCTCTACTCAGCTGCTTGAGTTTGGTCCCATAGTACAGGTTTCTCAGAACTACTGGGCTGGAATCTGAAATACCTCAACCCAGAAACAGAAGACAGGATACTTTTTCCTCCATAGTGGACAACATACAAACTCCAGAACAGTGAGTACACATTTCTTTCAAGTCTTTAAAATTCATGTCTAGTTGGTGTTTCTCTTTCTTAACCCAGACAGAATTATAGGACAATTTATTTCAAATGCTAAAAACGGCTGAGTTAATCCTATGTGGCAGGTACAGTTGATTAGATCTCCGTGTACTGCATGTTTATGGTGATAAACTGAAAATTGCCAGAATACAAATTATGTGAATAGAACTGGTCAAGGCTTAAATAAAGACAATACCAATAGAAGTATAAGTATAAACTCTTTTGATCCTGTGAGCGACATTTGATCTCTGCAATTATCCCAATCTGTGAATTAGTCAAACACACTCAGCGGCGCTTGGGAAGCAGTGAGGGGTTAGGTGCCTTGTTAAAGGGCACTTCAGACGTTACTACTGGTCGGGGTTTGAACCAGCAGCCCTCCGGTTACAAGCCCGAGGCGCTAACCAGTAGGCCACGTCTGCCCCATAACGATCTACAGTACTAATAATAACAATAGTAATTCAAGAGTTTGGTTCCAATACGCAATATCTCCATTTTTTAAAAACATTAAAAAGTCATGTAATTTAATTGTGTATTTCATGTAATAATCAATACAATAGCAATTGTGTTGTTTTGATTGAGTAAAGACATATCAAACAACAATACCCAATTACAGTTTTACTGAAATTAGCCTATTTGGAAAACAAAATGTGGAAAAAAGATTTAGGGAAATTTCATGAATATGGAGGATATAGCATTTTGGAACCAAACTCTTCAATTGGAATTGAAAATGAATATACAGTTGCATTCCGAATATAGTTCAGCATTATGATTGACCTACCTTTGCATGTATTAATATCATGCTGGACATTTGGATCTATCAACATGGAGAAGAACATCCAAGAAAGAGAACAATCAGGCATATCAGGACATATCAGAATCATTGTATAACACATAAATGAAAGTAACACATTTTGTAAGTAAATCTTGCTTCCTATCTGGACACAATGTACCCCACATGCAACTTATAATGACACAAAGACCAAATCAAATACAAAGATGATGATTTCTGTAACCTAGAGAGTTTGTATGTCAGTAGCACAAGAGAGAGCCTTAGAGTGTGTGTGTGTGAGTGTGTAAGTGTGTGTGTGAGAGAGAGAGAGAAAGACGGAGAGAGAGAGTAGGAAATCAGGCCTTTAAACACACAGAAATAGAATTAGAATAGAATAGAAATAGAACAGTAATTATACACATAGCCTACATAGTATACATATTGTATAGTATTTATCTTAAGTGGCTTCATCTTGATCTTGATCTTGATCTTAAGTGGCAATTCAAAAGAAGTCAATCCAAAAGAACGGCTCTTGTCCACGCGTTAATGAACATGCCGTTGAGAAGTGGACTTTTGTTGGGGTGGATTTGTGCAACAATGTTGAGTTGAAACCCTCGCCTGAATGCACAGAGACAGTGTTTTGGGAGGATATAGGAATTACTAAATAACAGACTCATAACAGTCAGAAGAAATTCCTTGAAATCCATTCTATGATGAACAGGACAGACAACATATTTTAACAAGATTTCCTTAACAACCCGCCTTAAAAGGGTTTCCGTCTAGTGGTAACAAGGAATCGTGTAACCCCTCCCATGTGCCCTGCACACTGTACCGGACAGAATGCTCTCATACTCTCACATGTAAGGTTAGTTTGTACCTGTGCTGATGTTTAGGCTGTAGTTTGAAAATACAGTCAGGATATTTATCTACAGTAGCTATGAATAATGCCATGTATTTAAATAGATGGCTGTTAGATAGCATTATGCCTGTCCAAGTGCATGGATCATTAGTTTTATAGCAGTTGTCAGACAAAGACCGTGTTTAATTATGTCTTGTGGGAGCAGCACTGAGAGGGTGCGGCTTGAGCGACAGGTGACTTCTGAGAAGAGACATTATTTTGTGTCTGGGACCATGAACGAATCAACAGGTTCCTAAATGTCCTTGTTTTTGGGGCACCTCAAACTTTTTTTAACCTATATTGACAGAAACACACCCCTAGACTGAAGAAGTGAAGAAGTGTATTTTCAGAGAGACTGCACTTTACAAAGTGGTAAGTGAACTCTGAAATGATTGGTTTCCAAAATAATGATTGTGATCAAATGTGCTATAGATTATTTAAACATTACATATTGCACTGTACCTTAATATAACAGTCCCAGCATCTGATTATTCAAAAGGAGAATATAACAAAATTTAGCTTAAGAAATCTTGGTAACTATAGTAATGTCATATTTCCCATATTCATTCACATGTTTATGCACAAATGCATTCTGAACTGTGTAAACTGTTGCTGTGCCCTTCTCTTTGAGGGTGTTATATAAATGCAATCATGCAAGCCTTGTGTTATGGTGGTTTATGGCATTCTATCTACTGCCGTCAAGAGGTTACTGTGTACAGAGCAAACATACCTACCCCTGTACTTTGGATATTGTAAAGTGTGTCTTTGATGCAGTCATGTGTGATATAATATTCTAAAATTAGTACTGACTATGTAGGCATACATCTTCATGCAATGCTTGACTTATATTGAAATTTTGAGGAAGGAGTTTTATAATGCATTTCTGTGTTCAGCAGCAGACGTTGTGCGAATTGATCTACAGCAAGAGCAAGGTGCCTGCGACTCTGGGAGACATTACAGTTATTATAGCTATACGTGAAAGACTCTGAGACATCTGATGGGAACTGCTGAGATCTCGATTCTCAAAAAGGAAGCAACCAACGCAGAAGTGAAAATGAATGTGAAGAGCCGATTCACAAAAAGACGATGGATTCTAACACTGATTGGAAGTCTCCTCTACACCGCGGACATTGTGCTTGATATCTTTCTTGGAGTCAAGCATATAAATAATGGACACATCAACTGGGGCATTCTGACGTTGGCATTTGTCCTTTGTGCGTCAGTATGTACACAAATATTCAGCTACATGTGGTTCAGAGATGACAAGTCTGGAGGTGGCACTATTGTTGGACTACACCTTATACACATGGGCATCTTCACCAGGTACAGTACTTCAGAAAGACTGGGCTGGGACTTGTAAAGGGACTACTGAATTATTCAGGTTTCATTTCAGTGGAACGTCAAAAGTTTCATTATATAACTATGAAAAAGTCAGATAAGTGTTAGGCATGCTGACATCACACTATTGCATAACTCACGTGTGCTTCTGTATGTGTCATCACATGCTCTTTGGTATGTCACTGAAGAAGTCAGACAGGCATGTGAAAAATGTTGTGGTTTACGTGGTGACACACTAGAAGCCTTAACTTCCCATTCAAACTCAGGACAAATGTTGTAATGCTGATTTAACACAGCCACTTGTAGTGTTCAAAAGAACATTTGTCAAAAGTGATCACAACACACAATACAGGTCTACTTAGCCTCTGCACTACTGTGGACTAAAATGAAGTCTGTTAAAGGTACACTCCACTATTTCAGCAAAAGTGTCATTGATTTACATTTAAATGTCTTCATTTAGCACACTTATCTTAATGGCAAAGGAGACCTTAGGTAAAAGTTAAAACTATATACAAATACCACAAGACTACCAGAGGATGAGAGTGCTTCAGTATATAACCCATTAGGGGGGCGTTACAGTAGTCGAGGCAAGAGATAACCGTAGTCTGTACCAAGAACTGGGTGGTGTTGGGATAGGTATGGCCTGATTGTTTTTATTATAATGTGACATGGCACAACTGGGCAACATGGTCAGAAAAGGTCAGCAATTCATTAATCATGACTCAAGATGGTTGCAACTTTGGTAGGAGCAAGAGACAGGAGATAATTTTAATTAATTGTCAACATTAATTAATTAATTAATTTTAATATGATGTATAGATTGGATAGGAAGACCAGTAGTTTGGTCTTAGAGAAGCTTAGTTGGATATCCCTTCATCCATATGGATATATCAGAGAAAATCAAAGATCCATGCTTAGACCGTGGGGTTGTCAGGGTTGCAGGAATGATATAGTTGGGTATCATCTGTGTACCAGTGATATGAGAAGCCATGATGCAAGCATATAATTGGGCCCAATTAGGTGACGCACATGGCTAAGAGAAGGGGCCTCAGCACCAAGCCTTGGGGCACCCCTTGTGGTGAGACTGTGAGATGCAGATGTTTGTCCTAGCCATGACACATTGAACAATCGCCCAGTGAGCTAGGATTCAAACCAGGAGTGTACTTTTGAGAATATTATAGTAGGATGTGGTGGTTGACCATGTCAAAAGCAGCTGATAAGTTGAACAAGTTGAGTACAGAGGGCCGAGCTGATGCTCTGGCTGCCTTAAAGGCTTCTGTCACAGACAACAGAGCCGTTTCAGTGGAATGGCCACTTTTAAAGCCAGATTGATTAGGATTGATAAGTGGTTGATATTTTAGCTCAACATCCATTAATATTGGAATCCTCCCTTCTGTGCCACTCGATTGGCTTGAATTGTTTATGTCTTTTTTCAACAAGCTATGGGTCCGAGTTTCGCGGCAATATATCCTGGTGAAATGTGCTATTCTCCCGCCCAGGCGTATTAAATTTCTCCGGCGATATGGGAACTCTATGTCAAGGCGAGGACTCTGAAATGGGCGAGATGTTTCTGGTGAAGTGAATTTGAATAAACCAATCACATGCAAGCAGTGTTAAATTCTAATCTATTTATTGACAAATAAACGTCAACATCCCTTTATCCTTATGATTAACACATCAATGCAGGTGCCCAAAACAGTAGGTAGCTTACATATGTCATTATATCATTAAAGTAATTTGCTGAATTGATATTTGGAGTTCAGAAAGGTTTTACTTCATTTTTCAAACTATCAAACCATGCATGCTTTACCATATTTGTCGAGGACACATGACTGCCAAACTCGCACCTTATGCTTTTACCCACGTACAAATCTAGAACTGTATAAGAATATAGAATGTACATACTAAAAGCACTTACTGTATAGAAGACTGTGGAGCAAAGATCTGAATTTGACTAATAGCGAGTTAAAGTCATGGACTGTAATTTTAATCATCTGATGTTTGTTGTTCTACTTGTTGTTCAAAGGCGCATTCTTCCATGTGCAGTGCATAACAGTGTGTGTGCTTCTGACTTATCACCTGAAGGTATTACAAGCTGCTCAGAAAAAGCTTCAAGTTGGTTTGGTGCAAATCCACCACAGTTGTCAACGACATTTGGGACCACCTCAAGTTGTTTGGCCAGGCCACAGATCTGAGCATGCTCCGTCTGTTTGAGGCCTTCTTGGAGAGCGTTCCGCAGTTGTTGCTCCAGCTCTACATCTTCCTCCTGGGGCATGGACACAACTCAATCATTCACTGTAAGGAAACACAAACACACACACACACACCTGGGCCTTGTGTGAGAAAGAAACATCGGCTGAACTTGACTCAGCTTTGCAGTGAAGACCAGCAAATGACAAATAATGTGCTCAGTTGGAGTTAATTGCATTTATGCAGTACACTATTACATAAGCTCGATGGTGTTTTATGCCCTCAACGTCGTCATCCAGGCAGCGCTGCCACCGCTGACTTAAATTCACCTAATCCTAAACCTAACCCCAACCCTAACCTTAACCCATGGCTAAACCTAGTGCCTTCCAGGCAGCGCTGCCTTGAAGACAACGTTGGGGGCATAAAACACCAAGAAACTTACAATTTACATGTTACAAGTACAATACATAATAAATCATAATTAAGAGAGCATGCATTGTACATAAAACAAACTCTGGGCCTCATGTGAGAAAGAAGCACAGAACTCAGACATATCAAATAATAAATAAAAAACAGTGAACTGTCAACTGAATTTAAAACAGCACTTATATAGTGCTTTCCCCCACTTGACTACATATAAAAAAATATTTGCAGAATCTACAGTATAAACTAAAACTTTGCTTGAGTGCCAAAGCAACACAGGCACTGTTGAATACAGACTCAAAAGCCTATGGCTTTTATGGCTAGCACAGAATGCACTTTGTAATAGTTAATTTTACATGAGTTCAAATGCATTTATGTGGTTCTTTCCATGACATATTTAGTTATTTCTTATTTCTAATCACCAGTAACTGAACAGATATTAACCTGAGCACATGAGAAGTAGTGACACTATGCAAGATATTTCTTACACATAGGACACAGTGACTTTATAGCTGATTATGTTTTGGTGTGTGTTATTTGTGCAGATCTCTCCATGGCTGCATCCTTCTTCAACGTTGCCTGGGCCGTGGTAGACTACCGCCGCTGCCTCCGGAGGTCTCTCCCCCAGCTGAAGGAGATGCCCAATGGTCTGCCCACCATCATTTACCTCCTCTACAAGCTCTTCGCCATCACCACTCGTATCTTCAGTCTCAGCTTGCTCCTGGTGCTGAGTCCCTTCAGTATCTTGTACATGGCCCTGGTGTGGCTCCTCAGCACAGCGTGGGCCTTCTTCCAGCGCACCGACTTCTGCACATCGAAAGCCCTGGAGGTCTTGTACCGCGCCATCGTCGGCATCATCCTCGTCTTCACCTTTTTCAACATCCAGGGCCAGGCGACGAGGGCGCCCATGACCATCTACTACATCTTCTACGTCTTCCAGAGCCTCTCAGCCCCGTTATTCTTGTGCATGTGGAAGCCAGAGGTGCTGAGGTACGAGTACAGCACTGGGATCATCAGCGCGGGCCTGTGCGTGGGGCTGGGCCTGCTGTGTGTGTACTACGGCCTCTTACACCAGGGGGAAGAGGTGAAGACAGAGGAGCGAGTGGCTGATGAGGTGGACAACATGGAGAGACAGGGGCCTGAGTTGGTCATATCACCACGAATGAAACGCTTCCTTCAGATCTGATAGGCTCAAACAGTTTTCTAAGCACTTTAATGCATTGTGTGAAAGTTATTGGGTTGAACTGTACATTTCTTTATATTTATTAAGCAGAATTTTAAAGGCACTTTTTACTTCTCCCTTACCTACAAGCACACTTCCTAAAGTATTGTGACTAATTCGGCACTTGTATTCAACATGTGACTAATGGCACTGTTTACGGCTGGATTGAAGGACTTCAGCACTGTTCATATCAGCTTTGGTTCACATGGATCTTAATAGCACTATATAACTATCTAAACCATCTGTGACCCAATAAGATAACAAAATGTGAATTAATTCCCTTTGAACGTGTACCTCAACTTGTTTCTGTGGTTCTCATACAGGCTTACTGGAAAACATACTTTCAAATCCCATGATATCAACTTTTAGTGCAGATTTTGTTGGTGCTTACTCTCAACTGTAGCATAATACAAGACTACAGATCCAGTTTCCACTAGATGGCAGCATTGTTTAAAGACAATAATTACTATCGGAAGTTTTGGTCACCTTTCTGGACTGATAAGCCAGGTTCAGATGAAATTTGACATGGACACTCTTTATGTGGATGTAGTTTTTTTTACAGTAAGTTTATTCTGTGTATAGTAACTGTGTTTACTTATTTATTTGTTTTCCTTCAGTCTGTATTATCTATAAATTCCTCTATGGGTTGAAAATAGAGGTTTTCTACATTGTTGAATGTGTGGCGTCTCATGACTTTATAACCTCTGAATGGCCCATGAAACCGGCCACAAAAAAGTGTATTCATGATGACAAGAGTGAGTTCATGGACAAACACATGACCTTACCAGCTCGCCATGCTGACCTGGATCTCTTCTGAGTCCTGAGCTAATTTTTAAGATAACAAACCCATCTAATTTTGTTTTGACTACCAGCAAAATATTGTATGAGCCAGCTGAATAGGGGTGGGGGTGGGGGGGGGGGGTAGTGAGAGAAAGGGAAGGTGGAAGAGAGAGAATCAGGGAGTGAGGGATAAGGAAAGAGGAGAGAGAAAGGGAAAGAGGAAGTGGTGAAGGAGAAGAAGGCAAAAAAATGAGAGGGAAAAGAAAGAAAGAAAGAAAGAAAGAAAGAGAAAGAAAGAAAGAAAGAAAGAAAGAAAGAAAGAGAAAGAGAGGGAGAGAAAGAGCTGGGCACTGGTCTCACTCTGGCCTCCATCCTGACATGTGCGGTGGTGGTGGGTGAGCTCACCTGCGAGGCACGCTGACAAACCACAGATTCCTGAAACAGTAGTTAGCCTTCAAATAAACACCCGCATTTTTCCAGCGCACGATGGCAGCCTTTTCCTTGTTTATTTAAGGAAGAGAGAGGAATAGAGGGGGAGAGAGAGAGAGGGGAAAAAAAGAATTGCACAGCACTTAAACTTTCATCTGACCGTTGTCTCCTGTCAGAATCACTCTATAAAATGGCGGGGCCTTGATGAAGAAACGGTGCCATGGCAAACCACCAGCCAATTGTTGCGACGACGGCTCGCTCTTGGTTTTGGCGCGCGGCTGTTGCGGAGCTGGCCGAAGGGCTTATGTCTTTTCCATCCATGTTCAAAATGAGGGAAATAAAGAGAGAGAAAAAAAACCCACCTCCTTCATCTCTTGTTTATTCTCAGGCCCATGCCAAATTTCGGAGGAGAGGTCTGCCTTTTCGTCTGTGTGTATTTTCGCCACATCCCTCACGTTTGCTGCTTCTGGCCCGCTGGCCTTTTCTAGAGGTTAACGCAGTTGTCTTTGGCTGTGAGGCTTTTTTCGGCTCCGAGGCAGTGCAGGCCTAGGTGCTTCACACAGCCAGAACCAAGTGGTCACAGTGCCCCCCCTATAATGGAATGGATCCCCACTTCACAGAGCCTCTGGGCCTCTGAGTGAGTCCAACTGGCCTCTACACACATACAACTGGGAGGTGGGTGTGGAAGAAACTCACTGTAATGATTACAGTCCAAAGTCATGTTCCCCAATACCTGCAAATGCACATCTTTGCTATTTTCATTGCTTCACGCAAGTGGTGTTCTCATGAGCTATACCAGAGACTTTCTAATAAGGAGACACAGCACTCAAAAAATACTCCATAGAAATGCATGGGGCTATAGTTTGTCACGCCAACATGGCCGTTGTCTACACATATCCCACCCCTTCCTCGGCAAAACGTCGACATGTGAATACATTGAGCCAATCATGTGGTGTGATGTGAATACATTGAGCCAATCATATGGTGTGTTGTGAAGACATCGTGCCAATCATGTGTTGTGATCTCGCCGCTGGAGCAAGATTGGTGTCGTGAAGCCTTGCGCACGCGCAGTTCGACCCAAAGACTGTGCCCGATGAGTGCCCATAAAACGTTGGTATATGGCCGCCGAGTGGAGGGACTTGCCTAAAAGGACTTTGGCTATACCCAACCTTTGGGGAAACTATCTGTGATAGTTATGGTCTTGATGAAGGTGCCCGCTTATCTGGAAATTTGGACAAACCAACACAAGCTGTCCAGTAAATGATTAAAGGTAGATTATTTCTGTAGCTTCAGACTCATAGTAACTCCAAAGAATCTCCTTCTGAGCCTTTAGGCCCATGCCCCCCCCCCCCCACACACACACACACACACCACTGTGCTGTACATCTTCATCAGCAGCACGGCAAAATAAAAGCCCTCACAAAAAGCCGATATATCACGTTTTACGGGTGAGAGTGAAGACACAGTGTCTCTGTTCTCTCTCTCTCTCTCTGCCGCATCTTCCTGATACGTCTCCCATGCATTTTTTTTACAGTCATTCCGATGTGTGTGCCAGATTTCAGTCATTTCGAACAGCGGCACAGTTGTTGTTATGTGAAGCACAGCCTCGGTCGGTCCTTTGACAGTAGGAAAGCAGTGTTTTGGGGGGATAAAACATTGAGCCACTAAAAGACAACAACACTTAATTCTGCAGTTATGGACCTGAGCCTTTTATATTCAACAACCCTGTCGGGTAATATATGCTTCTTAATAGCAGAGAATCCCCAGGCTGAGCGTAATAATTGCGAGGCTCTCCAGAATTGGCCACTCACCAAAACTGGGCTTTGTGTCGCTACGCATTTCTTCTGTCATCAATCACCTATGGATCTCTCTCATGAATAAGCACAAATCTATATTACACCAGCAAATGATGTTACTGGACCCAACGTTACTCGGTGCTGAAGACGGCTGCAGCACTGTGTCTCATCATTAACACATCCCAAACAGCACAGCACACAACTCCGACCGCAAGCTCTTAATGGTTTTCATTAACATAAAACATGCTACCCCCCCCCCCCCCCCCTAAACTACTCCCTTCCACACAGAGAAACAACAAGTCTTATCTTTTTGGCTTTTCATGTTCGTTTCCTGTATGTGTGTGTGTGTGTGTGTGTGTGTGTGTGTGTGTGTGTGTGTGTGAGTGTGTGTGTGTGTGTGTGTGTGCACAGAGTTTGTGTGTTTGGGGGGGTGAGGGGTTTGGTCAGAAATGGGGCATACCGCCTTGCACTTCCCTCAATTTGTATAGACACAATAAACCAGCGCTTTGGCCTTTGGTCAGGCTGTTTTTCATTATGGCTTCAAAGTCCATATAAGCCATGATTAATGAGGGGCCAAGATGCAGCGTATCTTTAATTATTATGGCTGAGATTGTCGAAGCAGGCAGAGATACATTAACGGCACCAGCGATCTGTACACGTCGGCCGAGCAGAACCGGAACATGACGGGACATGATGTGGGGATTTGCCTCACTGCTGGAGAATTCCCTCAGAACCAAGCTGAGGCAGCTGCGTTTGTTGTCTGATTTTGTGTATGTATGAGTGTGCTTGTACAGTGTGTGTGAGTGTGTGTATGTCTGTATATACAGTATGTGCATGTGTATGCTGCATATGCATCTACACGTGTGTGTATGCCTGTGTGTATGCATGTGTGTGTGCGTGCGTGTGTGTATGCATGCATGTGTGTGTTTGTGTGTGTGTGGGTATGTGTATGCGTGTTTGTATGTGTATGCGCATGTCTGTGTGTATGTGTGTGTGTGTGTGTGCTTGTGTGTCTATGTGTATATATGTGTATGTGTATACATATGTGTGTGTGTGTGTGTGTGTGAGTGTGTGTGTGCGTGTGCGTGTGTGTGTGTGCGTGTGTGTGCATGTAGTCAGCACTCGTCGGCGCTGGAGCGAGGGGCACAGGGAGTTCTTTAATCACAGAGCACATGCTGGTAAATGAACGCAGTCAGTGACAGATTGTACGATGAGGAGAGCTTTAATTAAATCCAATCCGGTCCGAGCTGATCAGAGAGTGGCATTGCATTTTTTTTGTTTCTTTTCTTTCTTTTTTTTCCTCTCTCGGAGGTTCTCCAAATAAAGTCCACATGCAAGGGCCGAAGAACTGCAGACTGTTTTCCCTCCTTTTATACACTGTTTTATGGACCCATAGCTGTACAATGGCCCAGCAGTGGTGGCAGCTGTGATATCTTAACCAGATCATTACAAAGAATTTCAAGAACTGGCATCCTTTCAGGGTGAAGAGGGAAGGAAGCCTGCAGTGTTACAGAAATCTGGGGAGATCAGTCACTGCAACGGCCCAGACATGAGGCTACTTTTTGTGCCATAAAGGTCTGAGAGGACTGTTTGAGTGGACTGTCGGTAGGACACATCGATGGTGGGAAGGATGTGGATGGAGGAGGTGTCCAAACACATGATGGACACATTTAACCAGTGTTTAATCAACTTATCAACTATCTCTCTCAGTAACAAATACACACACACACACACAGAGAGAGAGAGAGAGAGAGAGAGAGAGAGAGAAAGAGAGAGAGAGAATCAGTATCACACAAATAAGCAGACTGGTGCAGACTGTTATTGTGTGAGATTTTGTCCATATGTAGATATGTAATCCTGGCCACGAGTGTGCATAATGGATGAGTGAGGAGGGTACTGTGGGTGTGTTTATGTGTGTGTGTCTGTGTGATTTAAAAGAGTATAGCTGCACAGTGACAGACCACACATTAATGTTGTTATGGTGCTTTAAATTTATATTAAATCCTTTATCAGATGCACTCCACAATAAGGTCTATGAATTAGGCACTTTGACTTCACATTCATGTTTAAAAAAAAATTCTAATTGCAGAATAAATTAAAATATATCTACCCTTTCCAAATGGACATTAAAAGACTAAGTGTTCTTATACAGTTTATTTTCCTAGACTAATTAACAACGCTACTCTGATGTATCATGATAAACTATAACGCCAGATTAATTAGTGTTTCCATGACTTCACCTTTATCATGTAAGCCAAAAAAAGCAAAAGTGTTATTATAGGTTTATTCTGTTTGTAGAGTATAATTATGAAAAAGTTCAAAGATCGATTGTGTATTTGGTGTACCTTAGTGAACGAAGTTTAAAATAATACATAGTGTTCCATTGCAAAAATACTTTTAGATGTGTCCCCATTTGAATCCCATGCTGTAATACATCCAACCACTAGGAGCGGTACAGCTCTTTAATGTCTGTGTTCTGGCCAGTAAACGTGAAAGGAAATTGCTGATGAAAGATGCTGGAGAAATATAGTGGTTGTTGAGATGTTGTGGCCTAGCCACGGGCTTGATGAAGCATGGTCTTTGCAGTGAGTACAAATCCAAAGATTGTTGCTCCTTGAATAAAGCTTATGCTTTAAACACCACAAACAGCCTGCCTAAAGGCATATAAATCTGCAGCACACTGTAATTCTGCATCAAACTGTATTGACAACTACATAATAACAAAAACAAATTCATGGCTACTACACACATATGTTTGTAAATATGTACAAGAAAACCTTTCCTATGACAATGTAATGTTGTAAAACTGATTTACAAAATGTACATTTGGACATATCTATATGCATTATTCCTGTTTCCACATCACAGCTACAGTTACTCTGTACACTCTCAGATCTGTGTTGCACAAGCTGCTTTACCACTTAACACATAGCCTAGTGTGGGATACAGTACACATATTGACTTTATACACCTCACTCTTAATCACTAAATAATGTTTTCCTTATGCACATCTGGTTAGATCGCAACTGCATTTCATTTCTTTTGTATCTGCACTTTGCTCAGTGCCAATAAAGCCAAATCTGATGTCATGTAAATTACAAAAGTCGGTAATGCACTGGCATCAATGCACGATAAAATGAACCGTGCTTTGCATGAGCCAGATATACATTGAATTAGCATCGAATGACATGGCAGAAGAGAGATAATTTCGTAGCACAAGTCAGATGTCATGCACCTGGAGGCTGTGGCAAAACGCCGCTCAGATGGTTAGACGGCTGGTGACAAACCAAACAATCCCTTGGCCAAGGCAGCTATCCCGGGAGTCCTCCGCAAATACCCGTTCCGAATCGCAGACCATAATCACTGCCACTTACGTTCGAAATAACCACCACTTCTGAAGCCTGGGCGAGCAGTGTGGACACCCCTGAAGAATGTTAAAATGCAGAATGACAGTAAATGTTTGTAAGTAGGGTGTACATTAAGCCTTAATTACAAGCTCAGAAAGACGGAGGTGGAGAGAAAGAGGGAGAAAGAGAAAGGGGGAAAAAAGAAACTAATTTGTATAATCCTAGTTTAGAAGCTGTGGTTTTGTGTTTCAGTGCCGTGACTATCAAAGCGTGCCACCTGAAGTACTCTATGACATCCTCCTGTTTTTTGCATTTGACACAGTCCCTGCATGACACACACCCATACACACACACACACACACACACACACACATACAGACAGACAGAAAGAGAGAGAGAGAAAAAGACACACACATACACACACACACACACACACTCCCTCAGATGGAAAACAGAAGCCTTGTTTTTGTTGGGCATGCTCCTGCTGTGCTGTGTGGTGGAATCAGGATCATGATGGATGATGGGACATTCCTGTTTATTTATGCAAGGGGCAGAGAGCGCAGGGACGATGGAGAGATTTCACATGTGCCCACCACCCCCCACCCCACACACACACACACACCACCAACACCATCACCACCCACCCCACACACACACACACACCACCAACACCATCACCACCCATGTCATCCTGCCCATGAGGAGTGCACACACAATCAGCACCTAAATGAGATTAGAGATTATGAATAAGCGATGGGCCAATGAAGGGGAGGCTGAAGGAGGTGGGAAATGGTGAACATAGAGAGAGAGAGAGAGAGAGAGAGAGAGAGAGAAGATGAGTAGAAGGAGAGCAACCCACCAAGTTATAAGGAAAAATGTTGTATGTGTGTTAATGTGTGTGTGTGTGAGTGAGAGAGAGAGAGAGAGAGAGCGAGAGAGAGCGTATGAGTGCGAGTGCATGTGTATAATTAGGGCAAAAGAGTGAGTCTATGTATGTATGTGACAGACCGGGAAACAGCAGAGGAGAGATGGTGTGAGAGAGAGAGAGAGAGAGAGAGAGAGAGAGAGATGCATGCTGCCTCCCTGTCCCAGTAGAGGAAGCCTGCCTTGATTAGCTCGAGCACCGCTGCCCTGCACTACATGTTTGTACTCTTACATCATAAGCCGGCTCCCTCAGCCCCAGACTCATGGAAGCCATCCATCCTCCCACCGTGTTTCCAATTTACACCACAACACTCTGGCTCATCCCAGCCGAACACAAGTGACGAAAGCAAACTATCACTAGCCCACTATTTTACAGCATGTTTATAGGCCTGCATGTAAAAAAAGGGTCAAGGCAGATCTATCTGTTTTAAAGGGAAGGCAGCCCACATGTTGCTAGGTGAGTGATGATCTATGGATCATTGTCATGACAACCACTTTAGCCTTGCACGGTCTGGAAAGGAGAGATTGTCTGTAGTTGTAGGCTATGCTCCTCCTGAGACAAGTTTTGCTGTATTGTCCATTAAAATAACGACAACAGATAATTAAGGGCGTTTTCAGCCTGAAAGTGTTTTTTAACCAACATTTTGGCAGCTGGCGTTGGAAGTTGGAGTGATCGGAAATTGAGCGGCTAATTAAACTGGCTGTATTGTCTCACCGCACATCTGTTAGCAGGAACGAGGAGCGCACACAAGCACCGCTGGGGTGGCCCGCTCTGCATAGCGAACGAGGCCGTGATAAAACAAACCATTAGTGATATTTTCCCACAGAGCTCGTAGGAGATCGCCCACTATTTATCCCTCTGCATTTATTACCATCCTCTGAAGATATGTGTGCACGCTTCGACTCAGCCTAATGCGGATGACCCTGCATACATACTGTACAGTGAATCCCCTACAGGAAATGAGTCTTAAATTGCGACATTATGTCTGTAAAAATTCCACATTAAAAACATTTGGGGGGGGGTCAAGACATGTGCCTGCATGTGTAACTGCTTACAAAAAGTATGTCTTACTCTCTTCTCTCCTCTTATGAGACTACTCCATATCCTGTTTAATCTGTTACAAGCCTGCCATACCAGTAGTCTGCCCTACTTCAATTCTGGTACAAATATTGAATTTTAAAAAGATCCTATTCTCCGGGAATAATGTGTTTTTTTTTTTTTTAAGTTGGCCTAGTGAAATTTGTTATACATTAAGCCAGTGATAATCTGATTATGGATTGTGATCCATTAAATCTACTGTAAAAATGCACTGTGCACTAGTTTGAACTCAATACCAGCACGAAACCTGAGAGTAACTGTGAAACATTAAAGGGCCTTTGATGTCATATTTAACCCATCTGCAGAAGAGAAGGGGGGAATGTACATAAAATGCAATTTTGACCATGAAGAGAAAGGCGGGTGTGAGAAATGAGATGTGTGATTTCTCTCTCTCTCTCTGATCGCTTTCTCTCTCTCTCTCCGATTGTTCTTCATAAGCTTAGGCATGAGACAAGGAGGCTGCCCGTCTGACTCAGTCCATTTCACCCCCCCCCCCCCTGCTGCACTGTTTTATCGGGGGGCAATAAAACCAAACTCCCCGCGTCTCGCCAGGGGTGCGTCCGGCCACGGGACAAAGGCTGGTTTCCTCCCAGGACCAACGAGGACCGCTGCTGTCACTTCCCCTTCACCTCAGTCAGGTAACAAACCCCTGGCTGATGCTTTACTTTTTAAAACTGGTCAGCATAGAGCATGCCAAATAGTTTTTTTTTTCTAATGTGGAGGGTTGTTCTGACGGGTTGGTAGATAACCTACTGGAGTTCTCCTCACAGCTTATCACCGTGCTGTCTTCTAGGAGCTCCTAAGCTGACATATTATGGGATGTCTCTCTGTCTTAAGATGTTCTTAGGTGGCCGCAAAAAGAATTTGTCACATGAGGTCAAGTGATTTGCATGCCGCCTAGCCTACATCACACAACAAAGTCTGCTGTCAACAGCGGAAGACGTAGGACGGTCTCAAATGGCGAGCTAGGTATTCTCGGTCTTGTTTTTGTGCATACATTAGTCTTACTGTATCATACTATTAAGCACTAAAACAAAACATTCAGACTAGCTGCCCTGTATTTATCGTGCATAGCATCATGTTGTGGGAGTATTCAAATAACTTTAAAACCATCTCAAACGGAGTTGTCCCAACGTGGGGCATTTTTTGTTGGTCGTCAGAAAGAGATGGTGGAGCAGGGCAGAGCAGGGTAGGGTCGGGCAGGGGGCGGTCCAGCGCATTCCTGATCGTCCCCGTGCAGGCAGGCATTTGCCCTCTACGCTGGCGTTGCGAGCGCCGCGCTGACAGTGTGGGGTCTCTGCGGGACCTCGACCGGCTTATTGCTATTCAGGAATGTAATACAACAAAGATGTGACGCTTTGCTAATCCCTCCAAAACAAGAAAGAAATGCCTCCTGCAATAATGCCGACCCCGGGAAAGAGAGTGTGCGGGCTCAGAAAAATCATTACCCTGCCAGCACCCCCCAACACACACACACACACACACGCTAAGCCAGGGGAGGAAATGTCACGGTGCTGATCTCCGCCATGACATCACCAACCAGGAAAAAATCCCCGACGTTCCCCTGGTAGCCTGGGCCCTTGACCAGGCCAGGCCATCTGAATAATAATCATGTATTCTACTCCGCACCGGGCAATTGGGCTTCGACCGCTGCAGTGCCCGTGCAGCCAAGCAAAATACGAATCAGGAGGATGACGGCCGGAGCACCACAATTAACTGGTTTTTCGTTTGAATGCTGTGCACGCCAGAAGGGCCGAGGCTATAATTTGGACAGGGAGACATTTTTCATTCACAGCGCCTAGACCTGTAAGTCTGAAAAACATGGGAAAACAACAGTGGGAGTGAGAGAGAGAGAGTAAGTGAGAGAGAGAGATAGAGAGAGAGGGGGGAAGACATTATTGAGGATGAGAGAATATCTGTTTTTCTCATGTTCTGTAGAATAGACTGAACACTCAAGTCTGTTGCTGTTCATCATGACTGCTATGGGCTATCCAGGGAGAGGGAAATGTGTGAGTGTGTGATGGACAAAAAAGTGAAGGGATCCCAGACAAAGGGAGAGAAAGAGAGAGAGGAATAGGAGAGTGCAACTACTGAAAAAGTGATATGGAGAGAAAGTGGAGAAACAGAATGGGGAGAGAAAAACGGCATACACACAGAGGCTGAGCGAAAGAGGGGGAGGGCGAGAGAGACAGACAGAGCGAGAGCGAGAGTGAGACTGAAGGAAAGAGAGAAGTTGGGGTTCATGTGGAAATCAGGAGGCAGACGGCAGTTTCAGACTCTGTCCTCATACGTCAGCCCACACTTCCAGACAAGCTGCCCCCGGCGTCCCACACTGATCTCCCTGGGCTTCTGAAGGGGGGGCTGAGGCTGGGACTGGGACTCGGGGTGGGGGCTGCAGGCAGACAGACAGGGCCTCTCTGCTCACAGGCCCAGGCTTTGAAGCTGACACACACACGGCTGAAGTTCCCTGGACAGGGATGTCAGGCCTGAGCACTGACCACCAGAACCCCCAGACCAAAACACTCACTGGCACGTATAGACACACACACACACATGCACTCCTTCACTCAAAACTTGTGCACACACAAACACACTCACATTCACACATGCATGCACACTCACATTCACACATGCATGCACACTCAGTCACGCTGTCATTCACACACGCACACACTTTACTCACTCACACACACATGCACTAAACTCACACCATCCCCATATCCTCCAGAGGCCCTAATGTCACAGACCTCACAGCCTTCTCATTGACCGCTGACGCAGGGGGCGCTGGGATATCCTCCCGTTGACGGAGCGCTTGTTTTTCAAGGGCCTCCGGGGAGTTCCACCAGCTTTCTCAAGGGCCCCAGTATTAACAAATTAGCCTGTGATAGCGCATCCAAGGAAGGGGCAACGTTACGGGACAGGCCCAGGCGGAGGCCTGCATGACTTATGATGATTATTTATCATTTATGGACCCTCTTGAAGCTCATGCATCATTAATGCCACCCCTGGGTCCACTCTGGGCCTGATGGAGGCCTCGCTCCCCGTTACCAGAGACAAGGACCCCAGGGTTCAGTCCGTAACTGAGCCCTTAACAGCTCGCGGGGTCGTTACTGAAGTTCCCATAGCACCTGTGCGCTAGGCAGCAGCCCTTTGGGGCTTTCGGTTATTTATGTGGCTGTGAGGACCCTGCATCATTACTTTAGCCTGCTGGGCGAGGTGGGGTCGCGGCAGCAAAAGTTTCGGTTAAGGGACAGTTCCCAGGAATATGCTTCACAGTGGCCCAGTGAATAGCACTCAGACCATTAAACAATGAAATGCAATCTGAGCTATGCACCCGACGTCTCTCTCCACCCCATTTAAGAACCTATTGTGAGAACTCTTAATTTACTGCAGTCGGATGTGCCGTTCGATTGAACAAGTATGAGGGCGCAACATTTTTGTAACGTAAATGTAAAGTAGTAGCCTAACTCGACTCTGTTAAGTCTCGCATTAACTTGCATTTAAATTTTACTAGGTCTCAAAACTCACGACACACCGGCCATTTTGTTTACAACACCGGTCCATGCAGAGGTGGATTCATTTTCTTCAACTTTCCGGCAGATGGCGGTGCATATGCATGCATCTCTGAGCAGAGACTGAAGACGAATCGGCAGTGTTTTGAAAGCAAGAAAGACGATAGCTTACAGCCTCATTATCATAATAAGATCTTTTGGCTATAGGTTAGTGGAGAGGTTTTTCATGGTGGTGTTTACAAACGTGTTGCCTGATTAGTTTGTTGGACTATGCGTAAATTTGTGCAATTTGTTTCTCCCGTTGTTGATTTTTTCAAGAATTTACCTGCATGTGAAAACATTTTTAGATTTAAATGTATTTTATTTCCCTGTCTTCACATTAGTATTAATTATGTGGGGGATATTTAATGTTGGACATTGAATGTGGAAGAACGGGCAGGCTATATGTGCGTTAGCCTAAGGGTCATCTCAAATTATGCTTTAAAATGGTATTTGGATATTCATCGGAGTGACATATACTAAGCTATAGGCCTAGTTGACAGCTTTGGTCAATTCTCTTAAATGCTGAATAATTAGTAATTTTCTATATAATTAGTTTAAACAAAAAAGTTGTTAAATTAGTTAAAACATATTTTACATATTTTAATTACGCTATGCATTTAAAAAGGAAAATGAGTTTGCTGCCCTCATCAACTTGGATCGGGTGTCATGTTTTTGGACAAGAATTAAATTGAGAAACTATAATGCATTCTTTTCTTTTCCTTTTATGTGTTTCATATACCTTAATTCAGTTACAGTTCTTTCCCAAATGATTAATAAAAATTAATTTAATCACGCGTTGCCTATTCAATAAGTTATATAGTTACACACACTGCTAATATTATGGATATTTCATATTAATAAAAGGAAAGAGTTAATTATGAAGGGAAATATTTTGCGTGTATCCCAGTTCTCAAGGGTTTCTTGTTGCATAATAAGGCGTGGAGCCTACTAAAATAATAATTTAAAAAATGAACAAAAGGCGATAATAAAATATGTTGTTAAAAATGTCCATATATGCAAACTATGTAATAGCATATAGCATAGCTTAGCCTATTATTATTAACCTTTATAATTATAATTATTATTATTATTATTATTATTATTAAATAATACTACTACTACTACTAATAATAATGATGTTGATGTTGTTCTTTGTAAACCGGCAAAAATACAACCCTCTCAGTGTCCTGACAAAATAAAAGACACAGAAGACGTTTTGTGGTTTACAAACCATCCTTGCCCGTGTTCGCCATGTTACAGCAACCCAACGTCATAGAAGACAGATCAATAATCATGGTGGCTTAGGATGAGGGACTCAAATCACATGATGACAAATTCCATAAGGGAGTCGGCGAGAGCAAATCTCTGGTCGCACAAAGAATATTGAATTTCAGGACGCTTGATTGAGTTCAGTTCAAGTTCCCATCTTCAGACCATAATAAAATATCTCGATTATAAACGGAGCATAAGAAAACATACAAATGCTTGATATATAAGCAACGCACGGAAACAAGACATCATCCAATTTGTAAAATGAAAACTTAGTTTTTCAATGCATTCTGCATTAACAGATGTGTTTGTTTTGTGAGTTGAAAACAATGTACAGCAGGAACAGCAGGGCACACCTAACTTCAAACTTGCACTTATTAATTGTATCTAAAATGAATCTACCCCAAAACCACGGTCTTTACTTAAATTGAATCAAATATATTTACCACCTTTTGAGGAAATATTGTCAATTGCTTCAGTGTAATACATGTAGCTATTTTGCTATTCAGAAGGGTATTTCAGTGGCAGGCATTAGGCTGTGTATGTTCAGACATGGAATAAAAAGTCTGAATGAAAGGGAAAAAAGAAAGAAAAGGAAAGTAAAGAAAAGGTGATCACCTGCCCATCAGTCAGGAAGTGATGGCCTAATGCTCAATTTTAATGATTTTCACAGGAGCACTGGACCTTGACAGACATTTCTAAAGGATCTGCCTACACACACACACACAGACACACACACACACAAACTCAAATATATCCAACGTGATATGAAAGTCAATGCGTCCTGCTCAGTGTTTGCATAAGCTTGATTTTCACAACGGGAAAGTGATAGCCATCTGCACAAGGCAGGCCGGACTGAGCCATCGGATATGAACAGGTAACTGACTGACTGCTGTTAAAATGCATACAATCTGCCTTGCCACTGCACCCCATGACTCATTCACACTTTATCTCGGTCACACACACACACACACACACACACACACTCTCTCTCTCTCCCTCTTTCTTTTTCTCTATCTCTCTCTCATATGCGCACACGCAGAGGCAGACATACATGTACATGCATGCACACATATTTTTACATGAACACAGTTCATGCACACATACCCAGACATGCATATGCATGAATGCATATACGTCTGTGTACATGCACAAGTACATTCATACATGCATGCACACAAGGAACCATAATCTTCCAACTACAAAATCACAACATGCATAAACAAAGTCACTCACACAAACTCTGTAACTTATATAAAGTAGTGATGGTGGTGTGTGTAGGGAGTAGAATTTGTATGATTATCCTGCCCACCAGGGGCCTGTCCAGGACAGAGAGCCAGCCATCTCACAGGTGTCCGTCTTCTTGTCGCAGGGAAGGAGAGACACGGCCCAGCCCTGATCAATGGGTGGGTGGGGGTGGGTTTGGGGGCAGAGTGAGGTTGGGGGAGGGGGGTGTTTAGTGGCGCGTCTCTCTCAGGTGTCTCTCCCACGCCCGCCAAAGCCACCCCCCCCCCCTTTTCCCCCGCCACAGGAGTCGCGGATGACCCTGCGATGACATGCGGCCTCCTCCTCAATGCCCGCCTAAGCTCCACATCTGTCATCCCACAATGCCTCCCTAGACCCCCCCCCCAACCAACCCCCCACACACTCACACACCCCACCTCACCATGTGTGTAAGCCTGAAATTACAGGAAGGGATGGAGGATGTCTTCCTCAGTCTAGCCCAGGTTCAATTATACAGCCTTTAGCCAGGCTCCCATGGACTGGGGGAGTGCTGATGTGAACCAGGGCTGCTGGGAGATTCAATCGACAGCCCACACCCACCCGAAAAAATCACAGCACCCGTGTCACTGCCCTCAGTCCCCTGGTATCATTTCTGTGTACTCTTGCCTGTTCTGCTGTGTGCTAATTTGTGTGCAATCTCCAGAGGAGTCAGTAAAAAGCGCAGAGTAAGCAAAAGTGATGTTCCAAGAGGTTTGAATTTGCTGGCACCACTGCCACATTCGACCCAGTTATATTCACATTTGTATAGTGGTCACATTCAGCAAAAGCCCATTTATCCAAATGACACCATAATTATGCCCCCCCCCCCCACACACACACACACAAACACACACATACATACATTCAGGCCTTCGCCCAAGTCGCCATAAATGTTCCTTTAATGTTGTGAAAACATTGATTTAAGTGTTATGTTACTTTCAATTTTCACCTCGCCATCGTCTGAACAGAAGAATCGCAAAACAGACGCTGAAATTACATGATTGTAGCCTAGCAGGGCAAACACTACCAGACTTTCAATAACACCTTGACTCAGGGCAGGCCGAGTGTGGGGCAGGCAAAATATACACGCAGAGAAACAAAAACACGTCTTACAAATACCGCACTTTAAAAAAGACGAAAAAACAACACACTTTTTTACGCAGGAACCCACTTTAACCCAAATGGCCTGCAACAGTGCAGCTGTAGATGAAAGTACTCCAGTGATAGCTTCATAACAAAGCCTCTGAAGACCACAGTGGGTAGATGTGTGGGGTGTATTGGTGGGGAAGGAGCATGATAAGGGAGGTTTGGCTAAGTGTGTGTGTGTGCGTGTGTGTGTGTGTGTGTGTGGGAGGTAACATTTGACATAGCTCTGTGAGCTTTACAGGGCGAGTGCTCCAGAGTGCTTCTGGCCCGTCTGGTCCTAACCAAGTGATCCTCGACGGAAGTCACTGAGGTGGAAAATGCAGGGGAGGGTTCCTGACAAGATAAAGATATCAGGCGCAGACAAGGGCAAAGGAACATATTGATGGAGCAGAGAGGGGCTCTGTGGACCGACACCAGATACCTGCTATTTAAAAACGCTGCTTTCGCTGGCTCATGGCTTTACCTCTCTCTCTCTCTCTCTTTCTTTCTCTCTCTCTCTCTCTATCTGTATTTCTATATATCTCTCTCCCTTCAACTATCTCTCACTTTCTTTCCCCCTCTCTCTGTTTCATTCCACATCCATCTTTTCATCCTACTTCCCTTCCTCTCTATCACTCTGTTATTCCATTTCTCTCTCTCTCTACATGTCACCCCCTCTCTCTCTTTATCTTACTGTATGCCTCTGTCAGACCTGGGATGAATGGCTTGGGTGGGGTGGATGGGGGGGTTGGTGGTGTGGTGATCCATGTTGGAAGAGAGCTGGGGAGCACCGTCTCCCCTCGGCACGTAAAGCACTGACCCCCTTTTACAGTGTGTCAAACAGACAAACACTGTCACCCCAATAACCATTTATGAAGCCTATGCTCACTCCTTTCCCTGCACTTGTGAAAGAGGGACAGCTGTTAAAATGGAACCACTGGCTGGATCATATTATTGCCGCACAATAGTATTTTTGTTTGTCCCGTTCTCGTTTAACTGGTGGAAATGACCGGACTATTGGTGTTGTGAAGGTGCAGTGAGCCCTGATAACTTGCTAGCTGAGAGCAATGATTCTTTTGTGGCAGCAGGAAGGTTTTTTTTCCCCCCCAACGATTGGCTGGGCTGAGAATGGAGGTCGACAGTGAGGCCTTCAGAACAGCTGAGGTGAATTGAGATTGGTAGGGGG